>NC_059073.1:86358494-86661524 GCF_020497125.1 Mauremys mutica | reverse complement strand
TGTTATCTGTCATTACACATTATAAACAAACTTTATTGCTGAGAGAATATCTACTTTAGATTAAAAATATATGAATTACAGGATGAAGCCTCTAATTGTAATTAAAGGTTGTTATTCCCATTTTTCTTTTACAAAGTAATGTTGATTACATTTACTCAGAGGAGAATGACTTTTTCTTTATGAAAGGCCAGACTGTGATACCATTACTCACATTCAATAGCACCTTACAACACTAATAGTCCCATTAAAATCCAAGTAGCTACTTGTAGAGTGAGATGGTAAAGTGAGTTTCACAATATAGCCCAAAATAATTAATTCTTTTGATTCTTTAAAAAAAAATTAAGTAGATTAATGAACTGTGGAAAGGCTAAACACTTTACTACAATTGCTCTTTTGCTCATACTATTAACCTAGCGGCCAAAATTTTCAAACTCTAATGCCTAAAATAAAGCATTTAAGTCTTTATTTCAGTGTGAGATTTTCAGGCATGCTAATCCCCTGAAGCTCTTACTGGCTCAGTGTAAAAGGTAAATTGACATGATCATAATCATATAGACCACCTCAAAGCAAAGTTTGTTGATAGTGGCATCTCATCCTATTTGGCTTCAGATATGTATGTAAAGAATTATTCAGCTAAGGAAAATAGCTGGAATTCCACTGGATATAATTCAGTGAAGCGTTAGGACTACATTATAAAAGTGTGTGTTGTACCCTGAGGTTAGCATTGAATCTGCTACATTTCCCTAAATACATGCTTCAGATAAGGTTTATACAGTATAAATGATTGGCACTGCCATACACACATCTATTTTTATTGATAAACCAGGGCCAAGAAAAGGTTTTGTTGAAGTGTGGCTATTTAGGATATTTTTATCACAGAGCGTTTTTTTTTTTATTTGCCTCTGTCATCAAATTCCAAGAGGCCTTTTTTTCCACAGAGGTTTGTATCAGCAGCTCCATAGTGCAAGATACAATTATTTTACTCAAAGAACTCACAGTACAGTTCACGTGAGTTCCTTATTTTATCTGGTGCTAAACAAATATGGTAAACTGCATCTTGTCTTTTGTACTGTTTTGACTGGAATGACCTAGACAAGCAGCCGTACCTTCACATCAATGGACTTCAGCAACATTCTTTCAATTCTCAGCAATCACAAAACTGAGCCAGTCCTTAGTTCAGTGATTTCACTGTTCTGTAAAGCAGGCAGTATTACAAAACACTTCTCCTAACAGATAGCTGTGAATGGCCTCCAAACTCTAGCCAGCATCCACCTACTTTTCCAGAAGCTATCCCTAGTACTAATCCTATTCTCATGGTAAAATGAACAGGCTTCACATAAACATGTTAGGAAAAAATATTTCACTCAGAGGGTGGTGAAGCACTGGAATGGGTTTCCTTAGAGGTTTTTAGGGCCCGGCTTGACAAAGCCCTGGCTCGGATGATTTATTTGGGGGTTGATCCTGCTTTTGAGCAGGGGGTTGGACTAGATGACCTCATGAGGTCTCTTCCAACCCTAATCTTCTATGATTCTATGTCTGTGTATGATGCGTCCTCTGTTATGTCTATATGGCAAGTGGGAGTGAACCTCTCTCTCTACCCCCTGGGTCCAAGCTCGGGTGGCTACTCTGCACCTCTGTCAATGCCACAACCTTCACACAGCTATTTTTAGTACACTAGTTCAAGCCGCGCTAGGACAAGTCTGTCTACCTGGTCTGGTAGGCTCGCTCCCAGCTGCCGTATAGACATATCCTTAGTGGCTGTCCCACAGGAAAGACAAAGGGCCTAGTACTACAACCATTAACCAAGGACTTTAGTTTCCGTGGTAAACATCTGTGTTTTCAGAATTAAAGAGCCAGAATTCAGGTTGCCTAAACATATCCATTCTAAATGCCTTTTTCAGTTTGTCATAATTTTCTCAAACTTTCACCTTTCACAGTGAAGTCTTTCAGATTTCTGGTGTCTAATTGAGATTGGATTTTTGTCTGCTTGCTTTTAAAAGGTTGAGTAAGAATGGTTTATTAGTTTTTGAATATGAGGACAGGGAGAGTAAATCATTAAGTGTATTCTCAGAGCATTCCTAGGAAGTAGGGTAAGTTCTTATTATTCTCATTTTATAGATGGGAAAATTGAGGAGCAAACGCTGTGTATACCTACACCCTTACTCTCAAGAAACACAGGGTAACAAGTGATGGGTTGTGGATGGACATGGCTGTATCTGAAGAGACAGTGGTGTTTAACTTTGGACTCCCCTTGTAGGCCTCACTCCTGCTACAGGGTAGGAGTAACTTGGTGACCATACTCTTATCAGTACAAGATTAGGTTTCCCTTTGTTCTCTCTCTTCCTCATCTTTTTTTAAGATGGTGCTTATCCAGGCAACATTCTGCATCTGTGCTATGTGGGAGGGTCAAATAGCAAAGTATCATACTCTGGAGGTGCACTAAAAAAAAATAAAAAAAAAAATAGAACAGTCTTTCAGTTGGAATATCTGAGAACAAAATCAAACTCCTGTTAGATGGTGAGCTTCCAGGTATTTCAAAATGTATGCGGGCTCTGTTTACAATATTACTATTACATATTGTTTGTTAAGATCAGATGATGTCCTTAGTATTGCACAAGGCACAAATAAAGACATTCCTCACCATGGGGAGATTATAATAATAAATTAAGTTACAGCTAAAACAAGATGCTCTGCGAAATCCAGAGAGAGGTTGCTTTTTTCCCTTTTCCTGCTTTCCAGTTTCTTAATCCCCCTTCTTAGAAGTTGTTGTGGAAAAGATATTAGGCTGATACACTGACTTGATTTGTAGTTGTGGTAGTCTTGGAAGGAGTGGGTTTTGGCAGGGATTTGAATGAGAAGAAGGAGGCCTAGTCCAATGGAATTAAAAAGTTGTTCCATGCAGAACAGGTAGTGTAGGAGGAGAAAGTATCAGAGGGGTAGCCGTGTTAGTCTGGTTCTGTAGAAGCAGCAAAGAATCCTGTGGCACCTTATAGACTAACAGACGTTTTGCAGCATACCCACGAAAGCTCATGCTGCAAAATGTCTGTTAGTCTATAAGGTGCCACAGGATTCTTTGCTGCTTCTAGGAGGAGAAAGACTCAGAGGTGATATTGGGAGAAGGGAATGCATGGTAAGGCTGGCTCTAGTGAAGTAAAGAAACCCATTTTTTCATGTTCTCTGTGTATATATATCTTCCTACTGTATTTTCCACTGCATGCGTCTGATGAAGTGAGTTTTAGCCCACGAAAGCTTATGCCCAAATAAATTTGTTAGTCTCTAAGGTGCTACAAGTACTCCTCATTCTTCTTGCTTTTTTTGAAATGTCACCAGACTGCTTTCTCTTGCCAGACTGGGGAAGAGATAAGAGACAGTTAGAACAAAATGAAGATTTCAGCTAAAGCTGGCTGAAAATTTTCCAGCAGAACAGTTTTCCATCAGAAAATGCTGATTGGATAAAATCGAAATGTTTTGTGGGAATGTGTTGATTTTGTCAACATCTTTAAAGGGAAATGATCAAAATGATTCACTTTGATATGGTCAACATCTTTCATTTTGTATTTGTATTATAATTTATAACATTTCAACTATGTTATGTTATAACATAGAAGTTGAGATGATAAAGTGGAAATGAAACATCATAAGGTTGTTTCTGAAACAAATATTTGGAAATGTTTTGTGGTGAATTTTGGCTTTTTGTTCCAATCTAGGTTGAATGGAAAATTTTAAATGTCATAAATTTCCCATGGGATGAAAATTCCATTTCCCACCCAGCTCTAACTAAAGAACCGAGTGTACACTTTAAAACAGAAATTGTGTATTGGGGGTTTGAAAAGCTGTCTCAGCTTGTTTCTATGAATACACGGCATCTTGCCTGCTCTTTTGAATGAGGAAAAACATTTTCTATCAACTCTACCCTTTCTCGAATGAACACAACCCTCTAGATACCAGAGAAAGCAGATGGCATAGGTAGAGTAAATTCTAAAGAGTTCTTGTGTAAATGGTGTGCAGCTTGCCTTGTTGTCAGTTTTAAAGGTCATTGTTACATGTAAAAAGATTTTATGGTGCCCTTGCTGAGGGTACCCGAAAAAAAGAGGTTTACAGTCAGAATAGGTTATGGCACATAGGTTGCAACTTTCATTAAATACAAAACACACAATAAACAATACCCAGCAAGTGATACAGATGATCATTTGATCAGAGGCCATCCCTTTTTATCAATTGAAATTCCATTGTAAACTATATGGCCTTTATATTGCAAAACAGCCACATAGAACACCCCAACCAGTTCAGCAGTGCAGTGGAGATGCTATTAGGCTGACATCCTATAGTCTCCGATTGTGAGTTTAGTGTCCTGTGAAAAAAATCAACCCCCACCCCACGCACCTCCATGCAGGAAAGCAGCCAGATGATTCAGCAAACGTACCACCTTTAAGAACTAGGGCGAGGTCCTCAGCTGGCAAAAAATGGCCTAGCTCTATTTACTTCCTTAGAGCTACCAGCATAGACCAGCTGAAAATCTGGCCCTAGTTATGCTACTAGATGCCTTTAATGACATCTTGGCTGCCATCCTGTCAAACAAGTCACTAACAGGCATCCCTCAGTCTAAACAGATCTAAATCATCAGACTGAAGACACATATTTGTTGAGTACCTTCCAAAAGAGGAACAAGAAATTCCCATACACCTAAGGGCCTCCCTTCCATACTTTTAGGTAAACTAAAGCATCTTATGGTTTTCCTGGCTCATTTTATTTCCACTGCCGAGGAGACTGCCTGCCATACCAGGGCAGGAGCACATCAGACCAAGTCAGCATGGGGAGGGCATTGATTTGCAGGTTCTGATAATCTCTTTTTACTCTAACAAATAGCACTAAACCCAACAAATGTACTAAAGCACTGCCACTTAGAGGAATAAAGTTCACAGGGGCTCGCTTCCAATCCACACTCAAAGGCATGATTCAGTGCCACCTCAGACCTCGTATGCCTGCCCACACATTTTTACCCACACGTACAATGAGTTTGTGCTTCTTTTTTCCCCTTCCTGTGTGAAAACTCAGAAATACTATTATTTATTATGTTTATTGTGGATCCTCAGAGATTCCATGTCCTGTAATTGAAGCCAGCTGGAGACGGAGGGATTACACAAAATGAAAGCCACTGATAACTCGCTACTTACTCAACACAGAGCCAACAATTACTTTCATCCTTGTCCTTTTATTTACTCTTTTTAAGGACTTATTAAGATAAAAGATGACAGCACCGCAGTACTGAGCCTTTTTGATTACTTTCCTTTCTCACGACGTTTAGACCTATCAATTTAGACTTATTCTTCTAGCCTAGCTTGGCTTTTTAGGCTGGATTCATCTCTCTGAGTTTTATCTCAAGAATATTTTCTCTGCAAACCCTAACAAAGAGTGGTATGTATGCACAGTATTAAGCTTTGAGGGTCTGATCCAAAACTCATAGAAGTCAATGGAAGTCTTTCCATTGACTTCAATAGCTTTGGATCAATCCTTTTTTTGGGTGGTCTTGGATGTTTTTACTGGGATCTCCGTGTGAGGCTCCATTAAGTCTTTGTTTAGTAAAAACAAGTAATTATTTGAGGCAAAACTAACAAGTGTAAAGATAGGTTATCAGGTAATAATGCTAATATAAAAGTATACCATTATACACCTCTACCCCAATATAACGCCACCCGATATAACATGAATTCGGATATAACACGGTAAAGCAGCGCTCCAGAGAATCAAATCAAGTTCGATATAACGTGGTTTCACCTATAACACGGTAAGATTTTTTGGTTTCCGAGGACAGCGTTATATTGAGGTAGAGGTGTATTTAACAATGGCAGTCTGTATCTATGAAGCTATAACTACCACTTTTTTGGTATGAACATACAATGCCATAAAATGTGAACAATGCAACATCATAGGTTATTTTGTTTTCAGTGCTAATTTTGCAAGGCACTGCTTTGACCTAGAAATGCTTAGATTGTATTTCCTTTTCATATTTTATTACCATGAACAATTTGTTCCTCATGTGTTCTTCAGAGTTTTGTTATTATGTTGATATGGCTTTGTCTGAAGATTTGGGATTTTTGAGTGGATTGATGTATTACAGTATTTCAAGGATGTTTTGAAAGACTAAATTTAATAGTTTACTTAATATATAAAAATGTCCTTTGGCCTAATTTTGTTTGGAAGCTGAACAGCAGACAGATCAATAAATAGGCAGTCACATGCATTATATTTAATATGTTATTGTATTTGGTACCAACAATACATTTTTACAACACTAGAAATCTACTTTTAAGTTTAAATTAATACATTAATTCAATGAGTGGCAGGTTGAATTTAGGGAATTTAATTTTGAAGGAAAACAAGATACATTCTCAGGCAAAAGTCTGCTGTAATGCTCATAAAACCATAAGAATGGCCATGCTAGGTCAGACCAATGGTCCATCAAGCCCACTATCCTGTCTTTCAACAGTGGTCACTGCCTAGATGCTTCAGAGAGAATGAACAGAAAAGAGCAATTGTCAAATGATCCATCCGCTGTTGTTGTGTCCCATCTTCTGGCAGTTAGAGGTTTAGGGACACCCAAAAAATGGGGTTGCATTCCTGACCATCTTAGTTAATAGCCATTGTTGGTCTTAACCTCCATAAATGTATCTAATTCTTTTTTTAACTGAGTTTTACTTTTGGCCTTCACAACATCTTCTGGCAACAAGTTCCACAGGTTGACTGTGCATTGTGTGAAGTTTTAAACCTGGTGCCTGTTAATTTCATTGGGTGACTCAGAATTCTTGTGTTATACATAGGTGTAAATAATACTTCATAATTCAGTTTCTCTAAGCCATTCATGACTTTATAGACCTCTATTATATCCTCCCTTTGTTATCTCTTTTCTTAGATGAATCCTTGCAGTCTTTTTTACCTGTCTGCATCCTAATCTAAACCTCCGAATCATTTTTGTTGCCCTTCTCTGTACTTTTTTGAATTCTAATATATATAAATTTAGATGGGGTGACCAGGACTGTATGCGGTATGCAATGTGTGGACATTCCAGAGATTTATATGGTGGCACTAGGATATTTTCTATCTTATCTTCTACCCCTTTCCTAATGGTTCCTAACATTGTTAGCTATTTTCAGAGCACTATCAACAATGACTACACAATCTCTTTCTTGAGTGGTAACAGCTAATTTAGACTCCACCATTTTGTAAGCATAGTTGGGATTATGTTTTCCAATGTGCATAACTTTGCATTTATCAACACTCAATTTCATCTACCATTCTGTTACGCTGTCACCCAGTTTTGGGGGATCCCTTTGTAACTATTCGCAGTCAGCTTTGGACTTAACTATCCTGAGCAATTTTGTATCATCTGCAAACTTTGTCACCTCATTGTTTTACCCCCTTTTCCAGATCATTTATGAATATGTTCAACCACATTGGTCCCAGTACAGATCCTTGGGGCACCTGCTATTTACCTCTCTCCCTTGTGAAAACTGACCATTTATCCCTATCCCTTATTTCCTATCTTTTAACCAGTTATTGATCCATGAGAGGACCTTCCCCCTTATCTCATGACTACTTTGCTTACGAGCCTGTGATGTGAGACCTTGTTAATGGCTTTCTGAAAGTCCAAGTACACTCTACCAACTGGATCACACTGGTGGGTATGGTTTCCCTTTACAAAAGCTATATTGACTCTTCACTAATATATTGTTTTCATCTATATGTTTGATAATTCTGTTCTTTTGTAGTTTCAATCAATTTGCCTGGTACTGAAGTTAGGCTTGGTGGCCTGTAATTGCCAGGATCTCCTCTAGAGACTTTTTTCAAAATTGGCGTTATGTTAGCTCAGGATGAAAAATATCTTTAGCTGTAGTAAGCCCAGCTAATCCACATCAGTGGATGCAAGGTTTGCCAAGTAGGAAAAATTGACATTCATTTGCCACTGGGTTTGTGAACTTTGCTCTCTAGGTAGCAGAGGCCCAGAAAAGAACCAAATAGACTGTTAATTCTGTCTCCAAGGAACTTATATGTGAACTCACCCTGTCATTAGACAGTTTGAGTACTGCATACTGCCCCCAAATAGCTGAATTCAAGCTGTAATTGTAGGGGTTTTTTTTTACCTTGGATTACAGTTATTGTCATTAACTTTGAAATCACACTCTGACTTAACATTTGTTGTTATTTTGTGTTCAGTTTCCTCATGTTTTAAAGCTGTTGATTGAATTTCACATTTTACAATGTTTGCTACAATATCATAGGTGAAAATCTGTTTGAATAAATGTTCAGGGCATCTGAATGGAACAATATGTATTCAATATTCTGAAATCTGGGATGAAATTCTGGCCCTATTAAAGTTGATGGGGAATTTTTCCATTGACACCATGGAGGCCAGGACTTCACCAATGGTATTGAAGGCTTTCAGACCTTTATCCCTGACCTTACCTGATTTCAGTGTGACAGGAAGTCCTTATACTTCACACATTACAATTGAAATGATAGTACAATTAGTACATATTTCCATGGTTTCCGCTGCAATGGAGATTAAAAAAAAGAGACAACATTCTCTGCTAAAAGCCACTGACAAACTGGTAGATTAGATACGTGTCATTTTCAGCACAGTAAAGACTTGCTCCCTGCAATTCTTGCAGTAAATGCTTAGAAATAAGCAGCGCATATTTATGTCTTGGACCAAATGGAGCTCCAGGAGACCAGTTGATTTTAAGTGTGCTTTACTGATCATTGATTTCTATGGAAGCTGTTGATCAGCTTTCTTCTGGGTAGAGTTACCGGAGGAATATCTCAGGTTGTTGGCTGCCCATTTTCTCAAAGTGTCTTATATGTAAAGAAAGTTGATAAAATGTTGACTTTATTTAACTTCTTTTGTCTTATAAAAAGGCGTCCATCTCTATTATAGGTGCAAGGATCTGCAATAGTATCCTGATGCAGAAATCAAGACCGTCATCAGGACTTGATAACTTTCACCCAAGAGTTTTAAAATAATTGGCCAAGGAGCTTTCTGAATAGTAAGATGTTGATATTTAACAAACCATAGCATGGTTGGGAAGTTCCAGAAAATATGTAAAAAGCTAATATTTGCCAATATTTAAAAAGGGTTAGCAGGATAGCCCAGGACAGGCTGGTTACCTTGACCATTGATCCTGGGCAAAACCATGGAAAGGCTGATATGGTTTATGATTAATTATAAAAAATCAAATAATTATTGCTAATTAATAAGCATGCTATTATGGAAAATAGGTTTTAGTTAACAAAGTTGTGTTTTGATGAGATTACAATTTTGGTTGACACGGTAACTGTATTGACACAAAGATTTAGACTGCTGTAAGGCATTTGACTTAGTACCATATGATATTCTGATTAAAAAATAGCACTATATAAAAATCAATTAACACATATTAAATGGATTAAAAACTGGCTAACTGATAGTTCTCAACAATAATTGTAAATGGGGAATCATCATCCAGTGGATGTTTCTAATGGCTGCAATGACTGGGGCATGGATGGTCAGGCCTACTGGCCAGAGCAGGAGTCAGGCCTAGTGGCCTGAGCCAAAGATCAAAATCAAAGACAGCATCAAGTACCAAGCTGATGGTCAGAGCTTCAGACAGAGTCGGGTGTCAGGCCATGGGCCAGAGCCAGAGCCAGCATCAGAGGTAAGGTGGAAAAGCAGGGACCTGAAGTACGGCAAGATGTCCAGAACTGGAAGTAGATGGGAGTCTGAGATAGGAGCAGGAGACAGGTAAGCAGGAAGAGTCCATGGTAACAGCCAGCCAGGAATTCTTCTAGTGCTCAGACAAGTTCCTGTTGTTACTTCCTGGTTTATATAGCATTCCTCAGCCAATTATTGGGGAGGGAGAAGCTGGATGTTTCCTGCAACTGGGAGCTTTGAGCGAGTGGCCCTCTGCAAGCTAACCATTTGCTAGACCTTTCCCTGGTTACTTAGATGAACTATTATATGATGGTCATGGCCTGAGCATTGCCTGGGGAGCCATACACCTGCATTCGAGTCCTGTGATCCCTCTGAATGGAATTTGGAGCTTGGGGTCATGCAGAACAGCCAGGATATTCCAGTGGAATGCAGCATATAAACAGGGGAATATTGAGGAGACATAGGGAAATGGTGAAACCACTAGATATGGCATTGATGAGACCATTACTGGTGTTCTAGTGTCCACACTTTAAAAAGCATGTTGAAAAATTGAAGAAGTTTCTGAAAAGAAGTGTATGAATGATCTAAGGTCTAGAATACCTGCCTTACAGTGAAAGACTAAAGAAGCTCAGCCTATTTAGCTTATCCAAAGAAGATTAAGGTGACTTGAACATGGTCCACAAGTTCCTACATGGGGCAGATGGGGAGGGTGAAAGATTTCTGATAGCAGATGGGTCTTTACTATGGCAGACAAAGACAATATAAAATCCAGTGGCTAGAAGTTGAAGCTAGACAAATTTAGACTAGAAATAAGGCTCACATTTTTAACAGTTAGGGTACTTAAGCACTGGAACAATTTACCAAGAAACTTGGTGCATTCTCTGTCACTTGAAATCTTTAAAGATTGGATATCTTTTAAAAAGATAACTTCTGGCTGAACTAGTACATATGGGCTTGATGCAGGCATTACATGGTGAAATCGTACAGCCTGTATTATGTAGGGGTTCAGAATGAATGATCATATGGTCCTTTCTGGTCTTAAGATATAGGAAGGGCTGAGTTGTGCTTGGAGCAGGACCTGGCGGGTGGGGTAAATTGATTGAATGACACCTTTGAGCTCCCCAGTCCCAAGAGCAACTGGTAGCTGGTTTGGTTCCCAACACAAATTAGAGCAATCTCAGGGCTGCTTTAATTTATGGCATCTTATCAAGGCCACGTAGGGAGTGGTATGTTAGCCAAGAATCTAAGAAATGTGGCATGCTATAGCCATGTCCTTCCATTCCCCATACACTCCAAACCCCTCTTACACAAGCAGTCTAGGAGGGGTACATAGATAGCTTTACTCCAGCCATGGATTCCTTTACACGGAGGGAATCCTCAGATGCCCATACAGGACAGCTTTACTGACTCTTTGCACTGTCAGGGATGTGCAAAGGGACTGTAGGGTGGACAGGATCTTAGTCAGTAGGGATAAAAACAATATATCGGATGAAGAATTTTTTTATAACAGGAAATAATGAAAGGTTACCTATTTTATTTTGTTTTGTTTCTATTTTACATAGGGCAATTTGTCCAGGTTTTCCTGAAATTTAATTATGGAAAAGATCACACTGCATTTTGTCATATTCAGACACAGTCCCAATAACTCATACTAAACTAGCCGACTATTAGTGTGTAAATATTTTTTATTATTCTAGAAGAACACTAGCACTTACATATTTATGTAAATGCCTTACTAATCATAGTCCTCCATTATGTTTTTATCCTATTTTTCTTACAATCAAAGTAATCTACTACTAATCAGTCCCTCCATCTATGTGTCTAAGGTACTTATGTCACTCCCATTACTATAGTATGAGTGCCTCATGCCCTTTAATGTATTTTTCCTTATAGCACCTCTGTGCTTACAATCTAGCTTCAGGCATACCATAACAAGTGAGGATCACAAACAAAATGTAGAAATGGTTACAGTAACACGATCACATCACACAGTTACTCACTGATGTCTAGACACATCCTGTGGGTTTGGCTAATTTAGATTTTTTTTTAAGTATTCCATCAACCAACTAAGATGAGCCTCATCCTAACAATTGAAAATTCAGAATAAATGCGAAGAGTTTAAGAAGTCAAAAATGTAGTAGTCACATTGTGAAGCCTAAGTCTGATTTTCCCCCTAAACTTCACAGCATACATTGAAACTAAATGGAATTTGTAAAACCCCAGGACTAAATTCTCTGTTGGTGTTGAGAGGTGGAATGCCATTGAAGTCAATGCCCACTTACACCAGCAGAAAATTTAGCCCCAATTCTTTATTTAAAAGCCTTGGTTTTAGTTTATTACTAGGGGATTAGTAAGAGTCCCAAAGTGAGGGGTATATTATCTAACATCTGCCTACTCCAAGGTTGCTTGTGTCATGGTCCTTGGGTAGGCTGTTCCTTCTAACATCCTTTTCCAGTCCTCTGAGTGCTTCCACTTCCCTCTGTGGTGGACCCCATGATCCAGTCAGTCTGACTGGATCTCTGGTTGCGATCTCTGATACCTACCAGGCCCAGTGGGCTTGGCACCTACAAGAGATTCCCATCAGCACCTTGTGCACAGTAACAGCTTGCAGTGACACAGAAGCAGTTTCTCCAAAACAAAGTATGATTTGTGTTGCCAAAAGGTACACAGCACTCAGAGAAATGGATTTAAAATAACAGACACCTATACACATACGGTGTCACCTATGCTTGTCATTCCTTTCTAGCAGCTAGCTCTGGTGTTCTCTTGGGGACCATGTTACAGCCTTGCTGCAGACTCTTGATTCTCAGTCAGTCTCTGTGTGTCAGGCTGCAGTAGTGGACATTTCCCCTCCGTCCTTCTTTGTAGGTGAAGTCTTTTAACAGAGCAGTGTTTTTTGAGCTCCCTTTTCTCAGCCTTGGCAAACAGACCTGTCTCCAGGGCTGGGGCTAACTGTCCTTATTCACAGCTATTGTGTTTGACAGGATGCTCCTTATACAGGCTATGGCTTTACCTTTCCTGTGTGGTTTCTTTACTAACCTCTTTTGATCTAACTATGCATTCTGGCAGGATAGTATGGCACAGATATACTGAGGAGCACATTTTATTTTTTAAAAATAATCCAAATACTTCCCAGTTCTCCACAGCTTGCCCCCTCATCTGAAGCATCTAGTACTTATCAATGTTATTGTTCTTTCTTTGTTCTTACAATTCCTTCTTCCATCCTGCACCAGTGTCTCTTCTTCTTGCTGAAACATGGGGAGCAGGAGCCTGAAGAGAACAAAATTAAGCAGAATACTGCTATATTGTAAATTGGTTTTGATGACTCAGACTAACTTTTTTCCCCAGAAATAATTCCAGATCATGGTAGCATTTAATAAGAACACTAAAAATATTGGCACACTATTGTGATGGGTTACCCCCGGGATGCCCTCTGGAACTGGGCTACCACTGAACCCCCTGGCCCACGAGCCTGGGCTCCTGCTCATGCTGTACTGCTGTGACAAACTGCAAAGCCCTCCAGCCTGCACTTTCACCAGCATTCACACAGGTAGGGTTACATGCAGGGTCTATAACCACCAACTTCCCAGGCTAGGACCTCAGAACAGTTTCTTCCTGCCTTGGTCAAATCTGGCCAGTATATGGGTTTAATACCTGGTCCGTCTCTCCCTCAATGTGAAGAGAACAATGCACACTTGTGGTAACCAAGCAGAGATTTTTCCCAGTCACTCCAGTCAAAGTTCACTGGTTTAGATTAAAACAAAAACAAGTTTATTAGCTACAAAAGATAGATTTTAAGTGATTCTAAGTGATAGCAAATCGATCAAAGCTGATTACCTAGCAAGTTAACAAAAAACGCAAACTAAGCTTAATATACTAAATAGCTTGGATATGAATTAACAGATTCTCACCCTAACTGATGGTATAGGCAGAACTAGTTTCATACACAGGCTAGAAATCCCTTTAACCTGGGTCCAACACTTCCCCAGTTCAGTTTTTGGTCCTCAGGTGTTTCCAGAAGTCTCCTTCTGTGACATATGATGTCACGCCCTGCCTTATATAGCTTCAGCATATGGCAGGAACCCTTTGTTTCAAAATTGGTTCCCAGACCAGTTTGTGGAAAAATACTGACATCCCAAGACGGAGTGCAGAATCATGTCGCCCTGTCACATGTCCGTGTAGAGTCATAGCAGCCATTATTTACAGGCTGTCTGTAGTGTTCTCAGGAAGGCTCACCGGGGGAGTGTGGGAGAGGGGGAGCGGGGATAAGCTTCTCCTAAAGCCTATTGTTTTTCCTAATCACTCATTATCCTGAATAGCCCTTCCCCATCCACTATCTAGACTGAAAGCATTTTATCTAGTGGGCCTTACCCAGGCGTAACTACATTTGAAGTACAGATACATAGTCAATATTCATAACTTCAGATACAAAAATGATACATGCATACAAATAGGATAATCATATTCAGCAAATGATAACTTTTCCAATGACACCTCACATGACTTATCTTGCATAAAATACGTCATAATTATGCTATAATCATATCATAATGATATCACTATGAAGAATATGGGGTGCAGTGTCACATTGCTGAAACACGAGAAGCAGAAACCTGAAGAGAACAAAGTTAAGCAGAATACTGCTACATTGTAAATTGGTTTTGATGACTCAGACTAGCTTTCTTTCCAGAAATAATTCTAGATCATGGTAGCATTTAGTAAGAACACTAAAAATATTGGCACACTATTTCTTCCTAGGAAAATTAATTCCACATAAAAACCTTCTTGCTAGTCTTTGATATCATAACAAGTTTCAAACTCTGTCTCCTCACTACACCAATAACCTCCAGCAATTTGCATAACTTCAGCTCTCTTGAATATGTGAAGGAAATATAGAGTGGAATTATACAGCTCTTGAACCCAAATGACATTATTGTGTTCTTTAACTAAACACTGCCATAACAACTTCATTGTGTTTGCTCTCTGCAGTCAGAAGAAATAAGACTGGTGAGGACAACAAGAATTTTTAGGAGTTTTGATGCAATAAACGACAACCAGCCTGTTCATGTAGTGAGTCACTCATAACAATCATCACATGAAAACAGGATAGCTCAGTGCAAAGGTCATACATTCCTCCCTGATTTTGCTGTCACCGGGGGAGGCAGGTATAGCATGGCCCTAGAAGTTTACAACTTACCAAATGTACATTGTATTATAGTTGCTTATTCATGAGAGACCGTGGATGTTCAGAACACGGCAGTCCACCTACACAGCATGCAGTAGAAGATTAGTGCATTTTTATTACCCCTGCCCAGCTGTCACCTTTACAGATGCTATTCATGAATCACAAGTGCAATTCAGACACAAACAGAAAATGCCAGCAGAATGGCTTCATTTTTGACAATGCTGTCAAATTCTGGGAATGTCAATGGAAAACTTAATATCTGCTCAGAGAGAGCTTGCAGCAAGCTGTAAATGTAAGATCTTTTATATATATAAAAATGATTGAGAAGACTAACAGCCCTCAGCTGTCTCATCCTATAGTGCCCTGCTGAAATTTAGCACAACCAGGTAGAGGCTGCTATTCAGGGCTAGTAGTTGTTCTGATGTTGAGCTTCATGTCTATGTATTAAATTGTGATGATACAGCTGGAAACACCCTGAATGCTCTGAAGTCTTAATTAATAACCTATAGGGGACAAATTAATCCAGCTCATGGCAAAATGTTTGGGTTTTGATGCACTGAACAAATCACAGTTAACAAAGGATGTTTTCAGTCTCAGGCCCCAAATAAATAAATCCAACTGAACATTTCCATAGATGCAGCGTGTGCTTTGGAACTAAGGTCTTTATAATCATCATCTACTCCAAACAAAAATGAGGGGACAAACTTTGTCCAGCCATAGTCAAACTTACGAGAGGTGGAGGGCACAAGAGAAGGCCAGGATCTCTTAACAGTGTCTCCTTCAGATTAATCTGTTGGTGAGGTGGGGTTTGCCTCTGCATGGAAGTAGCTGCAGGTCTGGCACTTGAACCTTGGATATCTCCTGAAATCTATAAGGATCTTGGGGGATCTGCCAGAGGCCAAGGCTTTCTGCCCATGCCAGGGTCCATGCCTACACACTATCTTCAGAGCCCCCAAAAGCTTGGCAATGTGCTGCTTCCACTGGTGGCTATCTCCAGGATTCCCCATGGAATGGGATCCAGTGCACAGAATGGAACTAAAAAAAATACATATATATATATATATAGTAAAGCCTAGGGCTAGAACGTCACCTTTCAGGGGAGCTGCTGCGAGGTGGGATTTGCATAATTTTATTATTTTATTACTATTAATAGCATTATTCCTCCATATTACAGCATAGGGACTTTTTAAAAACAAAAAGCTTTGCAACATGTAAGATCTTTAAGCATAAAAAGGGGAAAGCAACAGTCTAAAATTCATGAGTAACCAATAAATCCTGACCCTGACACGACTTCGTAGGTTTGGGTAGTCTGGAGTTTTGTTAAAGCCCTCCTCAGAATTCCTGCATTTTAGGTGCCCAAATGTACTCATTCTCCTTTGACTTTCCTTAAAATTCTCACAGTGCCTAAATGCTGTCTTCTGGAGGTCACTGATCATGATGTCTTGTATCCTAATGTGTTCCTGAGTTGCTCATTCCTACCTTTAGGGATCGCTCCAATTGCTCCGATAATCGCTGGAATCGTCTTTGTTCTAGTTTTCCTTAAACGTTCCACTTTATGGAGAGTTCTTCATACTTCACCATGTTCTTGCTTCTTTTTTATGTTTCTGTCTTCTGGTATGGCAATATCAATTAACATGGTCTTGCTTGTCTTCTTCTCTACAGCAATTATATCCGACCTGTTCAGTCTGTGACAATTGCCAGATCCCATAAAATCTCAGCCTCTTCATTCTCTAGAGCTCTTTCAGTTTGGTGATCTTACTACTGTATAGTTCATTAAAATCGGTACATGCCATAGAGGATCCGATGCAGACACTTGGTAATCTTGTTGAGTCCGTTCATATATTATCTCCCAGCCAGGGTCCTGCAGGCTCTGAGCACACGGTCACCATCTCTTCCTTTTTGGAACACACTCTGCAGTTCAGGGAGCAATTCTGTCTGTCTATTTTGTTTCAAACATAATTAATCCCTAAGGACTGTTCTTGTATCCTCATAATCTGTCTTTTGAGATAACTTTCTACAAGCCATGATTTTATTAATCTCTGATCACTAATGGGTTTGATCTTTCCCCACCACTGTCCATGAATCGACTTTTTGGCTGTAGAACTGAATTTATAACCAGTGTTTATGACAGAAAAAGTGTATTTATTTGAGCCTCATACTCAGATAATGGCTAACTATTTTTAGTCCATTTAAAAAAAATGTTCACTCGTGGAGAGAGCCCACACCAGAGTGTTAGTAATTTATAAGTAACTGAAAGCAGGAAAGCAGTATGGAAACTTAACTAGAACTGTTGCTACCGCTCCTGCCATAATAAATAAAAACAGTGTTTTGTCAGATTAGGGTTAACTGCAGTGGAGTATCTTGGTTTTGCTGGTCTGAAGAAGAATGGGAAAGCAAGCAGCTTAACCAAAATTAGTTTCCATAGTGATGAATATAAGTATAGATTTCAAGTTCTCCTCTAGTTACTAAGGAACAATCCAAATTCTTTAATCAATGGTACAACACTCTCAAGAACACAGTTGATATAATTTTGTTGCTATCATTTTGATTATCTTTCTGCAGAAAAAGAGTTTATATAGCATGGGGTCAGCTATCAGAGTATCTTTTTGGATCTGTTACTATGCTAGTGTTATAAATAATCCATGAGCTCAGAGTGTTTTCTATTACAGCAGTTCAAAGTCTATAAAGGCAGCAGCAGAATTCAACCACAACTTCTGTAAATCATTGCATGCTCTCCTTTATTGATTCTACATTAATAGCAGCAGCTGGTAATACCATCCAGCAGAGTGGCAGGGTTTAAATTATACACTATGTGTCAGGTCCAACTATTGTACAAAGACTATAGTGAGAACAAGATGTAGCACAAAGTGGATTCATTATAGGGGCAAAGATTGGAACAGGAATAGGTTATAGCACAAAATGAACCATACTTGTTACTGATAAGTGTACAATCCAATAAGTGTACCTGTACTTCTTCATTATATTATTTTAATCAGTCCATTGTATTTCTAGGAAATATGCTCCCTCATTATAGGTAAATGTGGAGTTCCTTTGAAAAATACAAAGGGATAGTTTCAGAATGTTTAGCTTTCTGGGTGTGCATTTGATTAATTAAATAATTTTGTTTTTCAGTGCACACTATATAAAGAAATGTTCACTGACAGGTGCCAATAATATATAAACATTATGAAGTTATTTGAAAGCATCTAAAAATAAAATTTAAAAACATTTCAAATGCTTGTAACTAGAGCTTGTTGATAGTTATTTAATGGAAGAATTTTGTGTTGAAAAATAATGATCTGATGAAATCAAAACATTTCATGGGAACATAGTAAATTTGTTGAAATTTTCAACAGGAAATGATTGAAATATTTCACTTTGTTCAAGGCAAAACATTTGGGCTTGCCAATCATTTTTACTTGCCTTAGAATAATACTATTAACACCAAAGTCAATACAAAGCCTTTCAATCTTACTGAAATTAACATTTCCATAAAAAATGTAAATAAGATCAACACAAAATATTTTGAAATATTTCATTTTGTTAACAATTTGGAGATTTTGACTTTTCATCTGGATTTGGGATGACACCAAATTTTGAAATCTCAGAATTTCCCGAGAGACGGAAATTGTATTTTTCAACCAGCGCTGCTTGTAACAGTCAATACATGCTATATGCAGTACTGGGGCTTTCTAAAGAATAGTGCTATTAGCATAACTTGAAAGCCCATATTGTGTTTTTAACACATTATGGTGTTAACTGCTATTTAAAGACAGAAAGACCTATTTATTGGCTTTTCTCACTCAAGAATATGATTATGTACTGAGGAGAAGCAACAACATTTCTTCCAATGATTTCTTTATCCTTTTTGGCCTCTTCCTGTCAGCATCCACTTTAAAAGAAGTTGAGTGGGGATAGAGTGAAGTACAACAAGCTACAATAAGGTTTACCTCCTGACTTGATTCATAGGTTCCAAGGTAATCATCTTGTCTGATCTCCTGCATAACACAGGCTGTTGAATTTCTCCAAAATAAATCCTGCGTCATATCTTTTAGAAAAGCATCCAATCTTGATTTAAATATTGTCAGTGATGGAAAATTCACCACGACCCTTGGAAAATTGTTCCAATGGTTAATTACTCTGACTGTTAATAATTTATGCCTTATTTCTAATCTGAATTTGTCTAGATTCAATTTCCAGCTTCCATTGAATCATGTTATACTTTCTATGCGAGATTAAGGAGCCAATGATTAAATAAATAATTAATCTAAATAGACTGAATTCCTTGAGTCTATCACTAGAAAGCATGTTTTCCAATCCTTTAATCATTCTTGTGGCTCTTCTCTGAAACTTCTCAAATTTTTCAACATACTTCTTGAATTGTGGACACCAAACTGGACACAGTATTCATCACACCAGTGCCAAATACAGAGGTAAAATAACCTCCCTGCTCCTACTCAAGGTTACCCTGTTTATGTATCCCAGGATTGTATTAGTCCTTTTGACCACAACATTGCAGCAGGAGCCCTTCATCTGATTATCTACCATGATCCCCAAATCTTTTTCAAGTCACTGCTTCCCAGGATAGAGTCTTCCATCCTGTAATGATGAAGTGGAGAAGAGAAAAATCTCTTTCATTGATGGTTCTCTACTGCCCTGGCTTTGCTGATGATGTCCCAGTGGAATCATAGGATATACTTGGTGTGTTAAGCCGGAGTCCAGAATTTTGACTTTTAAAATCCACCCCACCCCTTTTTCATAGTTGGAAAAAGTAAAAAAGTCAGCGTAACTGGGATTCCACCCCACAATTTCAAAGTGAGCCCCTTTTTTCAATGAAAAAAAAAATTCATCCCAAATATTTCAGCCAGCTCTAGTCTCTGCTCTTTCTGCTCCAGGGGCAGCCCAACTGCACACTGCTCCTTGCTTAGGGCTCATGGTATTATCACAATCCAGACCTAAATTTCTGTTGAATAATTAAAGGCCACTTTTCAGTCATGCAAGTATTCTTGTTGGTAAGAAAATGCTCAGAAAGATAAACCAAGATGACCAACAAGAGTTTACCTAAGCCTCCTTTTCCCCTTGTTGCCAGATGTCTGCTATTGATCCATTTCTCCCTGGTATATGTGGAGGTACTATTAATAATGTAATACAGGGGTTGGCAACCTTTCAGAAGTAGTGTGCCAAGTCTTCATTTATTCACTCTAATTTTAGGTTTCACGTGCCGGTAATACATTTTAATGTTTTTAGAAGGTCTCTTTCTATAAGTCTATAATATATAACTAAAATATTGTTGTTTGTAAAGTAAATAAGGTTTTTAAAATGTTTAAGAAGCTTCATTTAAAATTAAAATAAAATGCAGAGCCCCCCAGACCGGTGGCCAGGACCCGGGCAGTGTTGAGCGCCGCTGAAAATCAGCTCGTGTGCAGACTTTGGCATGCATGCCATAGGTTGCCTACCCCTGCTGTAAAATATAATGTTGTTTTGCTGCTAAAGAATAAAGATACAAACAAAGAGCCTAATTCTGGACTCCTTTTCAGAGCAATCTCTGCAAAAATTTATCAGAAAATATAACAAATACATTATTTCAGTTTCTCTAAGTTCTAGGTCTAACTCTTGTTCTCAGGTAGTATGGCAATGGGGTTGTTAGAAATACTTAGATTTCCTTTTTGTCCTTTACATGGTACTTATTATTAGAAAAACTGACAAGATATTTTTTCACTACCAATACAGGTAATGCCTCTACCTCAGAAAGCTCCTACTGCAGCTATTAAGGCTCTCAATACCATTGAGGTGATACCAGATTTATATAAAATACCTCTTCTTTCTAAAAAAAAAAAGCAGTGTGAACTTCATAGATGTGAGGGGTAAATATTAGACATGTTAAAAGTGAATGAGCCATAAATTTTTCAGAGGAGATTAAGCACTGTAGGATTGTTTACCTCCGTGTGTCAGAACTGTGCTTTCACATATATCTTTTAAATCCCATATCCCTGAAGCAAATACAAAATAAGAAAAGCCCTGGGTTAAACTCTTGGATTCTTGCATCCCCCGGAGGATATTGACAAAACAG
Organism: Mauremys mutica; assembly: GCF_020497125.1. Classification (NCBI taxonomy): domain Eukaryota; kingdom Metazoa; phylum Chordata; order Testudines; family Geoemydidae; genus Mauremys; species Mauremys mutica. The sequence goes on along the minus strand of NC_059073.1, from coordinate 86,640,584 downwards.
GACTATCTCCTTCCTTATGTGTCTGCCCGAACACTGATTTTGACACCTTACCTCCTGCTGGGCCCTTGTAGCTCACTGAGCCCTAACCTGTGCTTTTACCAGCAGGATACTGTCCCTTAGTAACTGTGCTAATGAAATGGGACAGAATAAGGAGCACAGCTTAGAGGGAGCCTCTTTTTCAGGAGCAAGTTTATTGGATTCTATTTCAGGATAAATGTTGCCCCTTCCTTTTCCTCTCTCCTTCTTTGCTTATCTCTTTTCCAGAACTCAGGCTAAAGATTGTAAGGCAGTTTTTGCAGCGAAAGCAGGAAATTGGAGGTGGTTCAAGTGTGGCTAATCAAATTATATTTACATTGGCCACAGTTCAATTACTAACCGTTTTTAAAGGCCAGATCTCTCAAAAGATTGATGGTAATATTTATGTATGGGAAAGGGGTAAGAAATTGAGCTGATGGTATACAAAATTGAATTTTCTGACTACTGCTGCAATTCTCAAGTTAATATACTGTATTACAACATAGAAACAAGTTAACTAAGTTTGTGTTGCTTTAATGGCATGTGGATATAATCTACAGCATTGGAGAAGGCTTCTATATAAATTAAGATTGAAACCTTCTAACTATTTCTTGGAGATAGTTCAGCCACCTTCCACCAGGTTAACCCAGGGTGAAGGCCACAAGCGATGATTCATAGATTTCAAGACCAGAAGGGACCATTATGATGATCTAGTTTGGTCTTGTGTATAACTCAGGCCATAAAACATCTCCAAAGTATGTCCAGGTACAGACTACAGTGGCGTAGGTACCTACAAATCCTCTCCATCAGAGGGGCCACGGCTGGTGAGCATAACCTCATAAGTGACTGACACTGGTTGGGGTGAGGGTGTTGTGAAAATCAGGGTCCAGGCATCCGCAGGGGGAAAACCGAAGGTATGAACGCTAACAAATAAGCAATTGAATCAACTGGTTGTATACAAACTGTGTATAAAAATAAGTCAAGTAAGGCCTTTTATGAATGCTTGTAATGTTCTGAACTTGATAATCATTCTGGCATATGTATACAGGTTATGGTCAAGAAGGTATGCATATATGTAGAAAATTGTAATTGTAACAGTGTTGCAACTTCAGCATTACCTCACAACACCAGTAAAACCTCAACTGGAGTATTATGTCTAGTTCTGGGCACCACATTTCAGGAAAGATGTGGACAAATTGGAGAAAGTTGAGTGGAGAGCAACAAAAATGATTAAAGGCCTAGAAAATATGACCTATAAGGCAAGATTGAAAAAACTGGGTTTGTTTAGTCTGGATAAGAGAAAACCGAGGGGGAACATGATCATGGTCTTCAAGTATGTAAAAGTTTGTTATAAAGAGAAGGGTGATAAATTGTTCTCCTTAACTACTGAGGACAGGACAAGAAGTAATGGGCTTAAATTGCCACAAGGGAGATTTAGGTTAGACATTAGGAAAATCTTCTCAATGGTAAGGTAGTTAAGTACTGGAACAAATTACATAGGGAGGTTGTAGAATCTCTGTCCCTGGAAGTATTTAAGAACAAGTGAGACAAACACCTGTCAGGGATGGTCTGTGTAATATTTAGTCCTGCCTCAGAGCAGAGGACTGGACTAGATGACCTATCGAGGTCCCTTCCAGTCTGACATTTTTATGATTTCTGTGAAGAGAGGGTGGTGAAGCAGTCAGGCAGGGAGGGCCACCTCCCCAACCAGAGACTAGTTCCAAGCATCTAGCATTGTACAACCCAGAAAAAGACAAATGATGGGCCATTAGGGTAATGGGAAAACATTGAGACATCACAGCTATAATTTCCCCACCCAAATTAACCATGTCTCACCATGCCAGGAGTGGAGTGGGGTGGGGGAAGTAAAAAAGCCCTTTTATTAAAAGGAGGCTTGAAACTGAAGTCTTCCTCCAGAGCTGAAGGACAGTCTTGGAGATGGGGGACTGTCTGTGAATGCTGGATCGGACTGTTTATGGCGAGCAAATGAGAGACAGCCCTGCTTCTGGGGCCAAACCCCTTTAGTGTTATAATTGATATGTTCAGCTTTCTACAAATTAAATATAAAGAAGATAAGATAATGATTAAGGAAAAGCTGGTGATCATTAGATCAGTGAAAATATTGCAAGAACACAAGCAGCAAAAAGTTAGCAAGAAATCAAATTAAAAGGTTCAATTTCCTCACCATGGTACTTTAATAAACAGGAGTTACAAAAGGTGATTTTGAAAGCAATTAAAATTGTTCAGTTTCATCAGGCAGGGACGCACAAGGGGCATTGATCTGACCGTAGTCAGTATTCCAGAAATAAGTACTGGCTGAAACAATCTGGTGTTTCTGTAGTTTGCATTTCAGTATGGAAGGACAAAATGTGTCTATACAGGCCCAGTACAGATGCTTTTCAAGTCAGTTTTTCATTTGGAGCAAGAATCAGTGATGTGGAGTCAGGCATTTTCTTAGTGTAATTTCTTTATTTACAAAATGTAGACAAGTCCTGTCCCCTTCAACAGCGGTGGTGGCAAATGGGGCCTGAGTAATTCCCTGCAGAAACTTCAGGCAAGATATCTTTGCCCTGTCCCTAGAAGCATCTGTCTTGAACCTCTGTCCAGAGCCTCCCACAAGTCTAATTGCACAAACAAACTCTGTGCTCCTTTTCCTTCCTCAGACCATGAACTTGTCTTTCTGGAAACCTCTAATCCACATCTCTTCTCTGAGATCACATGGTCTGGAAAAAGATGAGCATGCAGATTTGCTTTCCTTTTGTGTGGCTGCTTGGTGATGCAAAGAAAACTCACAAAGGTTTAATGGCCCGGACAAAGAAGAGTGTTTTAATCTGCACAGTACATTTTAATGATGCTCTGGGTCTGGATATTCTAGATGGCATTTCATCCTGGGTGCTTATACATTACTGACCACAAACAGAGAAGCCATTCTACCCTTTCAGCATAACAATATAGAGTCAGGGTCCTGTGTACACTACAGAAACTGCCATTTGTACACACTGAAAAATATGACACTTTTTTTTACTGTGAACCTGTGCTTAATTCAATTTAAAAAACAACCCCCCCCGCCAACACTTCCAGATATTGGCTGGCTGCTGTCTAAACCTGGGAGCGAATGATGTGCTGGGCTAGGGCAATGCAGAAAGAGAGCGGCATTGGCTGTGAGGAGATTATGGCTGGGGGTGCTGGTGCAATGAACACCTCTCATCTGTGGTTCCTGAGTACAGAGTGCCTATTAGTCTGTCTGGTCTTCTATACTGGGATTATCACCATCATGTCTGAATGCCTTCCTGCTATCTGACCAGCAATGGAGCTCCCAAAGGGAATTAGAGCAACTCCATTCCTGGCAGAGACTCCAGTGGTAGGCGATGGTAGAAACACCACCTGCCCTTCCCTTGGGAAAACACCCCTGGTCGCAAAGGACCTTCCTGGATCAGTTCCAGTGAATCTGGCCTGATATACTCTAGCATTGACCTGGCTCAGTGAGGTCATGACTGTGTCTCAAGGACAGTTTAATTGTACTTAGTCCAACTGGTGGCACAACTAAGCTGAAAAGATTTTAAAAAAACAGATTGAATAAATAGTACTATTGTAGTTGTCCTCCCTTTCTCCCTCTTAGCGTCACTTTTGTACTGAGGTTTATGCTTTTAAAGGACTCGGTACACATGTTGTACCTCTCTATAGATCACGCCAGGTGGATCGATAGCAGCCAGCAGCAGAGTCAAGCCGGACCAAATTATTGAATTATGGAAACACAAGTCTATTTACCGATGCTGCTTTGAAAGTTAGGCATGTCCATTTTTCAGAGAATTCCTCTCCTTGGGATTTTTCCCTTTTTAGTAATGGGCTATGTGCTATGTTTGTCCTACTCTACCAATATAATGGTATCTTTATTTAGGGCCAATGTAGGGAACTCCACTAAACTCAGTGTGGTCTCTGATGAGCATAAAAAGAAGTTAGTGGGGGAGATACTAATAAGATGGGTGAAACCAATATTCAATTGACACCCATTGCAATTTGCCATGTATTTTGCCTACCTCATTCCAGAGAGCATACTCTATAGAACTGTTACTTTGCAGCTCTACTTCCACACTCCTGATACCTACCGAGCCCTTAATCTGTGCCATTCATCTATAAGAGCTGCTGTGAGCAAAGGGGACAGGAAGCACCACATAGTGTTACTGGACCTCTTTCCTACTCCACTTCCTCATGTGTTAGAAGTAGAACCCCTCTGCTTGCAGCTGTTAAGCCTTAAATGCCTATGGGATGTTTGCATTGCAATAAAACACCTGCCTTTGGCCCATGTCAGCTGCCTCAGGCTCATGGTGTTTGGGCTGCGGGGCTGTAAAATTGAGGTGTAGACTTTCAAGCTTGGGCTGGAGCCCGTGCTCTAGGATCCTCCTCCCCTTGCAGAATCCCAGAGCTCAGGCTCCAGCCCAAGCCCAACTGTCTACACCACAGATCAAACCCTGTGAGCACAAGTCAGCAGGCCTGGGCCAGCTGCAGGTGTTTTTTTTTTTTGCAGTGTAGACATACCCTCAGTGACTTCTGCTGAAGATGCAGTTGATTTATAAGGAAAATTGCTTTGGAGAGTTATTTTCAGGAGAGCAGGATGGCATTGAAAACAACTAATGCTACAGAATCCGCTTCTACCTACAGGTATTTAAAAAAAAGTCACACTTTAATTATTTGTAATAAACATTCAGGCTGTCTATCCACCACCTGCATTAATTGCCTGAGACAGCCCTCACAGGGTCGACAGACGGCAGGAAACTATTTCATAGGGTTGTAAAACAGCCTTTTCTTTTGTGAATATGAGAAGTTAATACCTTTCTCCGCAACCTCTTGGGCATAATCGAATTCTCATAGCTACAGATAAAATTATATTTTCTCCTCAGAGCAAGTGCAATTCATTCCAGACACTCTTTGTCCCTCTTGATCTGCCTGCCATGCCAAACAAAACGGTCATTTACAAAAATAATGAAGATCTTTACCTTCTCCTGTGCAGTATGTATAGCTGAGGGAGTCATAAAGCAGCCGTTTAACTTTGCCATCTTCTCTTGCTGCTCTTTTGGTGTGTCATTGGCATGTGTTTTTGGCAAAATGTGAATCATATTACTCATGCCCACTTTGTATTTCTGAAATGGGCAAAGACAATGGCTATTTTTCTGCGGTGTCTGATTCTCCAAGCATGGCATTTTAAAAAGGGCTACGACCAGGTCCTCAGGGCTATGGTCAGGTTCTAAACCAATGGAGCTGTGTCGATTTGCTCCGAGTGAGTATCTGTCCCTTACTCTTTAACAGTACTGAGCCCCCTTTCCTTTACTGATGAATTAGTGAATGGATTCTCTCCTTTGTCCTCTTTGCCATGCTCTGGCACAGTTGCTACTGTCCCATCTCCCTGTCCATTTCTCTCTTTTTCCACATATACCTCCTGCTCCTGTCCTTCTCTTCTTAGTCTTCTCTTCTTAGTCTCTTCTGATTTTCCTCTTCCACAGGTTTTTTCTGTCTATTTTGTGTTCATTATTCTTTCTAATCTCTTGCTCCCTCTCTTCTGGTGGCTCCCTCTGCATGCTCTCTCTCTCTCCCACTCATCAGAGGACATGCATTGGTATGTTCCACCGGCAAGGCTGAGCTGAGTGCAGGGGAGAGACAAGTGATGCTTAAGACAGTACAGCACATGATGCCAGATTTTTTTTTTTTGTCATTGGGAGTTTTGCCACTGACTTCAGTGCATTTATCACTGCAGTTTTTTGGAAGCACAAAAATTCATTAAGGGTCAGATCCTGTGGTCACTGAAGTCAACAATCAAACTCCCATTAAGTATGATTGGGCTGTAGCTGGGATACTGGAATTCTCCATTTTGGGTTTCAATACATTTGTAATTGTTTTCCTATCGTTTCATGAAAATTATTTTACTCATACATCCTGGTTATTTTCAGTTGATTTTTGGCTAACAACCTGCAGGAATGAGCAAGCTCCGGCAAATGAATTTAAATGATATATTACTGCGTTTAAAAAAAATTGCACACAGGAATTAAAGTTTGAGTTCCTTTTCACATCAGAATGCATTCTCATGAGGTTGTACCATATATTTACAGTAGCTACACCATGGTGGTAATGTGTAATTAAACTGTGAAAAGGACACAAATGTATTAGATTAAACACAGCCAATGGGCAGTATTTATGGGCAATCTCTAATTTTTTAAAAGTTTGTATTTTCAAACAGAAAGGCAAAAGCCAGTAAGTTTATCAATAAATCATACCCTCATTAGATTTTCATTACATATTTATGGAGCTGAGTTTCATCTCTTAAATCAGGAATAAAAATAAGTTTTCTTTGTGTAGTGTCTCTTTAGACTAAACTCTAAAATTGAGTCTTTTGTAGGATGAACTGAAACAATTTTCTTTCAAAATGTTCTCTCTTTCCTTTATAAATTTTACTTGTTTTTTTTCTGTGGCAAATTTAATGCTTGCTCTTTCAAGTCCAAATACTTGTCTGTAGGAAATTATTGGAGGTTTTCTGACTTCAACAAACACATTCAATACATATCTAGCCAAGTCTTGGAATATTTTTCATAGAGGCTATATACAGTTTGCATCTAGAGGCAATTTAACAGGTGACTTTATTGCATCAATGTCTTGATTTATTAACATCCAGCCTCATTTTTGAAAATAAATTTTTTGGGAAATTGTACTGCCTGAGGTTAATTCATTAGATACCACCAGACTGAGTTTCATTTCTCAAAAGCCTCAAATATTATTTTCTTTAGCATACAGGAATGATGATAATTTTTAAACAATTTCATAATACATTAACAATTATTGAATATAATTTAACAAATAATGCATCATCTTATGTTATGCTTGGGTAATTATTTAAGGTGTTGTTGTAATGATATAATTTAAATCAAATATCAAGGAAAATCAATTAGTACATTTACATCCAAAAAATTTAATCACTGAGAGCTGAGCCATTGTGATATGTAGATTAATGATAACCCAGTCTGAGACCATGTTATATTTGGCTTTAAAGGTGGTGGAACTGCAGCTGGATACTAATTACATATGCATTTACTATGTGGTTAGAGACAATGAAGCACTGAATCTGAAAAGAAACACTAAGAGAAGGAATGTCTGTGTTGCTGTTGCTGGCCATGGCAGTACAAAGAGTTACACATTTTATTGAAAAGTATTTGGAATCAAATTAACCTCTCTCTAATATGTCTTTGTCTCAGACAGCAACTCTTAGTGCATCAACTTGTTGGATGTAACTCAGAGTTGCCATTTCCTAGCAACTAAAAAATGCTAATTCAAGACTTTGATTAAATTGTCTGGGCTAAGCCAGGCCTCAAAACTGGCTTTTTATGCCTTGGATTTATTTCTCTATTAAGATGCAAAGGAAGGGGTTATTGCTGCAGATCAGACACCACACCAACCTAGGTAACTCCTACAGATGGAATTTAAGGAGAAAGAAAGGATATAAATACATTTGCAATAGTGCAGATTCTTTGAGGTATAAGTATGGGTGAAATGCATATTGTTAATAAGACCACTTGTCTTGAGGCATTTGTACTCCATATAACACTTCTGTACCATATATAATAATATAAATCCTAAGGATTTATTTATTTAATTTGCTTAGATTTATAAAACGAGAGGCACCTTTCTGAACAAGAAGTGACCCCATAACATGTTATAATGCTAAATACCCGGTCAGCACACACACACACACACAAAAATCAATAAAATTCACTACTTCCTGCTATAATATTTGCTTCTTCTGAAATCCTTCTACAAAGGGTTTACAACATTGCTAATAGTCTATCTTATCTATCTCTTCTAAATTGAATCTACCTAGTTTAGATATTTCTATGGCATCAACCAATATAGTATCTAGATGCTATTCATTAAGCAACAACCGAAATAGCTGTGTTGAAAAATCAATGAGAGCAGATGCAGCAATATTCAAGAGAGAATTCGAATAATAGGGAGAAATCCCAAAGATTCAACAAGTTGTTAGATATTGGGATGATAATAGTACCTGTAGATGTTCAATTATAGCATCAGCAAAGAATCCTGTGGCACCTTATAGACTAACAGACGTTTTGCAGCATGAGCTTTCGTGGGTGAATACCCACTTCTTCGGCTGCAAGCATCCGAAGAAGTGGGTATTCACCCACGAAAGCTCATGCTGCAAAACGTCTGTTAGTCTATAAGGTGCCACAGGATTCTTTGCTGCTTCTACAGAACCAGACTAACACGGCTACCCCTCTGATAATTATAGCATCGTAAACAGTGCTGAGGAAGCTTACAGTCCGCTGTCATTTAAAGACCCAATGAAGCTACATTTTTATTGAAAATTTTGAACATTATGTATAGAAATAATCCTAAAGATATTTGCATAGAAATGCAACATTTGTTTCTAAAAATACCCTCTCTTCTTACTGCTAATTTCTCCCTTTAAGTAATAATTGTCTGCTAGTGACATCATAAAAATGTCCCCAGCCACCAGCTAAGTGTCACAAAGAGAAGACCATGAATCTGAGTAGCAGGAACAGATAATCTCCTAAAAAGCTAAGATTCTGTTTACATGTGAGTATCCCTGATGATTTCTTTTTTAAAGGTAAAATCCTTCTTTTCCTTCCTCTCAGCAATCATGATGTACTGGCACGTAAGGAATGTTCCCATGAGGCTTCAGCAGGTTTATCATGGCTGTATTCTCTTGTGTGTGCAACTGCTTTCATTAAGATTAAGGGAATTACACACTTGCAATGAGGAAAGAGTCAATCCTAGAAAGGAATGTAGGATTTGGGCCTCTCACTCGCTTGTTCGAAATGTTGCTAGCTTTGAAATTATGTTCTTGTCAGAGGCTGTTTAGAGCACAATGCAAAACGAATATCCTTTTGAATAACTGATGTCACTAGTTTTGCAGAATTTGGATTTTTTGTGTGTTGGTTTTCAGATTCAGAGAGGCACTTTTTACAAGTGATTTTCATTTTCAAAATGTTGATAAGCAACTTAAAGACTGTATCATCTTTAGCAACAGTAATTACAGTGCTTTAACTTAATTTACATTGCAGTTGCTGTGTCAGTGACTTAGCATTGCAGTAAATTCATACAGCTTCCTTTGGAACTTGTTTCCCTCATTGGTCCGTAACAGCCCAAGTTTGTTAGCCTTTTGGATATGCTTCAAGTTCCCTCTTTTCTCCTTTGCCCATGGGGCCACAGATAGGACAGAATAGTGGTGTGTGCAGGATTTGGTGGGGATTCTGTATGTAAGTGTAACATTCAATTTAGTTATATCTATGCTATTACAGGGGGTAACTGACAGTCTATCAGTGTACAATTGAGCAGCTGCGAGAACTCCCAGTCCTGTGCCGATAAAAGGAAAAAACAAAACAGGAGGAAAGAAAAAATATGCAAGAAGGAATAAAGAAAGAATGGGGATGGAGAAAGTAGGGCAAGAGTAAAAGTGCTAGGATCACATGGTTACATATACCTACTAGGTGACACTTACCGGGTGTCAAGGCAAATATATATTATTTAAACTTTTCTTTTCATTACCTTTGGTTTCATCCAGTTGACTTTGACCCTCACTGATGCTCGTTGCTTTAATTTTGATAACTTATTTGACCAAATTCTGCCTTTACCTACAACTGTTGCAATGCTTCACACCACTTAGAAATCAATGGTCCAAATTCACACTGGTGTAAACCATACAAAAGCATAACTCCATTGGCTTCACTGAAATGATGCCTGCCTATGCTAGCAGTGAATTTGGCTAACTGATGTAAGGCCAGTTGTCTGAGGTTTGAGAGCAGGATGGGCCCCATAGTCCATGGAAAAGCTTTGCCTAGGCATTTGTTTGTTTCCTTTGAGTTTCTCATGATTTGAGCATGGAGTGATTTTTTCACATCAAGCCTTGATTCTGCCTCAACCATTCTTTGTAGTGTGAGCCTTAGAGTTAGAGACCCCCTCGCTACAGAGCTGTAACACTTTTCTGTTCATAGATAAAGGATTTAAATTTTAGCCATTAAAACTCTCTTCAGGCTGATAGTTGGCTTATTGTGTGTAGTTCATTACTTTATCACCTGATGAAGCCTTGCTGGGCTCATTTGACTGCCAGAATTCTTCTAACTCATGACTATTTCATAACTGATCATGCTGGTGTCTGAACTCTGAGAAAACACCAGGAGGCTTAACTGTGGCTGTGCATGCACTAAATTAATTCCTGTGTTTTCTATGTTCAGAACAGGTTGGTTTTTTTTAGTCTTTATAAAGTGTCATTAAATCAAATGCATTTTGTTGTTGTTGTTGCTTTGTTTTGCTAGAACAAAACATTTTGTATTATTTCCCATTTTTGCTTTATGTTAACCTCAATTTTCAGAAGCACATCGTTCATTGACTTCAATGGGACCTGGGTATATGTTAGAGTTAAGCACATGATGAAGTGCATTCCTGAGTCAAGGCCTTTAAATACAGCCCTGGAAGATAGCAGTTTAGAGAGTGATATGTAGCTGCCACTGAAGAAAAAGAGAGCCTATGTGGGTGAGGTAATATCTTTTATTGGACCAGCTTCTGTCAGTGAGAGATAGAAGCTCGTCTCTCTCACTGACAGAAGCTGGTCCAATAAAAATATTACCTCACCCAACCTTGTCTCTCTAATATCCTGGGACCAACACAGCTACAACACCACAATGTACTGAAAAAAGGACACCTCTACTGTTCTAATTCTCTTTGAGCTATCAGAAGAGCTCCTCTGATTCTGCTGGAGGGACGGTGGGGGTCCAAAGGAATATTTCAAATGAGGATGAAGAACAGGAGCTCAGGTGAACTTGGACAACCTGTTACCACTGGTGAAATTATAACAAAAGCAAACGGAAATCAGTGTGCATCCAGAGCTTTTTCCGAAATATGCTCTCAGTTCAGATCCATCAGTTTTGGCTTTCTCTTATTTGTTTTAACTCTGGGCCTGACTCTGCAACTCTTACTCATGTTGAGTAACTCTTACATGAGTAGGCCCATTGACTTTAATAGGACTACTCACAGGAATAAAGTACTACACAGTGTGAGCAAAAGTTACAGAATAAGACCCTAGTTATTTTGAAAATACAGATTCATATTTGTGATATTATAGTTAAGAATGAGCTGCCATTACTTCGGTGGAATCTATAAATGTTAATATCTGACATAATGACTATGCTCACTAATGTATGAATGCCAGCAGCTCTTATCTTAGCAAACAGTCAGACACCTGATGACATTGGCAGATGGAGATAAAATAAGCCAGAGTTGCTGCCACAACACTAGGATATTTATATAATAATACTAAATTTTGCATCTTTGAATAGGCGGCAGGTATGGGTACATAGGGACATGCATGTCAGTCATGTTAATTCCTATATCTACATGCAGTGATACGCACAATATGCATCTTACCCCAAGAATAATTACAAGCCTGACTAAGTGGAAAACAATAATGTGTTATACAAAAGAGTCCCAAAATTGCTGGCGTGTAGCAGCTGCACACCATGTTTTGCAAATGACAAAAATGAGGAGGGAAATTCATTACAACTGTAGCATTAGCTCGCTAGCTAAAGTCGAGATACCTCTTCAATTCCAAACATCTGTTTCCAGACACTTGTAAGTTGTCTTAGAAAATTACCCGTGGGGCTGAAATTTCTCATATTTTCTTGAATGTCAAAGTTGAGATTTAATCACACAGAAGTGACGAGATTTGGAGTTCTGGTTTCCACATTAACTGTAACATGGCCTCATTTCACATATGGACTTAAAGGCAAATCCAATCTCATCTCCATGGCAGCACAAGTCCCACAGGCAACAGGCAAGTTCTGTTATGTAAGGAAGGCAATTGGATTTCAAGAAGACATGCAGAGGATATTGTATGGCATGGTTCTTATCTCCAAAGCATGCACATGGCAAGACTGAGGATCCACAAATGTGTGATAGATAGGGTAATTAGTGGTAATCAGGGCTACTTCATCCATAAAACTTAAGTAACTTCTGTGAAGTGGCTTCATAGCCACTCTGTGGTCTTGGGAAGAAGATGCCCGAGCATCGTTTTCTCCTTGTTTCTCTTCCAGATACCAGGCTAGCTATTTGAGCTGAGCACTGGGATCTTGGTGCTGGGCTTTGTCCTAAACTATTAACACTTAACCTTAAAATTACTGTACATGAATTTGTTGTTAATATTCCATTCCCATCTTTTGTTCATAGTGTTTGTCCATTATAACATAATTTATAGGACTCTGTTAAAGTATCCCCATTGCTGGTAAGTTTCTGAATACACCTTCTGTATTTTAATACTTGTTATTTTCAAAGCACCACAGCAATTAAGAACATCGGAACATAAAAATGGCTATACTAGGTCAGACTTATGATCCATCTAGCTCGGTATCAGATCTTCAGACATTGGCCAGTGCCAGATGCTTCTGAGGGAGTGAACAGATGCAGGCAATTGTCGAGGTGATCCATCTCCTGTCGTCCGGTCCCAGTTTCTGGCTGTTGGAGGTCTAGGGACACCTGGGAGCATGGGGTTGCATCCCTGACCATCTTGGCTAACAGCTATTAATGAACCTAGCCTCCATGAACTTATCTAATTCTTTTTTGAACCCAGTTATACTTTTTGGCCTTTACAACATCCTGTGACAGGATGTTCCACAGGTTGATTATGTGTTGTGTGAAGAAGACGTCCTTTTGTTTGTTTTAAACCTGCTGCCTATTAATTTTATTGGGTAACTAGTTCTTGTATTATGTGAAGGGATAAATAACATTTTCCAATTCACAGTCTCCACACCATTCATGATTTTATAGATCTCTATCATATCCCCCCTTAATTGTCTCTTTTCTACAATGAATTGTCCCAGTCTTTTTAATCTCTCTTCATATGGAAGCTGTTCCAGACTTCTCGTCATTTTTGTTGCCCTTCTCTGTACCTTTTCCAATTCTGATATACCTTTTTTGATATTCATATTTGATATTGGTATTCTCTAGCATTGATGAGAAGTGGAATTCAGCATAGGCATGAAGCATTGGAATTAGTAATTTCACTGGTTGTATACTAGTTAAACGGCATTCACTGGTAAGCAATGGCATCAGCATTCCCATTTGAGAAGTTTCTTAGCAGTTACAGTTATGAATAGGTTGGACTGACTGATTGCTCTCTGTTTGCTTTAACCCCAAACCTTTCCCACATTGTCACAAATCCTAATCAATAATTCTGCTTTTTCAGAATAATTCTCAGAGGACATATGATCACCTACTTAATATTCAGCACAGCCACAACACGCTTCTATTTATTATTCCCATGGCTAATCCAGTTTATATTAAAATCTCAAACAACAATTCATTCTCTGGATTGTTTCTAATTTAAATGTTTTTAATATTGAGCTAAACCAGGCTTACACAAGCCAAATGACACAGCAATGATTTTTCTTCAGATCTGTAAGTTAGCAAATCTAAGGGAGTTTAAGATGTTGTGACCGTCACAAAAATTTGGCAAGTTTGCAAGACATGGAGTTTTATGAAACTTTTTATTTCATAAATGAAATACAAGAGGCTAGATTCCCAGAAAGTGTAAATCAGCATAACACCATTGAAATCAATGAGCTATGTGGACATACACCAGCTGATAAGTTGCCAAAGGTGTTTTCAAGGAAAATTCAATGAAATCACATTTTTCCAATGAGGAAACCTGAACTACACAAAGAATGTAGAAAACCATGTAGGTTTTTTTTTGCGCCACTGTTCTTCTATCCAGCAGCATAAAACAACCCAGACTAGTGTCCACCTGCGTTGGAAATGAGATGCCAGTGGAATGCAATGGGAATTATTGTGCCACAAATATAATGTATTGGATAAAATCATTTGGGCTGGATGCTAGAGAGATGTTCTTCTGGGTTTTGAAGTCCTTATGTACATGGGAAGCTGGGAGTGACTGGGTGAAAAGGGTTGGGGAGGGGACAGGATGGAGAACAAACTTCCCCTGGCTATCAAGTATCAGTGGATCGAATCTGTGGCTGCTGCTCCAGCCACTGTATGTATAGAGTCCCTCCTCCAACACACTCTTTGCCTTATTCCCAACTTCCCCACACCACATAGGAGAGCACTTGCAGGGCTAGGATTGGCATCTCACAAGGTGTACCCACTCCCTGCACCGCCTTCCCAAATCCTGCCTGTAAGCTGGGGGTCAGAGACACCAGCTAGGGAAGGTAAAATAAAACCCAAACTACCATTCAGGCCCAAGCTCTTTCCTTGTGGGCTGCAGCTTTATTATCACAAAAGAATTTTAAACAAGAGCAAAGCAACTGAAAACACTTAGTCTCAGCCACTTTCCATGGTTCATCAAGAGGAGGGGAGAGGACACACCCTCCCTCCTGGGTAGCCTTTCCTGGCTATTGCCAAGGCCTCCTATTAGATCCCTATGAAGGAACTTTCTTCTTGCAGGGTTTCCTCATCTTCTCCAGACTGAGCCAGAAGCGTTCCTTTATATGGTCTCCAACAGGAAGTCACATGAATATAACTCCTCTCTGTTATATGCCCTTCTGGAGTCTACAACTTCCAGCACCTTTGGGCTTAAAGGGCTTCTGCCCCATAACAGAGAGGCTGGCTATACAAGTGCTCAGAGGCCAGCGCTCTGCTACCCTGCTCCTGTTCCCAATGCAACATGATGGTTGCACTACAAGAAGTCCCTCCACATTCACAAAGGAGGTGGCAAGATTTGTCCCGAAGCAATGTTAGTCAATGCCATGATGGAACCAACTTCTGTAACATGTCTGACTAGAGAGGCACTATCTTGCTGCCAGTTATAAAAGTATGTGATTTAATACACTTCTGTGACCTAGGCTTCTGTGTGGTTAACACTGAAAAGAGGCTAAATGAATTATCTGTGTTTAGGACATTTAATTCTTTGTAATACTGGAGAAACTATTAATCTGTCAAGAGACAGGGAATAGTAGAATAATCATCAGTCATGTAAAATAGCTTTAGGCAGAGTTTTGTGGAACAGGAGGGCATAAGTCCTTTGGCCCACAGATTGTGATAGCATGGTGGCAAGTAAAAATGTGAACTACATGAGATTAACAAAGAACAGACAGCATGAGCCCTTAAACTCTAACATACCATATAAAAAGTGATATTTATCACCTTATTTGAGCAAGACTGGTCAAAGAGCACACACATTGCAACTCTGGAGGGCAGGTTGAAAATATAATTTTTAAGCCACTTTTATACTTCTATGGTTCTGAATCTGCTGTGTGCTGGTCCAGTCCCCTGGCATAAACTAGAGCTACCTGAAGGCTGCTCTAGCTTGCATTGGTTCCTAGTGGAGAGAAGGCCCAATATGTCAACTAAGGATAGCTGGGATGCAAGAAAGTTCCAGTCACGTCTACTTCATGCTGGCCACATCCCTGTGCTGTCAGCAATGCTGAGGGCTCTCAAAGGAACCATTAAACCAGCAATAGGTGCCGATTCCATGGTGCTGGAACACCCACAGAAAAAAAATTGTGGGTGCTTAGCACCCACAGCAGCCAAACTCTTCCCCTCCCCCAATGCCTCCTGCCCGCTGGCAGCCCTGCTGATCAACTCCTCTCCTTCCCTCCCAGCGCCTCCTGCATGCTGCGATTAGCTGTTCTGCAGTGTGCAGGAGGCACTGGGAGGCATGGGGAGGAGTGTGGATGCGGCATGCTCAGGGGAGGTGGTGGGAAGAGGCAGGGTGTGGTGGAGCAGGGGCAGGAAGAGGCAGGGCGGGGGTGGGAGCTTGGAAGAAGGGGTGGAGTGGGGGCAGACCTGAGGTGGAGGGGCGAGGGGAGGGACCCCTCAGGTAGAGAGGAAGTCAGCACTATTGAAGCCAGCTGTCTACCACTGGAAAATCCCCCTACACTGGAGTGGTCGTCCTCTGGCTGCAACAAGTTTAGGGTCACTTTGTATTGGCAGTAGGGATACAAAGCTGCTGCACATGCACTGCAGAAACGGGGGTGAAGGGTCTCCAGAAGAATTCCACATATACAGGTAATTCAATTTTGGAAGGTTCACTTTGGAAAATGCTACATGTTCTACACGTTTTGGTAGCACTCTTGAGCTCTGGTTTGTTACAATACTTCCTGCCATACACACAACCATTCAGAATCAGTACTTGCTGGTAGGCAAATTAGCAACTCAAAAGCAAAACTGTCAGCATCAAGACAGTATGATTGTTCCTTTTCCCCCCACTCCCACTCCAGTGCTCAAATGGCCAGTTTTTGGTATCTTTAAGAAATTTACCAAGGCACCAGCACACTGTTGCAGGAATGGAATATTCAGCATGTGCTGAAGTGACATTGATTACTCTGTGCAAGATTTCTCCAAAGGCTGATGGCTGTTAAATCACGGAACTGCTTCTACTCCCACTGCTGAGAAACACTGAGGAGAGCAGGAACTGAATTGTTGTAGCAACTGCTACTTGTTCTTTGCTAACTGAGCAGAAAATTCTGCTGTGCCACTTGCTCTTTTGGCTACCGGCACGCCTGACATTCCCTCTCATGTTACAGTGTGTAGGCCAATTTTGCTTTAAGCTATACCTGTGCAAGTCTAGTGAATTATGCTCTCAGTTTCACGTGTGGAATACTATTTAGCAGGTGTAAATGAGGGCAAAATTTGGCCATCTGTTTACTGTTAAGTCATATGGAAGCTGTGAAGCCTTGAACGTTTTCAGGATCCATTAAGATAACAACCACATCATGTGCCAATCTGAGCCTCATCTGCAACCTTTCATCATCCTGAAAACAGCCGATCTGAGTCAAGTACTGGCATATCCCCAAAGTTATGCTTCTTCACATACATTTAACTGATCAGAATGTTCATTGGGAGACATTTTACGTTCTACAAATCTTTTCAACTAGTACTCGTTCCCTAAGAGGGGCTAACTCAGCAATCATAAATGTTGTGGTTCTCTGACTCTTCCACAGGATTAGGTTAGTGTATTCAGGGGGTACCAAGGATTCGCAACTGTGCTTTCCCAATAAGAGCTCACATATGTCTAGACAATAAGAAAGGAGTCTTTACCAGGTTTGGTATAAAAGAAAATGTGTGAATCTCTAAGGCATAAAGTCTTAGTTAATTATGGAAACAAAGTACATGATAGTGACTAAGCTGCTAGTGGTCAATCAAATAAAAGTTAACAAGTAAAAAACTGGCTAGAAAACCTGACATTTTCAGAGAAAAAAATCCCCTTCAGAAATTTTCCTATTAGGAATTTTTGGTTTTCTCACAGGAAAATTTGAAAACAGGTGAAAATGTATTTTTCCTCTCTTTTCGGTTCCCAACTTCCTGAAAGTGGGCAAAATCCAATGTTTCGGTTTTTAAGATGAACGCTTTCACTTTCAAATGTAACCATAACACCTAAAAGTGTAAAGGCTACTTTCTCTTTGAAAGTAGCACGTTCAAAACTTGGCTACTGTTTTCCAACTGACAACACTCAGAAAACAGTAGTAAAATGTGGAAAAGTTTTTTTTTATCTCCACTTTTGCATATTTTCTGACAGTTTTCCAACTGGCAAAAGCTGGAAATGATGCAGAAATTGGGGAAAAACCCCATAATTAAAATATAAAATCTTTTCCAAAATTTTGAAACATTTCAGGTTTTCTCCTGAAAAGCTTTTCAACCAGCTCTATTTGCACAGCTCTGATCGCTTTCTCTTGGTGGACAGATGAATTTTTTAGATCCTGGTTTTACAGGTCTGGACAGGGATGAAACTCATTTGTTCGGGAGTTACTTGGCCATTCTGTTGGGAACAGGGAGCGTCTTTAGTAGAACTACACTGCTAGGTAACCAAATCTACATATCTCTGGTTTAACACACCCACATGCAAACATTTTTACCCCAACAGGGTGCAATGCATATGGAAGTTACCATACATTTAGGTATTAGCTAATTGTTTTAAATAGGATCATGTCTCAGATGATAAGGAAAAGAACAGAGACAGAACTTATATAGATGAAAGTTTGTAAATCCTTTATCTGACTCACTCAGCTGACTTATAGGAGACCTATTGCAATTCAGGCAAAGGGTTATTTGGTACACTGTTGTCTCACAACCTGTGACATCTTTTGCTACCGGCATGATTCCTATCACACCAAAAAGCTGAGGTGAATGAGTCATGCAGTTGCAGAGGACTGACTGCCAGGTTGAGGGATTCACAGAGCTGAATTTTCTTGTTTACTGACAAGGCAGAAGTGTTTGGCTGTGGACTGAGTGACACTGTAGTTTCATTTCAATTTTTCAGGAGTTAGGTGATAAATGGTACACTTTAGGCCATACTAGTCTAGAAAATCATCTCCAGAGAATATCATAGGAAAAGACTGTGTGCATATGTGTGGGCTAAAACACAGGAGGGTGCATGTCCTGATGAAATGTTACAGGTCATGCTTATGTCCCATGTATAAGCAACAGAAAGAATGTGAAAGTCTTATTGAAGGATTACTGACAAAGTTATTTAGAAGTATTTCAAATACTGCTTAAAATTATTTATCATATTACATGTAAATGTTTATTAAGTACTTGTGTGATGTTTTTCTTTTCAGTTACTTGGAGCTGTTAATAAGCCATACATTCAGGGCTGAAGGACAATGGCCCTGTGTGAGAGAGGACAGTCCTCTTTAGCCTGTGCTGCAGAAAAGAGTTAAGCTGGAGTGCAGGATGAGGAGTATGATAATAATTGTGCATAAATTGCCCAGATATCCTGTTTATACCCGCAAAAATGCCCTCTATAATTTTGTTCCCTGTAGCCCATACTCTGAGCTTTGTAGTTCAGTCTGACTGTTTCTCCTCACTGAGTTTGGGACATGCTTTTCATCTGATATCTAGTAATCCCTAAATCAAGTCTCCTCAGGCCTACCTGCTCCTTTAAGAGAAAGGAAGAACCACTACCCACATTACAGGGTCTGCCCTCTTTCTTGGCTTGACTACTGTTGACTTAACTCTTTATTCTTGGGAACTGCATCCATTGTATGTGGTTGCCCCTTAGATCCTCCATGTGACTTGCCTTGTAAGGAGGACTAGTCCATCCGAAGAGCCACGTTGCTGCCACCCTGGATGGTTCATTCTGCAGGGGCTTCTCTTTAAGTTTCTCACACTGTTTTATCTGCAGGGGTTCTTCTCTCTTGGACTTATTTCATAGCTGTGACTGAAGTGGCTATGCAAGGTGTCTTCTCAAATTGTTTTATTTCCCCTACTACTGTTGCCTGGCTCTCCCAAAACTTATGAGGTTGCTCAGACTCCTTTCTAGGTTGCCTTCTCTTCCCACTAACTTTGCCAACCACAGCAACTGATTGAAGGGCCACGCATCCTTCCCTTTACTTCTGCATATCAGATTTTGTTGCCTGCCAGATTTTGTTGTTAACTCCACCCTACAGTTTAAATAGTATGCTGAGTCACACAGTGCATTTCTATTGGCCAGGAGGTGATCTCTTGCCACTTAGCTGACCTGTGACCCAAATCCCACGTGTGTGTGTGTAAAGCAGAGCTCATTAGAGCACTTTCTAAATTTGTGAAATAAGATCTCAACTCAGTGTGGTTGACACCTATTTCCCATGTGAAATATTTTATATTATATGTAAGTATAATAAAAGCTACATAATAACTGAATAAAATTGGCCAGATCCTTGGCAAGATGGCAGGTTTGCACTGCTTTGGTGGAACAAACTTGCCCTAAAAGTAGTGGATCTCACCACTTAAGTAAAGTAACAACTTTTGATTGTATACTACCACCCTGAGCCAAATACAAATCAATTGACCAGAAGTGAAAGGCTCTGTGTGCCCTTAATAATACAGGAAAGGAATACATAGCACATGAAGTGTCATCTCTGCACAACAGAGCTTCAGAGAACAAAACAGTAACAAAAGGGTTGAAGAAAACTAGTGATATTGATATAATTTGATTTGTCTCTGATGGAAGGTTATTTCAGCTAAATTGATTTAAGTGTTTAATAGCTGCAAAAAAGTCTGTATGTCAATAGTATTAAGTATCTGAATAATGATCTCGGCTCTCAGAATTCATGAAATACAAAATGTGTGAATTATTAATCAAGTGGATATATCTATAAAATATGTCAATTGTTAAATCAAGTGGACATATCTGAATAAAGACTTTAAAAAAATAAAGACTCTGTGTAGGGTAAGGATGGGGACAAATTATTTTGAGGACAAAATTATTTTGGTAATGTTCTGTGGCCTGTGCAATACAGGAAGTCAGACTACACGATCCAATTGGTCCCTTCTGGCCTTAGAATTTGTGAAAATAGTAGTTGTCTCTTTTGTCATTGGTAAGAATTCTAATGTTTCAAAAAGTGAGGCAACTCCAACACACCCACCATCTGCATACTTTGTGGAAGGCTCTATTGACTTGCTCTCTATATGCTATTAGTGTAACCCATTCTCTGCCACTAAATGCAATCTGTTGTTTTGAGCCTGATTTTTTTCCCCATGGTTGTAGGAAACTTCCATTTTCTTGCTTTTTAAAAAAATTTAAATTGAGACCCCCAGTCATAAGTTACCTGAGCTTATTCCTATATTTACCCACTTTATTCTGAAAATTGGTATGTATTTTGAGGGTCACAATTTTTGTGAAATTTTCATGTAGCCCTTCATCCTAGGCTCAGCATAAGACCCACAAGATAATACGCCAACAAAGCCATTCCCCTGACCATAACAGGGTGCTGGTGCCCCCAAACCCTTTCCCTTTGCATCTCTCCCCATGCTCCAGGGTTTGCCATAAAATCCATGCTACCTCCTGCAGCTTCTCACTTCAACTCAGCTTTTTCAGCCCTTTATAGGAATCACCTTACCCCTTCCCAGCTGGGACTGATAATTCTCTCTCTCAGGCCAAAACAGCTGTTCTAACAAAGGCACTGTCTCCCCAGGCTCCCAGACCTTTAAAGGGGAAGATCACCCTATTGCAGCCAGTGAACAAGTTGACCCTAGTGTTGCCAGGCATCCGGTTTTCGATCAAAATGCCCAGTCAAAAAGGGACTCTGAGGGCTCCAGTCAGCACTGCTGAGCAGGCCATTAAAAGTCCGGTCGGCAGCGCAGTGGGGCTAAGGCAGGCTCCCTGCCTGCCCTGGCTCCGCACCAATGTTCCCTCTCATTTTTTCCATCCACGTGCAGAATAAATTTTGTTATGTGCACCGAGGTAATGTGTACATGTGCACCACCAGTAGAAGCAAAAAACCCTACATATAATGTATTTTTTTAAACAGTTACTATAGGGATAATTACTCCAGTCAGGTTCAGCATTTTAAAACTCACTATTCAAACAAGTAAAGTTAAGTGTAAGAAAGAAAAAAAATTATGAAATGCATAGGCCAGTCAAAAAACTAAAATAGTGCACTTCGAAAGAATAAAATTACAGAGAATACATGTGCATTGCAGGAACTACCAAGAAGTAACAATATGTATTGGGAGGTGAGTGTGGAAGACTGTGTGTGTGTGGAGACACACACAGACTGTGTGTGTGTGTGTGTGTGTGTGTGTGTGTGTAGACAGAGTGTGTGTGTGTGTGTGAGAGAGAGAGAGAGAGAGAAGACAAACAGACAGAGTTTGTGTGTGCTGGGGAAGTCTCTGAGAGACCATGCGCTTCTCTTTAAGGTAAAGGCACTCACTCACCGCCCAGCATTCAGACCTCGGACCCTCTCCTGCTTGGAGTCCTCCTGAGCCAGGCTGTCTGTCTCCCCTGCTGGGGTACAGGGGTGGAAGGAGGGGGACACCCTGACATCAACACCCCTCTCCAGGGGCTTCAAGGCAGAGGGCAGGAGCAATGTGAAGCAGCGCAGGGAGGGACACCTGAATACATGCTGCTGGCTGGATGTGAGCAGCTCTGTTAATCAACTGCACAGCACTTCAAACATTCTGCACGCAGCTCAGAGGGAACACAGCTCCACGCAGCTTCTGGAAGCACCTGGCATGTCCAGCTCCTAGGTGCAGGGGTGGCCA
Source organism: Mauremys mutica (assembly GCF_020497125.1). Taxonomy (NCBI): domain Eukaryota; kingdom Metazoa; phylum Chordata; order Testudines; family Geoemydidae; genus Mauremys; species Mauremys mutica. The sequence goes on along the minus strand of NC_059073.1, from coordinate 86,618,582 downwards.
TGGGGGCTTATGATGCTGCCCCCCACCCTGTGCGTCAGCTCCACAGCTCCCCTTGTCTGGGAACTATGGCCAATGGGAACTGTGGGTGCAGCGCCTGCAGGCACAGGCAGCACGCGGAGCTCCCTGGCTGCCCCTCTGCCTAGGAGCTGGACATAGTGGCCGCTTCTGGGAGCTGCCTGAGGTAAGTGCCGCCTGGCCTGAGCCCACACCCTGAATCCCAGCCCACACCCCATTCCCCAGCCCTGAGCCCCCTCCTGCACCTCATCCTCAGCTCCACCCCAGAGCCCACAGCCCCAGCTGGAGCCTGCAATCCCCTCACCCCAACCCTCTGCCCCAGCTCTGAGCCCACTGCTGCACTCTGAATCCCTCAACCCCAGCCTGGAGCTACCTCCCGCAACCTCAACCCCTCATTTGTGGCCTCACTCCAGAATGAACACATGTGGTGTGTATAAGCAAACTCAGTAGCCAGTCATATCCGATACAGAAGAACATGACACTTGCTACTGCCTCTATGGGAGGTGAATTAACTATAGCTATAGGAGAACCCCTCCTGTCACTACAGTGAATGGCTACACTGCTGCGTTACAGTGGAGCAGCTGCAGGGCTGCTGTTGTGCAGCGGTTTAGATGTAGACATAGACTGAGCTGTTGACTTCTCTGCAATACTTTACTCTTCACATTTGGAATGGGGAATAAAAAGAAGAGCAACAGCACAAGAGGCGTGACTATACTTTAAGAGTAAGGAGGTGTTGCATAGTTCCACATGAATCAAAAGCAAAATATTTTGTTCACTATATTCTTTACAGTCAGTCCAATAGAAAATGTGCTACATTTTATGAATAACAAAGCCTACTGGTTAACTGTTAGGCTCAATCATCAATATACTAACTCCACAACTTCTCAGAACTTATATGGCCCTGATCCTGCACCATTAAAATCAGTGGAGGCTTTGCCACTGATTTCAGTGGGAGCAGGATGAAGACCTATTTGTACTTAATAATGGTAACATTACTCCAGGATTTTCCATACTTATATTCATCTGGGTGATAAGGGATTATATCCTCCACGTCAATGAAAGATAGCATTATGGATTATCCACTTAACAGAGCACTAGAAAGCTGTTCAGGCAAAATTCCCATGTATTTTTAGCCAGAATTACTTCTTTTTCTCGCCTAAAGTCATTTTCTAATGGCAACTGAAAAGAGAAATGTAATTAGCTGAATGTTTGGCCCCAAATACTTAAAAATAATGGAAAGAGTAAATCACTGCACCTTTGGGGAAGAAACACATCTTTGAGTTCCCAAAGTCGCATGTGTCTAGGGAATATCCATAGGAAAGAGCACATAAGTAAAGCTGAAAGTTCGAGCCAGGGTAGATCTGATGCAAAGACTTCAACTTTTTTATTGTTGTTTGCATATGTGTTCTGAATCAGAGAGTCCCTTTATGAACTTATTTTAAAATAACATTTTGAGCATCTAAGTATCTAGGCATCAGCCATCAGCCACTGTACTGTGTCTTAACCCTTATGAGGATAACGATTATTAAAACAAACTCTATATGGCCTATTGACTTGGACATGATAAATGACTCCAGTGTCACTTGACATAGGTTTCTCTGTGGTATGAGTCCTATAATTACAAGACTTGTACTGGATTTCAAAACAAGACAATATTCAAGACAGAATTAAAAGAAACTAACATATCAAATTCGCTGAGTTATCAACAGTTATCACCCTCTTCAGGCTATTCATCAAAATATCTCTAGGGTCTGTCTGGCTGCTTTACTTCAGTGTAAATGTTTTATCAGTTTCAGACATTTTCTTTCCCATTAAATCATTATCTGGCTGGCAATTATTTTAATAGTTTATTCATCACAAGGTTGACAGCAGTTCCTTTAATAATGACACACTAGAAATGGTGACAATGTTAATAACTAGGACTGGGCGTACCTTTTGCAGCAATATGATGAATTATCTTCTTCATTCTGTTCATTAACTGTCTGTGAACACATATGAGTTTTATATGAATCGCTTTCTTCTTTTTAATTATTCATCCAGTTGTTAATTTGAACAGTTTCCAGCCATGAGACTGCTCAGTAACTAGTCAGAGACTACTGCTATGAGCATTCACTATTCATCATTGGCTATTTGCACTGTGTGATTGGTCACCTAAGTTGACTTTCTATTGCTTATTTTCACGGATGGGAAGACTCCCCAAACCACAAATACCTTTCAAAATGTCCAAGTGTTCAATTCCAGGACAAATATACTTGCAATGGATTCACAAAAAGATTTGTGACAGTTTCTCTTCTGGTAACTTTCCCTGTGAACAAAAAGAAGCTCAGATGAATGTTCATGGAAAACAAATAAAAGGGGGCACAGATACTAAGGAAGGAAATTGACAATTTTTATTCAAGGAAATGTTTATGAATCTGTTTGTAGTATTAACCTCCAGGTCCAGTAATGACTTAAGGTAAGCAATTAAACGAACATTTTACCAGCACTGAATCAGGTCTATCAGCTCTTCTAACATTTGTTAAGTATAGCTCCAGAGATGTTTGCTGACACAGTTGACATACTAATCTTCATGGTCCTCTCCACTTACTGTTGTTACCTTTTGTGCACTGAGGGCCAGATCCTCAACTGGTGTAAACCAGTATATGTCTATTGACTGTAATGTGGTAATCAGCTGAGAATCTGGCCTTGAAAATGATCTTTTGTGCATCTCAATGAATAGCACTTACATTACAAATTGATATTGTACTGCAGCAATGAAATTAACGCATTTGCAATATGAAGGGAAGAGCTGAATTTGATTGTGTCTATTAGACAAATGTAGGATTTTCAAGGAAAAGGAATTTTTTTAACAGTGAAAAACATTCTCCTAAGAAAAAGGCTGGGTTGTGTGAGCCAGAATGAGGTTTAGGTTGGATAGGACAGAAGAGCAGGATAAGCTTCCTGTGAAGTCTTTCCATATTGTGGTAAATGAAGACAATGGGGGAACATGTACAGCTATTGCAGTGTGCTGTTCTATTAACTTACATTATTGTACACTACAGTACCTGCATCTCATTTTGCACTGAGGCAAGGACACCAATGGAATTCAGTGGCAGCTCCCAAGGAATGGAGTGAAACTCTCCAACATGGTTAAATTTCATAAAAAGATTAGACATATATACATATAGGACTGCCATTTGGAGTTAAACTAACAGCATAACATAAAAACTATCAATCTTCATGCTTCAGGGCATGAAAGTCAGGAAGAAATTACATACACACCCACCCACAATAACTCTTATGCTATAATATTGCACAGTTAGGTGCATAAGAAGAGATGGGCTCAGAACGAACTTCAGAATCATTCAATGTCCCAGAATTTATTAATTCATAAAATCTGAATCAAAATTTAATTTTAGCAAAATTATAATGGGGTGATCACATGAATCTGAAATGTTTGATATCTGGATCTGACTTTACAGTTTGATTTGACATATTGTTTATTCTATGGGTAGGCCATGTAAAGATGTTCATAATTCACAGATTTCTTTCACATTTCACCTTTTTTTCTCTTTTAAAAATATAAGAACTATCAGCAGATCAACGCATTTCTGCTATTTTGTTATTTTTTTCAAATAGCTACTTTAACCCATACATTGACAAGATGACATGTAGGCATATTGTACGCCCTTAAGTTAGTTTTTTAAAACAGATTTTGGGGGGTGGGTGGGAGAGATTTCCTTTATGTTAATGTCCATTGCTAAAGTTATATAACCTACATTAGATTCTTCAGCACATCAGGGACCTTGTTTCTCTTATGTACAATCATGCTTTGAATGTAAATGAATTAGAGCCATTTACTTTACATTTTATCTTTGCAGATGAAAAAGAATTTTTAAAAAATTGCTTTGGGTAACAGAGACGGGAACTTGACTTATTAAATATCCCCTGCTTTGGATTGTTTGTTTGCTACATGTCATAATCACACTAAATAGGTCTCATTTTGAGTTGGACCAAGCATGCTTTGTCTCATAAGTGTACATTACTACATGAAAGAAGAGGTAAACAAAGGGGACTGAGAAGAAACTAAGGCCTGGTCTGTGTACAGTTTTGTATCAGTGTAATTATGTTGGTTGGCGGGAGGATGATTTTTTACTAAAATGTTCATACTGGCAAAACTCCTAATATGGATGCAGATATACTGTCATAAAGGTGCCTTTTGCTGAATAGCTTATTCTTCAAGCCAGTATAACCGTGTTCACACTCTGAGGGGTTATAACCCTTTAACTATTCTGGTATAGTTAAAACAGTATGACATCCTGTGTAGACAAGGCCAGCTGTGCCGTGTGGACTTATTTCTCTCTAATGAAACCCTAGACAAATTTCCTTTGACTAAAGCAAAGGAAAGTGTGCCTTCATCTTCAGGTCAAATGTTGTTGCTTCTACTTCTGAATTAGTTCAGCCCAACTATGAGTCACTATCACAGTCTTTACTGTGCCTGCTGGGTGGATGATTATTTTTGGCTCAAATTAGATAGGCAGAAATAATGAAACAATCAGTGGGCAAATTGTTCAAGACTGACACCTTGTAGAACCCCACTGACTTCAATGATGACTTCAATCAGTGGATGTTATAGATGATAGATGTATATTTGTTAGTTCTTGGGGACTCTCTAGAGAAGCTTAGACTCCTAATAGTTATGAAAAAGGCAACTTTTATGTTATTTTTATCTGTTCAAGTTCTTTGACAGTTAGAACTGACATGAGGCTGTTTAAGAAGTGATGCTCCAGTGACACTGGAAACAGCAGTAGAAATTGCGTTAGCATGAGAATGTCCCTTTTAGTTAGCTCTTTGCTGACATTATAGAACATGTAGCACACTAAGGATTAAAAGGTATCATACTGGCTATGGCCATTAACTTTCAATAATAATTTAATCATTTTCATTATCTTTGAGAGCTTATGGAAACAACACTTGAAAATGAGACTTGAGGGAGACAGCAGATGCACACACAGAACATGTGACAAATTGCAAGGAACAGTTGATAATATTAATAGATTGTTGATGACGTGGTAACAAAATCACCACCATTGTGACCACTGCCCAGAGAATACAGAATACAATGCTATGTGCATAGGTAATTATCCTTGCCAAGACCATAGAGAACACTGTCACCGTTCCCTGGCTAACTGCACCTCCGGTCTCCTTGGGATGCACTCCCTCTGCAGTTTTGGCTCTTGACTTGTAACCTTTCTTGGAGTGGACTCACCTGATTCTCTCACTCTCAGACCAGGCCTGGAGTTGAAGTCACCCGGTGCTAATTGCGCTTACCTTAGAAGGCCTGACTTTTCTTCAGTACTTGCAGTTATGTTGCCTTTGACAGCAGTGGCCAGTGGTTCATACAGTGACCAAACAGCCTTCTTACAGCAAAGTATTATTTATGTAGAATGAAAGCATTTCATAGAAAAATATCTTAAAACAATAAACAGGGTATACACATGTCTTGCCAGGGGTCTATCCACAAACTACATGGGTATCCTGGGAGGTCTAAGCTTCCTATAGACCCTCTTCAAGACCACTAGGGCCTGGGTGCCAGTCTTTTCTCAACTTACAGACCAGTTCTCTCTCGCCCTGCTTTGCGGAGCATTGCTTTAAGTCTTGCCCAATCCTTTGATCCCATCCCTTCTCACTTTAACAGCTTATACCCTTTGATTGGTTAGGTCTCAGTACAGCTGAGAAACTTGATGATGGAGCCAGAGGTCCTGTCATAGCCCCCCAAATCGTTGTTGGGAGAGAGCTTATCTATAGTTATTATGTTGCTTCCCTGCTTGTTTTTCCAATAGTCCCCTATTAAGTCAGTTCAATACATTCATACAGGAAAGTCTAATGACCCCATCCATACACAATAGCTTTACCTCACTGACCAGGTCACATACAGTGTTCATAGACTCATTATATAGAGAATTCTTAGATTATTACATAGCAGCTCCACATCTGCCACAAACACATCCCGAAAAATGTTCTCTCTGTATAGCTTGAGTCCAATTCATCCCTGCTATAGCTCTATTAAAGTGTCACTGGCAGCGAAAGTGGCAAATATGCCTGAAGTGCCTGGACACTGCCGGCCTTAAAGAGCAGTGAAGGCAGAGTAGTATGGTATACTCTGGATTAGCCCACAGCGATGGCTGCTCTAATTTATGCTGTTGGCTAAGCCAACCCTCAGCAGCCTTGGGGAAGTAAAAGTGGCACTGCACTAAGCACACCTTAGCTAGACCTGAGAATTAAGCCTTTTGCTTCTTGCTCACATATAAAATAAGGACTGAATAAAAAATAGAGATAGCCATTGTTTGCAGTCAGGATGAAACTTAGTAGCATAAATGGAGAACAATTAACTTTGGTTAAGAATTCTGGAATGTATAAAATCTATCAGTATTATGGCTGCAGCAAACTCTGTGTTTTTTTTTTTGAGGTAGGAAAGAAAGCAAGGAATGATGATAGCTGTGAGTCATAGCTGAGTCCTGATCCTGAAGTACATACACAGGCAATGCTCTTATTGGTCTCTGTGGGAGATCCATAATGACTGCAGGATCAGGCCCATTATGAGCGCTTAGTCAGTCTAACCCTCTAAGATTTAGTGTGTTTATATATTAATTAGTTTAGAAGGCGTGGGAGTATATTTTTATTACTTGCAAACCTTGTTGCTTGATGTTTTTTCTGAACTTATGTTTAAATGGTAATAATCCATGATGAATAAATTGAATGATAACTTGGCAAAATGTTGCTTAGAAAGTAGAAACAACAAAATGTAACTGTTCACACAATGCACATGCTCAGCTTTTTCAGAGAAAGAGAAGTTGTCAGTCAGTTACCAGAGGGCAGCTGAGTACCATTTTTGTGGTGAGGATTAGCTACTAGGATTTGCAAAGTTTCTCTGTATCTCTAAATATTTCATTTTAGTTTGAAAGCTAAATGATTCTTGTTTGTCTGAAAAAATAAATGGGGAAAACTGCACATTTTTAATATGTAGTCTTTCCTCCCTACATCCTCAATCCATTCAAGAAAGCTGGAATAAAATACCTGACTTTTCCCAGAGGACCATATATTTCACTGTACCTGGATTTTCAGCCCAGTAGGGATCTAATTATTTTTGTATGTAGATATACTTCCTCTTGCAAGCATTCCCTTGGCTCTTCACCCAGAAATCATCATAAACTACACAATTCACTTGTGTCACAGATTTGCCAGTTTGTAGCTCCTTGTGTTCTTTATTTATTGCTTTTGCTCTAAAAGGGTGCCAGGTGAAAAGTTACTATGAGGAATATGTGTGTATATTTCGAGTTTATGCTTCTGTATACAAAGTAGATGAAAGGTGATGTTGCTGATTTTTCATTACTAATAGATAGATGCACCAGAAGAGCCTCAAAATGTAGAGGCATTTGGTGATTAAAGACCCGTTTCCTAATATTCTCTTGTAATAAGGAAATGCACATGATAAATCAGCGAAATGCACTGGGTGCTTTTACATCCATTAATGAGAAGGGGACTGCATATTCTCCCAGCTTGCTTCATGAATATTTAGTAGCATATTATATCATTAGGCTGCTAGCTTACAAGCCATTGATTTGAATCAAATTTACAACGGTGTAACAATGTTTAATTTATAATTGTCTGAACCAGCCACCATTGTCCCCGCAAATAAAAAAAGTCAGGGACTGATCATCAATCAATCGATCGCGAATGCAGTGCAAAGCCAGTGCAATATAAGAAGAATAATCTTTGTATAGGAGTACAAATATAAGCAAGAAATAGGAGTGAAGTGTGATCACCCGTGATTGATAGCGTCGTGATTGCTTCGTGTTTTCTATCTGGAAAAAGCTGAAATCTGATGTAAATAAATTGCTTACACGGTCATTAATTGTATATTCATGCTAGTGCCTTCATTACTTGCTAGCAATTCCTACTGCTCAGATAGCAAGTATGTGAGAGAGATTTATTTTCTCAGTATAGTTGCACACTAGCTCCATGGAGACCACCTAAGAAGTACTCAGTCTGTCAGAGGGTACAGATGGGGCTGAGATATGAAAACGTACACACTTTACACCAGTGCCTGCTTTGCAGAGGTTTGGTGTCCTCCTCACATTTGATCTCTACACGCTGCAATATATTAGTACTTATATTAAGTTTGTTTAACCCTCTGGAAAGCTCATGAAACCTGTTAAGTTTGCTAAACTCAAGTCTCTCATCTGCCTTCCCATGACAAAGCCAGAATGCAAAACAAAGCAATCACTACTCCAAGTCACTTTAACATGAGCTTTGGTTTAAGAATTCTTAAGTTCTTTGCTTGTGATTCTTCTGGAAGCTTCTCACTTTCTGGTTTGCCCCAAAGGAGATGGTTAGATGTTGTGCACAGTTTCTCCTAAGAACTTATGGCTTTATTTCTTGCATAGACAGAGTCAATGTATAGTGCTGCAACAGACAAAAAATCAGTCCAAGCTAAAGTACTCCCCTCAGAAACTTGTGGGCTGGATTGTGACTAGCCCTGGACAGATGCACAATGGTGAGAAGAAGGTGAACGTAAGTTCAACATCCTCCACTTATTTCTTTGCACAGGGGTTAGTCACAATTACAATCTTTGTGTTCAAAGAGTACAAGGATACCAGGAGACTTGCATGAAAAGTGCTACTAGACTTCCTAATGTTGGGGGAGTAGGACAAGGTAATAGGCACCACCATATCTCTGTGCATCACAGTCACACAAACGGCTGATGTTAATAGGTATTTTCCTATGGTTGTTCAAACTTTGCATGAAGAACAAACAGAAGCATAGACACACCAGTGTGAATATTTTATACATGTATTGTGTTTCTGAATATACTCTGATCATAGAATATCAGGACTGGAAGGAACCTCAGGAGGTCATCTAGTCCAACCCCCTGCTCAAAGCAGGACTAATCCCCACACAGATTTTTGCCCCAGATCCCTAAATAACTTCCTCAATGATTGAGCTCACAACTCTCGGTTTAGCAGGCCAATGCTCAAGCCACTGAGCTATCCCCTTCCTGATGCAGTTTCTTTTGACAATGTTATACACACAGCATATGGTATAATTTTAATGTTTGTTCTTGTTTCTTAAAACATGATATGGTACAAATGTGTTTCTATGAGTATATATTTAATGATGTGATGACAAGTCTTTAATGACTTTTATCTTCTCATATTCCAAGAGATCTGAGAAGTTCCATGTGGTTGTGCCACTCATGAGATATCAGGTTTCTTTTAATGAGTTAAAATCATAGCAACTGAAGACATTTATTTCTATATACACATTCTGCAGTCCCTATATTCAAAATAAAACCCTCTGCCCCCTACAGTTTTTGCCTTGAACTCTCTTCAGGGACTCAGTCCCTGTTTTATTCAGCCCTATTATGATACAGCGGCTGTCTTTAGCAGTCAACTCTCATCTACCTCAGCAGGATTAACTGCAATTCTACTGTATCCATTATTTTCAGCTGACACCTCATGGCCCTGCCTAATCCTTTGTGCAAGTCTGCTAAAAAAAAAAAAAAAAAAAAAAAGGCAAGACCTCATGAAAGTCTCAGGGGAAGAGTGTCGGATCATTTTTTAAAATAAATGTGAATGGTGGATGTTTACCTGCAAGGAAATGAAAAACAGATAAGAAAATAGAAGAGTCCTGAATGTCACTGCTAAATGTGAGGTGTTAATTTCTATCATAGGCCCAGCGTCCCCAGATGCTTTCTGAAGGGCTATAAATAAAGTTGTTCACACAGGGCTTTTTCCTTTTGTTTGCTTCCCTTCACTTGCAAATCATGACCACTGCAGTTCTTCCAGCCTCACTGAAGCCAAGAACAGCCTTAGTAAAAGAGCAAAGTTGCAATTAACAAGTGTTGCAGTTTTAAATGAATTTATCCTAGGTTTACTGTTATAATTCATTATTTCAGTACTGCCCAATGGCCAGGGGTGGCTCTAGGGACTGCACGCAGGCTGCCTCTGGAGGTTTGCCTGCGGAGGGTCCGGGACCAGCGGACCCTCCGCAGGCACGCCTGCGGGAGGTCCACTGAAGCCCCAGGACCAGCGGACCCTCCACAGGCAAACCGCTGGAGGCAGCCTGCCTGCCGCCCCCGCGGTGCTGGCAAAGCGCTCCCCACGGCTTGCCGCCCCAAGCACACACTTGGCATGCTGGGGCCTGGAGCCGCCCCTGCCAATGGCTTACCTAGAATTAGGCCCACAGTCTCTGCCTTTGAGTGGGCTACAGTTTACTTTACTGACCTTCTCCAGTGCCTATGAAAACCCAACTCCCATAGAAAAGCACTTGGAGATCCAGAATTCAGTTACTGAGGATTTTTAGCAAGGATTTCACAGGGTCAACTTCCCCACAACCAAGTCCAAAAGAACAAAATGAATGAACTTATCGTTTAAGTACTAACTTTGTAAAATCTTATAAAGAAACATAATAATAATAATAACTTTATTTCTGAACTGTAATAACAAGGCTACGATATAATCCACATACATTATCCTCACAGTTATACAGTTAATGCAGTTAATGTGTGATAGAGGCCGAAGATAAAAAGTTATATAGATCACTGGAAAATAGTTTTGTTATTATTTAGGAACATTGGTACATTATAGTGCATACATTAATCAGTCTGTGGAGCACTCACGTGCCTTCAGTGAGCCATGATGTTTAGGTGTTGTGAGAATATTTGGTCTAAGACAGCAGCCAATATTCAATAAAGGGATGTTTTATGTTAATCACTGAATCCTTATGCATAAATATGGAGACTTTCAGCCTGCTAGTGGTATTGTTTATTACTATTAGATTTATAATAAAAAGGAATTAAATAATCCTACTATGCCTTGACACACTGAAATACAGATAGTTTCATAATTATTTACCTGATAAGCATGATTTATGGAAATGTTCACGGCTAGAATCTGAAATGGAAAGCTCACATTACTTGTATTGATTTAAATAGGATGCCTCACATAACTGCCTTGTGGAAGGCATTAATATCATTTTGTGTAACTTGCTACCTCCCAATATGCATGTAAGGGGCAGGTCAGTGGTTGAAATCTAAGAAAAAGAACAGACCTTTTCTTGACTGCAGATGGATGAGCCAAATATGGTTGTCATCCCCCCCGCGTTGTAGGGTGAATGGCCCATAATGAATGAAGCCACTAAATTCTAAGATGGTAACTCAACATGGAACAATTTGGGACATGGAAATTAATTGTGTCCGTGAGTAAGTAAATAGTTACAAATATCACTATTATATAAATAGAACTGTTTTATATTGGTCTAGTGCCAGGAGAACTATTGTATTTGGGAAAGAGCTGAATGACATAAAATGTAGTGACTAAACAATCACCATCCCAGCTTGCAGTTAATATTTTGGCTACAAAAAGAGTCGTGATCAAGTCCTCGCAGCTGCATACTCTCCATCCTCGCATTTCCTCATTCTCTGTTGGATATCCCTTGTATCCCATTGACTTTACTTTGATTGAGCCCCAGAAGGTTCTTCTACAAAGCTTTCAGCTTGACTTGCAGGTATTGTTGTAGCACCAACCATTAAACATATGCCTACAGATGATCAAGATCAACAAACTCTAGGCTTCAAAGGGAGCTATCACAGCTGACCTATCTTGCCCCAGTACCTTATCCAGTAACCCCAGTATACAAACCTGTCAGGTTTGGCACATTCTTGTCTTAAATAACTTTAAGAAGCTTGGAGCTTGCTTGTAGGGAAGGGAAGAGTCAGCTTTTGGAAAGCAGGTTTCCTGGATTCCCCATTGTATGAAGAAACTCAGTCCATGTTTGCCCAACTTTTCTGAGCATGGGCTGTGGTTTGTGAACCTATCTTACTTCAAACTTAAGTCTGAGTGAGTTTGAGAACCAATGGGAATAGCTCTAATTTCTACCCCTGGAATCTCTGTACCTTTCTGGATCTCTAGTCTCTCTTTTTCCATTGAGGCTTCACCTATTTTTCTTGTTCCATTGAGGTCCCTCTTAGTCTTTCAATCTCCTCTTTTTAGATCTCTCCTCTTCCTTCCTCTTGGAATTTCTCAGCCCCCCAGATAACACCCATTTCTCTTGAAGTCCTTCTGAAGGAAATGGAATCCTTCAAAGTCTGTGAAAAGAGAGTGACAGGCCAACTCATTAACACCAACTCTCTTTCCCCATCTGTCATGCTCCTTATCTTCGGCCACTATAATGGAATGGAGGGTGGGAGACGCTACTACTGTGTGAGGCAAGTTGCACCTTTACTATCTTCATCTGCTACTGATCCTCTACTCTTACCCATACTCTGCACTCAGTCACATACATGTAGACAGAGCAGCCAAGGGGTCAGTAGTTAAATGGAAGGGAAGAGAAGCAAGTGTTGGATACATGGCGCCAGCATCTTGAACAATGCCCTTTAGTAAAGGGGGGATGAGAAGCACAGATTTAGGAAGATAACACCTCTCTTCCTGACAACTATCATCACTGTTAATGTAGCTGCTACATATGAGGAAAAGAAGATGTACTGGCACTAACAGCTATCTGCTAAGTCACCATATCATCCTGAGCAGTTCTCTGGTTAGTTGGGGCCTTAGTATGACACTTCCTCTAAATTTGCACCTGTAATTGTGTTATGCACAAATTTGTATATGTGCAAAATCACACACCCAGTTTGAGAGGCCAGTTTGGAACACCTTTGAAAATGTAGGCCTTTGTGTAAAATGCAAGGGTACCTGCACATCACAGATTCTGAAAGCATCTTGATATCAATAAGAGAGAAGATTGAACAGCTGCTATGTCATGAGGCTTGTGGCATATGTGAGCAAACCTTACTTATAATTATTCTGTTTGGTTTTATTTGTTTGGAGGTCTTCACATGAAGGTCATGACATTCATTAAGAAAAATGTTTAAAAATTACAAGTACAAAATGCTCATATGTCCTAAATCTTCTAATATTTTTAATAATTCTTTTGAAGAGAAACAAAGATAACAGAAAATATGAAATGCTTATATTTAAACATATATACAATCATTTTATTTTCAAGACAGTTACAGATATTTCACTGTTGTGTGATCATTTTAACTACAATTTTTTTATTATATCACATATGTAAGAATTTATATCACATCAGAGTTGTGACATCAAAGGAAACTGTCTATTATTCTGGTGTTAACTTTAATTCATTTGTAAATTAAAAGACTGCTAGTTAAATCCTGCAAAAATTATAGCTTTTTCTTACACATTAGGAAGTAGCATTCATGCAGTGACCTCACTGCTCTGTCACCATAATGCTGTGAAATATAGCTCTATAGTGACATCATACAATATCTTTGACATATAACTCTCATAGGTCTTAAATCTTTCTCTGCATAGTCTCTACTTTATAGGGCAAAGTTCTCTCCTTTACTCTCTCCACACACACACATACATATAACACTTATAATGAATTATGTTGCAGACTACCAGGGAGACAGACTATGCTGAATAAAGTCTTCCTTGGAGTACAACATATATTTTGGAGAAGGATAGTGACTGAAGGTCCAGACCTCCAGTCCTTACTGAGGCAAACCTCCCATTGAATGTAATGAAGTTTGCTCCCACTCTTTCTCCATCACTATTGACAACTCCATTATCTTCTTCATCTTTCAAGCTCTCCACCTTGGGTATAAATACCTTTGACTCCTTGTCCTTCTCTTCTCACATCAACACTATTGCCATATGTTTTTGCTTCTCCTCTCTAAGATGTATAAAATAGGTCCCCTTCCTATCTGTTGTCACAATCAAAACCTAGTTCTCTTTCTACTTCAACCTCCTCTCCAACCTGCCTGACTCTCCTTTTTTCAATTTGCCCTGCATTCATCAGGTAAAATAATCTCTTTCTGCCAACACTTTAATGTTGTCAGGCCTTCTTCTATGCTTCCTCTCTATTTTGGCATAAAGTTCTCTGAAGTACCCACTCCCCATGTCAGCAACAGGCCATGGAAACTAGTTCTGCCTCAGGAGCCCTGACAGGCTAGAGGATGAGCAGACAGAAGGAGCTGGCCTCTCTATCCCATCTGAGCCATGATTGGTTAGAGAGCTGGCAAGAACCCTTATTCCTATTTCCTGCTGCCAGCTTTTCTCCCATTAGAAGATAAGGATGTTCTTTTGAGAAGAGAAGGCAGTGCTGCAGTAGAGGCCACAGACTGCTACAGGGATATAGCAGGCCCAAAGCCTGAGCTCAGGAGTGGGAGAGAGAGGGGCCACACACACAGCCCCTGGATGCATATCCACTAGAGCTTGCACTGCATGCAAGGCTCGGTCACTGTTAAAAGGGAAGGAGGTGCTCTGATTGGTGACTAAAAGACCACAATTGGAGGGGCCATTGGGAGGACTGTTTGTTTGCTGATGGAGCCGAGTTCCTTTGTGAAGTGATGAATTTATTATAGTCCCATTAAGTGTTCCATTCTTTGACACTGCATTTCTATGATAAAGGAGTTGAACTGGATCTGTGTATTGAAATGATTCCTTGATGAATTCCTGACTGTCCAAAGGCTGTAGGAGGGTTCTTTAACCCAAGGCAAAGAGTAGGAGGAACAATCTACTAGCAGGGCTAGCCCTCACCACAGTTCAATCACATGCTGACTTTTAAGGCTCTGCCCCTGCCTACATCTCCTTTTACATTCTTCTGATCCCCATCTCACCCCTCAAACACTCTTCTTGCTTTGTTCCTCTCTTTATTCTCCCCTTCCACGCTTGGGGCTGTGTGTGTGGCCTCTCTCTCCCACTCCTGAGCTCAGACTCTGGGCCTGCTATGTCCCTGTAGCAGTCTGTGGCCTCTACTGCAGCACTGCCATCTCTTCTCAAAAGAACATCCTTATCTTCTAATGGGAGAAAAGCTGGCAGCAGGAAATAGGGACAAGGGTTCCCGCCAGCTCTCTAACCAATCATGGCTGGGAAACTTACTTAGAGCATCACAGCTAAATACAAGGTGGAACAGATAGTTTAGCATGAGTTAACATATGTAAGAAACATTCAACGTGAAGTAAGCAGTTAAAGCTTGTCTTTTTCACCAACAGAAGTTGGCCGAATAAAACATATTACCTCACCCACCTTGTTTCCCTAATATCCTGAGATCAACACAGCTACGATACCAGTGCAAACAAATATTATGAGTCAGCCTCCAGCCTCTCCCTCCCTCTGCCAGAATCATGAGAAATACCTAAAATCACGAGATTAATAACAACATACATTTTGGGTTAGTTTTCTTTGCTTTCTGGTTTTTGAGCCTTTAGGATTTACACTTTCAAGCTTTTCTGCGCAACCACGAGGAACAGAAACTTACTTTTAAAAAACATGAAACATGAGTTTCTCACCTAAACACATGACAGTGAGATGAGTGGTAAAATTGTGAGAGCAGGGAACACTGGATGGGAGCTTTCCCTGAGTAAGGGCTGCAGGAACCCCTCCTTCAGTGAATCTACTATTAGCTGTCATCTTGCCATTAGCACAAATAAAAGGGAATGGCTTAAAACTAATTAGAGCTTGTCTGATAAGTGCAAATCTGTAACTGTGCATGTACAATGAGCTGTACAGGTTTTTAGTCTCAGGCTTTTGTTTGCTGCATTGAGGTTTACATGCCAATACCAAGAAAACAAAAGTAATTTTGGGAAACACTAAATTTTGGGGAATTAATTGCTGTAAAGTTTTTAGCCCAGACTTGTCACTGGGAACATTAGTTTCTAAGCAAAAGCTGGAGAGCTTTTTGTATGTTTTGGGTTTTAAATTACTCTAATCATTCACTTGTGTAATGTTATTGGAGTTTAATTTGCATTTTCTGCTAAATGATTTTGTTGCATTATGCTGATGACTTGTTTATAAAATGATTTATACTGAAAGTGGAAAACTACAGCACTCAAAACTTAAGTGAAAATTTGTGTGATATTATATTGCTGGATGTGCTTACAAAATCATAATTTGTTTTTTTTAAAAAGCAGTAATTACTTATCAAACTACATTACAGCATACTAGTGTATTTTTGAAATAATGAATTACCTAGTGTAATTTTTGAAGTAATGAAGTCATAGGAATATAGCACTCATTAAATCTCAGCTGAGATGTTGTGAGAAAGCTTGTCTTTTGGGTGTGCAGATTAGAAAAACACAAATTAGCAAAGTTCCTATCTATTTGTAGTGAAGTTAGATTTTCAGAATTATTAGGTAAAAATACACTAAGATTAGGGCCAGATACTCTAATCCAAAGAGGTTTCTTTGCATCCTCCCTTATCCTTGTGGAGCACAAATCCACTAAACAGGAGCAACTGGA
This sequence comes from Mauremys mutica, assembly GCF_020497125.1. NCBI lineage: Eukaryota > Metazoa > Chordata > Testudines > Geoemydidae > Mauremys > Mauremys mutica. The sequence continues at coordinate 86,602,263 of NC_059073.1, read as the reverse complement.
TGTAACCCGTTGGCCTGTTAGTTAGCCTAAATTTTCTGCTCATGAATACGTTGTCATGATGTCTAGTGCCTTTTTATTACAAGAGAAGAAGCCAATATCAGAAGCTGCAAGGAGCTTCTGATATTGCATATTCTGATAAGGCAACACAGGGAGAAGAGATCATTTCTCCAAGATCTATGCCTGGAGACTCTCCATGTGCTGATTACCTCCTTCAGAAATGTGAGTGGTGAGGAACAGTAACCTTCATTGTACCTTCTTCTCTTCCCCAGGCTCCATGGAGACCCCTCCAGAGGGACATCAATTTGCACATTGAGCCATGTTAGAGGGAAGAAAATATTGAGAGGTATCAGTGTAGAGGTTTCCCCAAGTTGTCCTGTTGAAAGGTTGACTGACAGGTATGGCTCCCCCACAGAATGAACAGTGGCTTTTGTCTGCAAACCTCTTTGTCCACAGGAGATCTGCTAAAATAACCATTCACTTGGATAGTCTGTGCCAACGACAGGGCTCTGGGGCTTCCCTGAGGCACCAAGGGAACTGTGGGGCTAGTGCATCTGGAACTGCTCCATAAGGATTATTCCCCAGCTCAGAACTCTTAAATAACACTGAGCCTCATTGTTCTGGATCGGCACTTTCAGGGGTCTGGGATCAGGGCGGTTACTATAGAGGTGCTTGACCCTTTCTTTCCTCCCCTCACCCCCACATCCTTGAGAAGGGGGAAATTAGTTCCAAACAAGGTCCTCATATGTGGATTCTTAACCAAAAGCCCCAGAACCCCCACAATTTGGCTATTTACTTAATTTCTTTAGTACAATTTACTGATGTATACTTGTCATTTAACTGATCACTAAAAATGAGGTATGTAATATCTGGATATCTTTACCGGCCTATTTAATGGACACCAGACTATTTGTAACAGAGAGTCCTAAAATGTGCGATTCTAGTCTGTGTCACATTCATACTGAACTCCTCTCTGATCCACAGTACTGGAGCCATGACATTCAAAGGATGTTTTGTTAATGAGATGTGTTAGCACTTTACCGTATGTAGCTGCTGCTGATGAATTGCTTTGGCATTCACTATAAGAACATTAACCAGGATGAACTCATTTGGTGTTAATGTCAATGTAATATATAGCACTTTGGAAATTCTATTGTAATTTAACATTCATTTAGAAAACACTTTTTCAGAAGAGTATTTTTACTACTGTTTTAACATTTTAGAATTAACAAATAAACCTAGTGGATTATATATATCAGTTCTGTTCATATGTTCATTAGTTCCCTTGGCTGACTTGTGCCTTAGAACTGAAACTTCTGTTCTATGGGCAAAGGCATACTCTATGCATGCAGATAGGTCCCTATATTATATAGCCATGAACTGCTATATACATCACCATTAGTATAGTGAACATAATCAGGGATATCTCTGCCATGATGCCCGTGGTTTTGCTTGCTTTATTGAATCAAATCCACCACAACAACATACATATATTTATTTCGTTATTGATTAGAAGTACTCAGAGTCAATGTTTTCCACCAAGACTGGCCTTTCCATTTGGTCAAATGAATTAATGTGGTGTTTTATTTCATTTACTAGTCACAACAAGGCATTCTAGAAATCCCTACAGAGTCCTCCATAAGTCCACCACAGTATTGTATTTGGATCTGGGGACAGTCATTGGGTTGCAGGATATGTCTATAACTGGAGCAGGGCTGCAGACTGTAGAATTTTGCCTTAGGGTAGTAGTTAATGCAGAAACAAATTCGGACTCCGGGGTTTAAAGCTTGTCTAAACGGGAAGAGACTGAAATCAGAATTTGCAGTAATCTGAGAGTAAACTGTCCAATCTAACAGTGTCCGTAAAGCAGAGGACAATTAAGACACATTCGTGTTAGCATACATTGTACTGTCATTGTAAAGCTACCATGCAACCAGGCTTTAGAGGCTGAATGAGACAAAGTATTTGGGCCCATTCTTTGTTGTAATGTGGCTGCTTTAGGCTGCAATTGCCAGCATTACAGGTTCCCGCATAGCTCTTTCTAAGCAAGTGCATTTATTCCTAAGGTGAAAGCATTACAGAGAAAATATATTAAAAACAATAAAAAAACCCCGCACACATGCTAATAAGCTTACCAGCGATCACCCTCAACTCCAACAAGGGTCTGATAGGAGTCAGTACTCCAAACCCCACCAAGGGTTTTTCATGTGGTTACAAGTCCACAACAGCCTTAGCTCAGAACTAACATACCACACAGGCTTGGCAGAGCAGCCATTTCTTTATACAGCTTGGGCCTTTTAGCTTGGCTTCTGATAACAGGTAATCAGCAGACAAAGACCCTCCAGGGGTATCTTCAAAAGGCTGGTTTTTTTTGTAATCTGGGGTGTAGAATTTGCATTCACCTCCCCAGGAAACCCACTTAATACTTTTTCCCAAATATCCATTCTTGTCTGGTACATTGTTCAATATAGTCCTTTGATCATCCAGGTCTTGCATCACATCTCCCCCCGGAGACTTTACTGACAATCCTGGCCCGCAATAATACATAAACTATGCATTGTGTACAATGGACCCCAAAGATACAAGTGTACTGAAGGAAATTTGCCATATCTGTCATATGTCCATCCAAGAATCACACTAACCCTTTTGGACATATTGTCCCACTGGAAGCTAATGTTCAACTGATTATCCACCATAACCCCCCGTCTATTTCAGAATCACTGCATCCCCCATATTGTAAGTATGGCCTATATTCTTTGTTCCTAGATGTATGACTTTACATTTGGCTATATTGAAATGCATATTGTTTGTTTGAGCCCATCTTAATAAGCAATCAAGATAGCTCTGTATTACTGACCTTTCTTCTCCCCGCCCCCGCCGCTCCGCCAATCTTTGTGTCATCTGCAAGCTTTATCAGTAATGATTTTATTTTTTCTTCCAGGTAACTGATAAAAATGTTAAATAGTGTAGTGCCAAGAATCAATCCTTGCAGGACCTCAATAGAAATACATCAGCTTGATGATAAGTCCTCATTTACAATTAAATTTGGGACCTATCAATTACCCAGTTTTAATCCATTTCATGTGTGCCATGTTGATTTTGTATAATTTTAATTTCTTAATCAAAATGTCATGCTGTACCAAGTCAAATGCCTTACAGAAGTATATGTGTATTACATCCACACTACTACCTTTATCAACCAAACTTATAATCTCATAAAAAAATATCAAGTTAGTTTGACAGGATCTGTGTTTCATAAACCACATGTTGATTGACATTAACGATATTACCCTCCTTTAATTCTTCATTAATTGAATCCTGTATCAGACATTCCATTTTTTCCCTGGTATCTATGTCAGACTGACAGGCCTATAATTACCTGGATCATCATGTTTACCCTTTTTAAATATTGGCACAACATTAGCTTTCTTCCAGATTTCTGGCACTTCCCCAGTGTTCCAAGGCTTATTGAAAATTGACATTAATGAGCCAGGGAGCTTTTTGGCCAGCTGTTTTAAAACCATTGTATACAAGTTATCAGATCTTCTGATTTTAAAATGTCTAACTTTAATAGCTGCTGTTTAACATCTTCCTGAGTTACTATTGAAGTGGAAAATATTTCTTCATAATATGCTAGGAATACATCATTTAACTTTTTCCCAAATACAGAACAGAAATATTTATTGAACACTTCTGAATTATTATTTGCAATTCTACTATTGCTATCTATACCAGAGTTAGGATCTCTTTTGCTCCTTATTGTCTTTAATTCTGCTAGCCATAGATTTCTCCTTGTGTCCTTTTGCTTCCTTTATCAATTTTCGATTCATCCACCACGCTGACAGCTCTTCTAGCAGTTTTACGTCTCCCCTTTCCCCCAAGCCAGAAAGCATCGCCCTCTTCTCCCAGTCAGCCAGACAACCCCTTAAAGTGTAGGGCAGTGAGTGATTTTGCCCCAAACCCCTTTGTTCACAGGAGATCTGCTAAATTTCCAGCCACTTGAAAACGCTGGTGCTCACAGAACTCTTGGAAAATATCTACACAACAAGCTTTTCCTAAGTGTAACTGAAAAAAGAGGAAGCACAGTTATGGCATATCTGTGTATGTAGAAGATTAATGGGTTATATTTATGCTGCAAGAGATGTTTTTCTTTCTTCTATTTTTTTAACCTTGCTTTCAGAAATACATTTTAAGTTTATGTAACATAAGGAAATATATGATCATTGTTAGCTAAATACACTTTGATATTGTCTGGGTCTTATGGACATTAATGACGATTTCCAAGTCTAGATTTGAGGAAATACTGGAAATTCAATTTAAATCATATTCAGAACTCTTTTGTATTCACTTTCCTCAAATACTTGATCACCCAACTGTAGATTTGATTGTAAGTGTCACAATTTCCAGTCTGATGGTTAGTTACATAAGCCATCCAATTAGGGTACATAATCATTAAATTATATGGTATCATTTAACTCTGCATGAATGGCCAAAATTCATGGCAAAATATTTACAAATGATCTGTAGGCTACTAAGTGTTCTCTGAGGAAGCTCATTAATAATTTTCACTAATAAATCAGTATAGCCACTTTTTCATACTAAATAATGCCTTGAGATAGTTTCATATATGATTATAAATGGACCTGCTTAGTAAGACTCAAGAAAAATCAAAAAGTAATATTTGTTTCCTTCTTGGAGGTTATCTGAGTGTCAAACAATGTTCCTGTCTGGTGCAAATGATATAACTTCATCTGGCTCATTATTTCACAGCAAGGATATAAATAAAAAATGCCACTGGGTGGGCAAGGGAGAGGCAGAACAAATTCCTTGGATGTGCTAATAAATAGCATCATTGTATGCTATGTGAAGATTATAGATAGTACGAAATGGAAGAATAGGTCAACTATTTGGGACCTACCTGATCAAAGTGTTTCATGTGAGCTTTCATTTCTATACTTCTCCCCACCCCTCAAAAACAGTATACACTGTAAGCAAATAAATTGATCTTCACTCTTCATAATCTGCATAAATGACACCTACGAATGGGTCTGCTCTGCCTCTCTGCAACCATGACAAATCTCATAAGCTGAGACTACCTCCTGCCCAGGATTTTGCAAACCCTGCTCTGCACATAGTTCCAACCTTTATTGTACATAGGAACATAGGACACAGGACATGAAGGGACCTCCTGGATCATAGAGTCCAGTTGCCAGCAACAGTCATATAATCCTGTTCATAAATTTATCAAAACAAATGGTCTTATTTCTTGAAGCACTGACCAGCTCCCATTTTGGTTGCCTAGTTACACTGGTTACATCATGGTAGAGTTTGATTGCCTTACAAACATGAATGGATTTTATCCTTACAACACCCCTATGAAATAAGGAAGTATTGTTCCTATTTACATATGGGAATCAGAGATGGATTAGAGTGAAAGGTAATAGGAGATATACCAATCTCCTAGAACTGGAAAGGACCTTGAAAGGTCATTGAGTCCAGCCCCTTGCCTTCACTAGGAGGACCAATTTTTGCCCTAGATCCCTAAATTGCCCTCTCAAGGATTGAACTCACAACCCTGGGTTTAGTAGGCCAATGCTCAAACCACTGAGCTATCCCTCCCTCCTGATTTACAGAAGGTGGCACAGGAAGTCTGTGACTAAGCTAGGAAGTGACCCTGCTGCTCTCATGTCCCTGTGTAGTGCCCTATCCACTATCCCATTGTCTATTCTGACATCCTTAGCCACATCGACCTTGAATCCAGAAAGTGGAACTGAAGCCCAGCTTGCCAAGTAGGGAGGGAAGAAAGGCAGGTAATTCTGTCCCCGCTCTGGTCTGATGGAACTGGAATAGGATGGAAAATAGACAGGAAATCCAGAATTACACTGTCGTTAGCAGGCCAGGTGTGTGCATGTGATGTGGGCCGATGAGTCAGTGGAGTTGTGTGTGGCTACAAGGATTGCAGAGATGCATGGCTTCTGCTGCTCATTCAGGTGAAGGGTCCTAAGCTTTGCCTGCCATTTGCCCAGTGTGATGGAGAATGCTGCAGTAAAGGAAAGGACTCTTAAGAGGAAAAAGGATGACCTCTGTTTGGGTACCATTAAAAGAAATGAAATATCAGGGTCCTGACATTGAGACATCCCTCAAAATGCTATACAGGAAATTTTTTTTTGTCATGATTCACAAATGAAATTGGATTTTGAATGAAAAAGGACTTTGAAAACATTTGTTTAAAGAAGATAACACCTCCCTCCCAATAGATTAAAGGGTAGAATAGGGTAACACATACTGGACATCATATTGACATATAAAAATGAAGACTTATTAAATGGTGAAATTAAAAGCTCTGATAGCTATATTTTAGTAATTTGTAATTATGGATAGTGAATGAGTATGGATAGGGTCTGATATCAGTGTATTTTTGCCAATTCTTCTTTGATATATTTAAAGTGAACATGCAAAATGCCTTTGTCATGTGCACTGCCAGTGATGTCTCCCCGCAGAGAGAAATTGGTGGGGGATCTTGGTGAAAAATAGCTGACTCAAGCTCAGTTGAGATATGATTGCGGTGATAGCAGTTGTCAGAAGAAAGCACTTTGAGAAACTAGCAGGAGCTGTGATCAACCCTCAGCAGATGACATCTGCCTGCCAATTTTCGAGGAGGTGTGTCACTCTGGAGTCCTTTTGGAATCATTACTATTCATAGATGCTCACATGTAGTAGCAGTGGATGGAAATGCTTTTTTTCATCTCTGTTGACAAGGAAACTGCAGCTTACCTCTCAGATGTTGGCCTCATCCACATCTCCTGTCTAGACAACAGCAGCACCCTTTACATTGAACTCTCTGGCAGGCCATCTCCTAGCAGTGTTTCAGAGCCCGAGCACCAGCCTAAGCATGAATGTCTACACTGCTATTTTTAGCACCATAGTGAGAGCCCCGTAAGTCTGAATCTGTAGATCTGGGCCTTGATACATGCTGCCACCATGGCTTTTTTTGTTTTTTTTGAGCAGTGCAGACATACCCAAAGAGATTACAAATGGTTCCAATACAGCAGCCTGATTAGTGCTATATGTGGAGTGGCAGACAAAAGTGCATCACATCACAGGACTATTTCAAGTTCTGCAATGGCTATTGATCCACTTCTATATTCATTGCAGCCTGTCTTCTACAGGCGTAGTACAGCTATGTGCAGTCTTTACTCCGGGTAGATTGTGTTGTGACTTAAACATCTAGCCCTTAATGAGACAAACCTGTCTTTTTCAAAAGCTTGCTCTCTAAACATGTGAATCTGGGCTTTTGAAAGAGGCAGATTCTTCAAGTCTGCATTGTTTTGGTCTGCAGGATGATGCACCTGATTTTACATAAGTGGTTATATCATACTAATTACTAAGGCACTTAAAAATGTGCACAGTCAAACATTTTAAAAAATTACATTTACAAATAATGAATCAAAATAATTTCTGGGCAGTAATTTTCCTTCCATTATGAAAGACTGAGTCTGACTTGATTTTTTTGCACCTAAATTGTACATAATAAATTAGAATGGTAAAGTATTTAACAAACAAACATATACTCCTTCTCTTCTGTCTTTTCTCTGTATATAGTGTATAACTGTATGAATATAGACAGGTTTCAGAGTAGCAGCAGTGTTAGTCTGTATCCGCATTCAATGACAGACCTGCGGGTGGCAATTTTGCAACAGAAAAGCTTCAAAAACAGACTCCAGTGAGAAACTGCTGAGCTGGAATTGATATGCAAACTAGATACAATCAATTTAGGCTTAAATAGGGACTGGGAATGGCTGAGCCATTACAAACATTGAATCTATCTCCCCTTGTAAGTATTCTCACACTTCTTATCAAACTGTCTGTACTGGGCTATCTTGATTATCACTTCAAAAGTTTTTTTCTCTTACTTAATTGGCCTCTCAGAGTTGGTAAGACAACTCCCACCTTTTCATGTTCTCTGTATGTGTATATATATCTTCTTACTATATGTTCCATTCTATGCATCCGAAGAAGTGGGCTGTAGCCCACGAAAGCTTATGCTCAAATAAATTTGTTAGTCTCTAAGGTGCCACAAGTACTCCTGTTCTTTTTGTATGAATATAAGTTTGCACATGGGACTGTTCTCCCAATCAGTTCTCACTACTGGATGGAATGTTATCATCACATCTGGTCAAGGTTAATCATGTTGCATTTCAATGAAATGAAGAGAAGAAGAAAGACAGAGATAGAAGAGAAAAGGACAGGAGGAGAGAAAGATAGGGAGGAGTAAGGATAGATAAATAGAAAAGGATAAGCAGGAGAAAAAGGAATTGGGGTGGGATACATGAAAAGGAGAAAAAAGAGGGTATGAAGACAGAGATAAATGAGCCAGGGAGGAAGGGAATAAGAAGAAGAGAAGGAGGACAGCAAGATACTTCTTATGTCACAATTCTACCAACATCAGGGTTTTTCATGATATGCTACAAAAATATGTCTATCTCTTCTCCCACAGTGTGTCTGTGCACCAACCTCCTCTGCAGGAAAGTCAGACTTGCTCAAGTGCCTGTGATCAGGTCATCCTCTAAGGTAGAGGTCCCCAAACTGTGCCGAGCAATGTTTGGTGGTGGGGCATGGCAGGGCCTGGGCCAGCCCCCATGGAGGGGCAGGGAGAGAGCGCCACCCAGCCCATCCCCACCCCAGCTCTGCTCCTGGTCCCACCTCCAGACTCTGCATGGCTCTGCTCTCAGCCCCACCCCGGCTCCTAGGCTTGGCCCCTGGCTGTGGCTCCATCCCTGCTCCTGCTCCCAGCCCCACTTCCAACTGCAGCACCAGCCTCGGTCCCCTTGCCCCTGTCCATGTCTCCCCCTCTACCCCAGAGCCGTGTCCCTGCTCCTGGTCCTGGCTCTTGGGGAGGGTGTGGGGGGATGCAGACGGGGTAAGTGGGGCACAACCCTCAAAAGTTTGGGGACCACTGCTCTAAATGCCACACTTCTTACAGCTGCTAGATAAACATGAATATTGCATAGGTTACTGCTGGTATTTATTAAACTAATTGCCCAGTTTAAACCATGACTGACATCCTTTCAAATGAACAGAATCAAGGAAAATCCTGAGGTGAATCAAATATCGACTTGAGCATTAATAAGTTTACATCCAGTCAATACTGACCTTTACCATTTGGAAAACAAAAAACAGCTTCCATTTTTCACACTTCTACAACAACTAAAGTAAAAGCCAGACAATCTCACTGTATACATTTATAGCCAGTTTGTGATTGAAATTCTCTAAATTTTTTCTTGGGATTCATAATAGAACTAAGATATGTAAAACAAACAAAAAACCTCTTGTGAAGCATTTGTGTTTTAAATTACATGAGTCTCTTTTATGCCTCTCTGAAGTGGATCATTTCTTCTTTTACAGAAGATTTTCTTCTCAGTCCTTTTTATTCACAATGGGGAAAAGTCTGTCACCCTTACCTGTGTTGAGTACAATCTTACTCCTCGGGTAGTCCCTGCTCAATATGAGTAAAAGCAGCAGAACAGGGATTTTTGTTCAGTGGGGTTTCTTATGTGGAAAAATTACAAGTCTACCTGATTTTCCTCTCACTTAAGTAAAAATCCACAGACACCTGATTTATATGGGTGTACATGAGAGAAGGCTCAGGCTCTGTATGTACGTATACCATATGGATTACATTTTCAAACATTCACACTTAAGACTGACCCACAAAAATGCAGAAACTCATACAAGCAAACAGACAATGTGCAAAACAGACAATTGCAAGCACAAGTAGTCACACATATTTACCTCTTTGTACGTACTTTATGGGAACAGTTGAGGAGTGGATGTTTGAAAATTAAACCATATTTGCACTGCAGTGATATTTAACATATATAAAGTATTCTAAAAATAGTACTAATTAGTCAGTTTTCATGAAAGACAACAACATTTTCTGCCCTCAGATAGCTGCACATAATCCCTGATGAGGTCAACTGGAGGTGCACAATGAAAGAAGAAGAATTTTGTCCAAGTTATTTATGAATGTTTTATAAAGTGCAGCAATACTTTAATTATAATCAATTGTTTTACTACATTGACACAACTATACTATCCTGACATATTTCAACTATATAGGCTGTACGACCTCTGCTTGGCTTTCAGGGCAGGGAAGCAGCAAAGCTAAGGCTGTAAACATTTATGCTCTTCTATTTTCTGGGGCTGCTCTAATTTATGATAGCTTGTAATAGCTGCCTAGGGAATGTTTTGCTGCTGGGGATCACCAAAGCTCTACATTCAAACCTTGGTATACCCCCTGTGCTCCATGCGTGTGTGTAGGGGGAATGAAGAAGGGGTGGTATAGAACTAGCTATGCTGTCTTATGCCGCTCTGGGATTCCTTCATGCCAGGGGAATCCTCAAGCTGCCCATACAGTGATGTTAGCACTTGTGGAAAGAACATATCTTTATCTGGGAGCTTAACATTTACAGAAATGTCATAGTAACTTTATTCTGAGGGGGGTTCTCACATCTTTGAGCAATAGACAATGACAAGTAAAATGCCCCAGAAGGTGCTGAAGTGCTTATGCGTGTTTTTAACTCTCTACGCAAGCAGAAAAGCAGATTGAAGAAGTTGCAATGCAGGAGGCACTGGTTGATGTGACACAGAAAGACCTAAATGTTCTTGGCTTTCTAGTCGTTAACTCCTAGTTTTACATTTTCAGTTCTGAAGAAGCTATTTGGAAATCTATATTCTAGATGGTAGAGATGTTAGAATGATGATTTTCCAACTTACCAGCAGTTTTACAGATATGAATGAGGTCTGTTGTCTTCAAATATCAGAGAAGCTATTCTAAATACATTCTCATACAATGCAGGTTAAGAATTACTTGTCATCCCTTCAAACTTCTTTTCCCTATCAGTCCGTGTATTGCATCCTCTTGATAACATTTATTTCATTATAACACAGTCATCAGGATATCGGGATTTCAATATAGATTTACTTAGTAGGCTATTTCTAATACAGAATAACTGTTAACTGAATGTATGGTGTGTAATGGAGCACACATCTATCATTTTCTGTTTCCAGCTTTTACAGGCTCTCTGGTTCTCTCTTTCATAAGTGCTTTGAGTAACTTTCCATACCGTAGAAGCTTCAGGGTGTTATTTTAGAAGGGATAACAGTACAATTGTTTTGCCTAAAAGGAAAGCCAATAGATCAGAATTGATTAAAAGCCTTCTTATATAAACAGTGCAGAATGAATCAGGTAACAGTGGGCTAAAATGAAAATGCTAGATAGGAGTTTGAAAACCTTTTTTAGTATGACATAGACACATAGGATTGCCTTATATCCATGATGTACAGTAGCTAAAGGGAATACGGTAGCTAAGACTCTCAAGTGCAGAATCTTAAGGAGTGAAGTCAGACAGGCATAAATCTTCTCTAAGACAAAATAATAGCATTACTACTAGGGCTAGGTTGCCCTGTGCCCTCATGTGCGTTTGCAAGAGGTGAAGGCAAAAGGAGACCTTTTCCCATCTCCACTCCCAGGCTTTCCAGACAAGGGAAAGAAACAATGACAGCCTCTTAGTTTGAAGGAGCACAGGGGATTCCCCTGGGTGGGTGGTAATCCACCCCTTGGAGGCAAGGCCATGGTCTTGACCCCATACACTAACCTATGGAGTAGATAGCAGGCTGAATCATTTTAAGAGGCTGAGGCACAATCCTGACTATAGTCTTGCTATGGTGGTGTGACTGCCAACTGGCCTTATTCAGGGCCATGTGTAGTTTGCACAATCTGGCCCCTATTAAGCAATTCTTGTGGAGGGGTTGTATACAATTTCACACATTCTTCTGGAGCCTTCACAATCTTGTGGCCAAATCTCACTCTGCTCTAATGACCACATGATTAGTATTGAAGAAATCAATCCCACTGAGTGACAGTATCCTGCAGCCCTCTGATTGGCCAAGTGCCTCTCCTTAACCCAGAGGTTGGCCCAGGAGGTTGTCTGGGTAGCCAGAAAGGCTTTGGCCTACTGCAATGCCAGACTTTGCCTTGTCTCCTGATCTCTGGTCTCTGACTCTAGCCTGACTTCGATCCCAATTCCTGCTTCTGGATGTTAGCCTGGCACTGTCACTGGTCTCTGACCCCAGCCTGACTCTAACCCTGACTATGGTTTATGGGACCTGGTCTTGCAACTCCTCCAACTCTGACCTGGTGACTCCCATCCCTGGTGGGCAGACTCAGCCCAGCTGTGACTACTAGGCAAGACTGCCTACACCACAGTCCCTTATAACCATCCCTGACAAAATCTATTTTGCTGTGCTAACAGTGAATCATACGTCAGTCTTTGTTTTTTAGAGCAGTGTTAAACAGCTAGCAAAAGTAAGCTTCAAGCCTGCCAAAACTGTACATCAAACACAAAACAAACATAGCAAGGAAAATGCCTTTGTCTACAACCATTGATAATCTTAATCAAATCAGGTTCTGCACTTCTCCACTGGTCTTTGCCAGCCTGGGAGGACATGGGTTTGGCTCACCGATTGTAGCTTAAAGTTCTGCCAACACCTCAAAAACATCAGTGAATCAGAGTGTCTGAAACTCAAGCAAAAAGACACATGTGTTGCTTCCCTGCCCCAAGACACTGATCCACCACAGCTGAGGGAGGCATGTCAATTGAGACTAGAATAAGGTTGTCTGCCAAATAACATGAAAATTCACCACAGCAAGAAAAGCTCCAATTCGCAGCCAAGCAGAAACAACCTGGATTAACCTATATGCTACCCAAAATAGCTGCATTTCTCTGGCCTTTGAGAAAGGTGAAGAAGCTACTCTTGCACAGTAATGGCATAAGATTTTTAAAAAACTTTTAGTGGTCTTAGAATGAGACTTCTACAATGGTTGCTTTTGCTCTTTTCCCTTTAGCTCCAACTGTCTCAGTCTAACTACCCAGGCATTTAGATTGTGCCCATTGCAGGGATGCCCTATAGGGAAGAGCAAGAGGAAGAGAATAATTAATAGCCAGATAATTAATAGCTGAATAATATTCAGTAGAGGGGGCTTTCGTCTGAACAGTAGTCTCCTCAGACTAATCCAAACATGCAATGATTCCACCAATGGCCACTCACAGACCACTGGAACAAGTCTTTTGTTCTGATGGGAAAGGCATGCCTCACACTGAACAAAATACGTTTGGTCTATGCCAAGGGCATTACTCTATCTCCACTTCCAATTGCAGCCCAAAATTACAGCTTTGCCTTTGGAAGATGAGCTATGAACCATTTGGATAGTCCCATGGTTGTCATAGTGGCCAGCTCAGAGATCCTGAGCTAATCCCAGAAGAATTAGTATGGACACAGATGTCACCCAGAACAGCCAGTCAGGGGAAACATAAGGCAAAGACAATGGAATCAAGACAAGAATCTTGATCTAGGTTCTCTTAAAAAGTCTTTTGCCATATCTTCCCGTGCCAGCCAGCACAGGGATTGAAAAGCTCAAGCCCCCATAATCAGCTGTATGCCGAACCATCCCATCCCTAGCTCCCTCCAGTGTTGCGATGTTTACTACAATATTTTATCACACCTGAATTTTAAACTATGGCTGCATCAATAATGCAAGACATTTGCAAGTGGAATAAAACTGCACAGATTTAAATGAAACCGGTGCCAGAAAGTTTGCTCTGCACTTTAGAAATATTTATGAAACTTTAAAACAGTAATAGAACACTGAGCATGTCAGAGCAGCTTTAACTAGATTCAAAATTTTATATGAGTAGATCAATGCATCAACATTTTCCACATGACATCCAGACTACATACATTTAACCATGCAGAGAGGAATGTATATCAGCTTTTTTTCTTTGTTATTCTCAGTGATCCATATCACTCTATTTCTTAGATCTGCTGATTATAAGGGACAGTGCAAAACACAGGGAAGTACTCTCAATGCATTGTATGAGACTTTAACTTCATAAATTCCATTATAGCTGGTAAGAACGTGAAGCTAAAGCCCTGCTGATTGAATGGAGAATATACAGTCCTCAATGGTTTTCAAGTGTACTGTACAACCATTTTAGACGCCTCTATTATCTCAGAGAATGTCACATGGGAGAATAAAATAATTAATGTCTACTACAAAAAACCTTCAGGGAAATGCTTTGTACCATAAAATAATGCATCTGCTGCAACACAAGTGTATCATATTTAGAGGGCGGAGAAAGTGCTGTAAGAATGTTCATAAATCCCACCATTTTAAGTGAAATTACTCAACAACGCATGACCACAAGGAGGCCGCAGTTGAGAAATGTCCTCACCAATAACTCCACCAAAGCAATCAAAACTATGAAAATGAGACCACAGTGTTGCTGCTGTTATCCTTGTTCCACTAGATGATGATGGGCAACGTGTAGGAGGGCCCTGTATCCTTCAGTCAGGCTGATAATGACCTTTTCTTTGGTGTTGTCTGTTCACTGTCAACAGGACTGGATGTCATTAGTCCATGTTGTCTTTGTGGGGTGCCTCCAGTTCACCTCAGGACATGTACATGAAAACTGTTACTCTCTCTCGGAGAACAATTTCAGCATGCAGTGTCAATTATACAATGCTCTAAGAAGTCAATGAAGTAGTCACATGATAAGAAGTCCTACAGCAAAGCACCAAGGGACCCAAATCTGAATTTCCCCCCAGTCTCAGAGAGTTCAGAGCCTATATTCTGGTTTGGCCCTGTCTCCACTGCCTTCCATTTTAAATATTCAGAAGCCTTATTTCCAAATGCTATTTGTTCCATAAACTGTAAAGTAGAGGCAAGGTACATTAAGCACCCACTCTTTTCTCTGGACTGTGTTGTTCTCCTTGCAGCCATGAGAGAACTCTGCAATGCAATCTGAATTATGTGCACAGGGAGAATGAGGTAATATGAGAGCAGTAAGGCAGATTGTTGTGTAGTGCTTGTTTCCAAAGAATGTGTTGCATAATTTACCATGCATAGATGCTGGAACTAAGGGTGCTGAGGATGCTGCTGAACCCCCTGTCTTGAAGTGATTTCCATTATATACATTGATTACAGTATGGTTCTCAGCACCCCCACTACACAAATTGTTCCAGCACCGCTGTTACCATGTGCAGTGGTTTTCCCTAAATACTATGCAGTATATCAGTACTACCCTGTACAAGTACACTGTAGAGTAGACATACATTCAAATTCTAAAAACAGAATCAAGTTCATTAAGAGTTCTATTGTAGCCAGCCTTGCCCAAGTGCACAAAGAGTCTTCATCTTCCTGTGTGCTTCTGTGTTGGGGAAACGCAAAACCTGTACCACCCTAGTAGTTGCTCGCTACCCAAAAGAGTCTAGGGTGAGGTAAGGGCCACACCTTCCGGACAGCAGAGGTGGCCTGGAATGAAGGGGAGTTCATAAAGCACCATTTGAAATGACTGCTGTGCCATCCTGAAATGACTCAAAGGAGCTCTCCTGCTCTCAAAAATGCCAGTTCAGTGCTATAGGGTGGGAAGGGCCACTTCTGTTGACTTCAAAGGGCTTTGGATCAGAGCCCATGTTACTGAAGTGAGAGTAATTTACCAAATGTTTTCAAAAGCTACTTGGAGAATAATGAGATATTCTGTATGGAAATCTAGGTTCTGGATAGTTTCGTGCTGTGTACAAAGTTAAAGTAATGATATACAGTTGTTGAAGACTTGTGGCTACTCCTTAAATCCAAACCTTTCAATACCACAACACTTCCAGCTAGTTGTAGGAGACCAGAATAGTGAAAGAATAAGCAGAAGAAAAGATCTGAGCCTCACAGAGAAAAAGTTATGAGATCTTTTGGAGTCAGACACTGTGATTGAAATAGAGACAGACAAGCAATTCTAAGGCTTGCAGTCATAAATCTCACTCAGTGGGGAACATAAGACAGGTAGTTTCACTTAGAAACAAGGATACACCAGTCCTAAGAGACATGGTAGTGATGATACAGCAATGACAAATGCAATTCTAGACACAGTAAAGCTCTGTCATCCGCCAACTGAGCCAAAGACTAGCTAAAGTATGGAAAAGGGCAGGAAAGTTGTAATGGAAAGTCCACAGAGGCAAAGAATTAAAAGAAAAGAAAAAGTGAGTCAGAAAAACATTCAGTTAATAGACTCTACATCAACTGTGTACTACAAATTAAGTTTGTTCAGTGCCTACTAAAATGGGGCCCTATTCTCGGCTGGCCCTCTAGGCACTATGATAACAAACATAATAAATAATGACCCCCAAAAAATGTGGAGACGCAAAGTCAAGCACTCAAAAGTTAGGAAGTGTCAGATGGATGATTGCCTGTGTAATCTTACTTTGGCGGTTTGCACCTATGCACTGTGATAGTCTTGAACAACAACCCATTGTATGTCTGTGGCAGACAGGAATAAACCTCAGTCTACTGCTCAGTCCAGCTCAATGCCTTGGAAACAAAAGAACATCCTTACTCTTCTTACAACCCGTTGCCTCTTCATTCTGTCCATTCTATGACCTGAATGACAAATACTATGCGTTCATGTCACCAAAGACTGTATCATAATGTACAAGGGGGCTGAATTAAGGTTGTGTGGAGATCCTTAATTCTGGCATTTCCTACTGTTTGAGGGCTTGACTTTGTAGCCTTAATGTTCTATTAACATTCTTTTATAAAAAATATTTTTCTAGTTTTTTTTTTAAAAATCATACTGAAAAAAGAAATTTCAGTACATGGAACCATATTAACCTATATATAGGTAACCAATATAGGTAATGCACCTATATATAGGGTTGGAACCCATGGCCTTTACACAGATGACACAGCCATTTGAGCTAAAGGATTCATTCCTAGCAGTAGTAATCTGTTATTGTCAAAGTGGACCAGCTGCTGGGAGGGGATGTGATACACTTTTGTCAGTGGCTTACACAACTACTTGTTATACAGCAGTGGAATGTTGGGAAGTTACAATTCCTGGCTTCTATTCTTGGCACTGGAAGAGAGTGGTGTCCAGTGATTCCAGACAGCTCAACCAAGCGTGTATATTTGGCACATTCAGTCTGAAAGGCAGTGTGGCTGCGGATAAGATTTAGTTCTGGGGTATTAGAAGCAGGCTTGTATTCATGATTCTGCCTGAAGTGACCTTGTGCAATCTTTCAGTTACTCCATCTATAAAAGTGAGAGAACGTTACTTGCCTGCCTGCCAAGGTAAGGTTATGAGGCTTTACTCTGTGAAGTCCACAGAGTTATTCACAGCAATCAGAGAAATAGCTGAGTGTAGAGCTCATGGTTTTCTTTTGCTTCCCAGCCTAGCCCTCCTTTCCATAGGCCAAAGGGGTGGCTGTTGCTGTGGGCCATCTGAAGCTCATCTCTGTGGGTCCAGAGAAACTGCTCAGTGCAGCTGGAAAGTCAGTAGGGCCAAGAAGCAGTCGGTTAGCAATTTTCTTCCAAATTATTTCTGACAGAAAATTCACTTTCCACAAAATCAAAATTTTCTGTGGGACAATTTCAATTTTGTTAAACTACTTTGATTTTCTGTCAGGATAATCAAAATGAAATCTTTTATTTTGGATAAGGTTGACCCAAATTGAAACACTTCAGTTCGTTGAAATGAATGTAAATGTTTCATTTTGGTCATTTGTCAGTTTGACATTAATTTGTGTTCATCTGACCAGCTGTGGTGTCTCATGGGAGTTCATATTTAGGTGCCACATGCCCCTATTCTCCTCTATTGGCCATCCTCCATGGCTGGACTACATATCCCATCATTCACTACAACTTCCCTCTGATTGAACCATTGTTTGCAGATGGGAATTCCATGACTGTGGTGAAGCATGGGAGATGTAGTCTGGCCAGGGAGCCCAGCCCACAAAGAAAAATGGTGGCATGAGGCACCCAAACTATTACTCCAATGAGGCACTGTGGCAGATCAAGTGGATGCAGTTCATTGTTGAACTGAGCCAAAATGTTTCATTTTCACATTTCCAAAATGATTTTTTTAGTACTTTTGACATTCTTGAAATCAAAACATTTCATTTCAATTTGCTTCAAGTCAGTTCAATATTAAACCACATTTTCCCATAGTGGCACATCATCTCATGGAGTTGATGGGCTTCTATGGCCCATCCTCTATGGGCCAGGCTCTCTGGCCAGACTATAGTTCCCATGATGCACCCTGAGTCACAGGACTCCCACAATGCACCACACAGATGTGTTACAGAGAAATCCATATTACATTATGGGAGATGTAATCCTCTTAGGAGCCTGGCCTATAGGAGAGAATGGGCCCTGACCTACAACTTCCATAGGGCAATGAACTGATAGGAAAATGCAGTTTAATATTTTTTTCAACTGATGTGAAATGAAACATTTTGGGTCAGTTCAACACAACAAAATATTCCGATCTGGATCAAACTGACCTGAAACTAAATATTTCATATTGATTGTCCTGATGAAAAATCAAAATTTTCCCAAAGAAAATTTTGATTATGCAGAAACTGCATTTCCCATCAGAAAAACATTCTGACAGAAATTGC
Organism: Mauremys mutica; assembly: GCF_020497125.1. Taxonomy (NCBI): domain Eukaryota; kingdom Metazoa; phylum Chordata; order Testudines; family Geoemydidae; genus Mauremys; species Mauremys mutica. The sequence goes on along the minus strand of NC_059073.1, from coordinate 86,583,759 downwards.
TCAACCATCTGTATTTAATGGCTTGCAAAGCAGCATGGTGCAGCACTCTAGATACTATCTTTATATCTATATCTATATCTATATAAAATGTGAACCTGACAGTTTTGCCTGTCTTTAAGAAACTGAACTGATTAAGAATTCATTTGATCTGGTGGTGAGTCTGCATGCAGGTGAATGAGACAGACAGACATTAAAATAACACAAGGAGAAATGTACCACTATGAAGAATTCCTGTTAGTTGACTAGGAGAAGGCTACTATAAAGCCACTGCTAACTAATCCCTCAGCAGATTCTGTAATGGCAGCAAGTCTCAGAAGCTAAGGTATGAAGGGAACAGGGTGAAAAGTCTCTCTTTTGTCAGTGATTACACTGTCAGAGTTTATCGGTTTCTTCTTAAAGGCAGTTTTGTAAGCTCCCTAACAACAGTTCCCAAAGCCTGTTTCTTAAAGTGATGAAAACAGAAATAACGAACTCCCCCCAAAGACGATGCCTAAGAAGAGTTAATGGAATTTGTTTTTTTAACTATATTGGCTGCATGGTTTTGAGATACATACTTTTCACATATACTTGGTGTTATTTTATTATCAGACTGGAATGTGAGTAGAAACCTACTGGTTAAATTAGTTTGGAAGAAATGTAACATTTCTGCAGAGTTCATTTGTAATTGAAGCTATTCAGTTAGAATTATTCTGAACTTGTGTGGGCAGCTTTGAAGAACAGAGTCTTCAAGCAAATTCACAAGACTCCTTTTCTTCCTTTATTCTAAAAGACAAACTATTTCTCTCTCAGCCTTTGAAGGTATGTCTACACAGCATTTTGCAGCCTGTGGGAGCAAGCCTCCGAGCCTGTGTCAACAGACTCGGGCTAGTCGGGTTCACAAAGCATTCTCGAAATAGCTGTATAGACAGCACTTTGAAGTTGTGGCGTGGGTTGAAACTCGGGCTCTGAACCCTAGAGAAGGATTTGTGTTTCAGGGCCTGAGCTCCAGCCTGAGCTGCAACTTCAAAGTATGTCTACACTGCTATTTCTAGAGTACTGTGTGAGCCCAAGTGTGTTGACCTGGGATTGGAGGCTCACCCCTGTTTGCTCAAAAATGCTGTGCAGACATATCCTGAGACATGAAATACAAAGAGCACTGGATTATTTTTTATTTTAAGTGGGAGGTGGCATGGGGGTTATAGAGAAGGTTAAGAAAGAGGGAAGGAATTATGACAAGATCCCTCTGTTTTCCCCTTTTTACTTCCCCTGTCCCTTTAAAGACTTGCTTGTGCTGACCAGCCCCCTCTCTGAGGCAGCCTACATGCTTCTCCTTCCAGAAGCTCATCAATTCAAGTCATTATAGCAGCAGCAGTGGGCAAAGCTGAGAATGTCATGAGATGCTTTCCCACCTGCTGTGTAATTGGGAATGCTTCCTCCACATTGATCTCAACCCCTGCTGATCCAGCAAGGCCAGGACCAAACTTAGGAATCAAAATCAGATCTCCAATACTGCCAACCCTGAGTGTTCAGAAATCATGAGTCAGGTCCCCAAAATCAGGGTTTTTTAAAATGTTCTTTTTCTTTTCCTTCTGGTTTCTGACTGTTGAAAGTGCACTTGACTCATGTTTTCAAGCTTTTCTACCCAACCATGGGGTCTAGAAACGTTTTTTTTTAAATAAACACAGATGAGATTGTCATGTAATTACTTCACTCCAGGTGGTGGGGTTTTTAAGAAAAACACTAAATATTGTGATACTCATGCTAAAATCACAAGAGTTGAAAATGCTGGTATATGCTGCACTTTCATTAGCCCGTCAAGATATCCATTGAAAGATGTAGAAGAACCATAAGTCATTTGTATTCTGGATTGGGTTCTGTTGTTATCATAGAGTCTTGGAATCATAGTAATGTAGGATTGGAAGGGACCTCGATGGGTCATCTAGTCCAGTCCCCTACACTGAGGCAAGACTTAAGTATTATCTAGATCATCCCTGACAAGTATTTGTCTAACCTGTTCTTGAAAACCTCCAATGAGGGAAATTTCATAACCTCCCTAGGTCATTTGTTCCAGTGCTTAACTACCCTGACAGGAAGATTTTCCTAATGTCTAATCTAATTCTCCCTTGTTGCAATTTAAGTCCATTACTTCTTGTTCTGTCCTCAGTGGTTAAGGAGAACAGTCTATCACTCTACTCTTTATAACATCCTTTTACGTACTTGAAGATACGTAAAAGCCTTGTTATCATGTCCCCCACTCAGTCTTCTGAACAAACCCAGGTTTTTTTCAATCTTTCCTCATAGGTCACCTTTAATCATTTTTGTTTGTCTCCTCTGGACTTTCTCCAATTTGTCCACATTTTTCTTGAAGTGCAGTGCCAGAACTGGATACAATATTTCAGTTGAGGCCTTATCAGTGGAAGAATTACTTCTTGTGTCTTGCTTATAACACTTCTGCTAATACATCCCAGAATGATGTTCACTTTGTTTTGGAATAGTATAACATTGTTGACCCCTATTTAGTTTGTGATCCACTGTAACTTCCAGATCCTTTTCTGTAGTACTCCTGCCTAGGCAGTCAATTCCCATTTTGTTTGTGTGCAACTGATTATCCCTTCCTAAGTGGAGTACTTTGCATTTGTCCTTATTGAATTTCATCTTGTTTAATTCAGACTATTTCTCCCATTTGTCAAGAAAATTTTGAATTCTAATCCTGTCCTCCAAAACGCTTGTAACCCCTCCCAGCTTGGTATCATCCACAAACTGTTTAAGTGTACTCTCTATGCCACTATCTAAACCATTTATGAACATATTGAATAGAGCCGGATGCGGACAGATTCCTGCTGGACCAGATTCGATATGCCCTTCCAACTCGATTGTGAACCATTGATAACTACTCTTCAAGTACAGTTTTCTTTCCAGTTTGTGCACCCACTTTACAGTAGGTTCATTTAAGCTATATTTCTCTAGTTTGTTTATGAGAAGGTCATGTGAGACAGTATCAAAAGCCTTACTGAAGGTGAGATAAATCACATCTACTGCTTCCCCCCTCCACAAGACTTGTTTATAGATTTACATATAAAGTCCATTAAGTTCTTCAACAATAAGAACTTGCCAAGCCCTGAACTGAAGTGTTGAAAATAACATAAATATAGCACTTGAAAAAAACTCATTTGAATAGAAACTGCTACTTAATGTTAACTATGGTGCGGCAATGTGGACACCACATAATCTTTAAAGGTGTACTAACATTTCTTTCTTTCCTTTTCCTATCTCCAACTCCTTACTTCGCCTCTCTTTTCCCCCCATGTCTCCTTCCCCTGGCATTAATAAACATAAATCTTGGAAGGGTGCCTTCCACTCATCTGCACACAAGTGTTTTGAACTGTGTGCTGCTGGATCTGCCTCCTGCAGCTTTGTGAAGTCTGTGCTTCCCCATAGATAGCTTTGTAATGCTGTCCCCATGGCACTGATGGGGTTGCTGAGCCAGTTTCAGGCAGCTGGTTTTCTCCTTAGGATGGGATCCTGGAGTGTCAACTGTTCTTGTCCAGCTGCTCTTTCTATCTGCGCTTGTTCTCAGAGATCAGGATCTCTGCTAGCCACTTCACTACTGCAACCAGCCTTGTGCTGCTGTCTGTGCTCAAGAGAAGAGGTCTGAGGGCACAGGCTTTTAGGATGGCACTTGCAATTTTGTTTGCTGAACTCAAATTCATATGCAGCTTTTTGGGGCAGATTTGGACTATCATCTGAACTGTTTATCCAACCTACTTCAGATGCCTATTCATATTTCAGTACTTTACAATATATTTAACTGGTTCTTTGATGTCACTCTAATGTATATGATAGGTCATTTTCAGTTCATCTGGGATAAAACTGCTTAAATTAGTTCTAAAGACCCACATCGTATGGCCAAACCTGAGATGTCTATGAGACATCATATTATCAGTGTGGTACTGCTGAGTAGGCACTGGACTGGAAATTAGGAGACTTAAATTCTATTCCTGTGTCTTTCACTGACCTGTTGTATGACTTCTTGTACACCACTTCACTGCCCTTTGCCTCAGTTTCCCCATCTGCAAAATGGAGATAATGATACCTATCTTCCTTTGTCAAATGCTTTGAGCTCTACATATGAAAACCACTAGATAAGAACTAATTATTATGATCAGAAACATGGTTTATGCTAAGAAGATTCAAAATCTGATCTATACAATTAAAAAAAGAGCAGTCAGTGTTTTACATTATTATTAATTATTACTGGATTCTATGTAAACATATAAATGCTACCTCCCCAAGGTGCCGTCTCATTGTTTACATTTTGATGTTGAGAGCACTATTCCTTTTTTACATTTTCATTAGTCTGGTTGGATTCAATAAGTAGAGTCTCGTAGAAGTCATAGGGAATTGAGAGGGTGTTCTGATGAAATGCTCACTTTGCACTTTTCAAAGTTTTGTCTGTAAATAATCAAGCCAACTCTGAATAAACCTCTTTGTTGTGTAAATTATACTAGTTACCCTGAAAAGTATGGAAACTTAGGTGTTGAATACAAATGAGTCAATGAGCAATTAAATATTGGGGTGACTGGCAATTTTTCCTTGATCCTGCCCCCACTGAAAATTGTTCAAAGTAGTATTTTTTTGCCTAGAAAGCACAAAAGGAGATAATGAATGGTGGCACAGTAATGCATTCAAAAGTAACTTTCACCCAAGAAAAAGTTTGCACAGCACCTATTGGTTTAACCAAAGGAAGATTGCCATTTATTTACCTATAAAGCTGGTTTCTGAGGACCATAAGGATTCCATCTTCATAGAAATGTAGATCCGGAAATGACCTTGAGAGGTCATCTAGTCCATTCCCCTCATGCTGAGGCAGGATTAAATACACCTAGACCATCCCTGACATATGTTTGTTCTTAAAAATCTCCAACATTTCATTCTAATATTGTGCATATCATATGCATAGTGAGCCAAATTTTGATTGATTTACACCAAAATAAATCAGGAGAAACTCTACTGACTTCACAGATTAATTCTAGATTCACACTGTCAGAATCCGACACAGTGACTCTGCAAAAATATGTTAATTGAATTGAATTAGTCTGCTCTGGGGACTGGACACATCTCACACTGTATCAGACTACGTAATAGCACTGTTAAAACTGATGAGTCTCAAGTTAAATTTCTAAGTACTCCATACTAACCATAATATTTCATAACAAGAGGCTGTTGGATATGCTCCACTATCAGTCGAGACAATCAATAGCCTAACTTTCAATTTACTAATAATTCAATTTAGCTATAGTCAAAATGAAGAAGCGGGTTAATGAAGAACAATTTTCGTTTGAGATGATTTTCCATCAGGAAGCAGCTCAGTGTCAGGTAACATTTCTATATTCATTTCCCCTTCCCTCTGACTTTGAGAAACTTGTTAGCTCAGCAAAGAAGATAGATCATTTCCAGTGCAATCCATATAGGATTTCATTATCAACTATTTTTAATTATTTAAAGGAGATCAACCAGGGCCACCCAGAGGATTCAGGGGGCCTGGGGCAAAGCAATTTCAGGGGCCCCTTCCATAAAAAAAAGTTGCAATACTATAGAATACTATATTCTCGTGGGGGCCCCTGCGGGGCCTGGGGCAAATTGCCCCACTTGCCCCCTCACCCCCGCGGGTGGCCTTGGGAAAAATAAACATTTAAAAACCTTCCGGATCTCGGCACAAACCCAGTTTTGAGAACTTCTTTTCAAGTCACCTTTACAAAGTATCACTGGTTCTCAGCATCAGCTAGTGCTAAAAGGCACTAAAGCTCATTAAAAGCATTGGACAAATATTTTCCGTCAAAACTTTTTTTGGATCGAAAACTAGGGGTTTTTAAAAAGCAGAAAAAAATCACAGACAATGTCTGCTTTCCTTCAAAATTTGTTGTGTTTTTTTTAATTGAAAAGCTGAAATTAGTCTGCCAAAAACCTGAACATGGTTTGGGGTTTCAGAAGTGTGTGGCCAAATATTTGCTGCTTGCTGTGTTTGATTGTTTAAAGAAACAATAAAAAAATTCTGCTTAAAAAAAATCCAAAACTTTTGAACCACCTCAGCTTGTGACCAAACGCCTGAGCCCATCCAGTCTATATGAGCTGATGATCTGGCCCCCTCAGAGTTCAGGTTTGGTTCAGACTGGCACCAAAAAATTCTGATCTCTATCCAAAGAATGAAGTCAGTTTTGTAATATCTCATTGTTATTCATTTGTGTCCACACTGGAACTCAGCAGTGTAGAGTTGTGCAAAATATTAAAAATGTGCTTACAAGTAATAAAGAATTCATATGCACATAAGGGCCCTGATTCTCCTCTTATTCATACTGGTTAATGCCAGTGGAGTTACTCAGGATTTAAAGTGGCATAAGGGAGAATAAGTTCCAACATATATATTATTTATTAGTGCACCCTCAGAAGTTATTGCTGAAGCATGTTTTCAGCTTGGAAAATTATTTTTACTTTTGTTTTCATTTCCTATATCAGGAAAAGCAAAGTTCTTTTATTGCCATTTCACATCACCAATAGATTCATAAACGCAAAACAATATAATGTTTATTTGGGATGAGAGGGTAATACAGAGTGATGGGTGATACGTTAGACAGATAGATGAGAAATATAGATTACATACCTATAGAATAAAAAAGATAAATAAAGAAGAGGAAAAGAATGGATAACATTTCAGTCTATGTAATATCATTCCAAATTAAATTGCTGTGTTTGGATGCCTTTCCTGATTTAATATAGGAAAGATTGCAACACTCATTACAGCTATTCCTTTACAGTCTTCATACTGGATTAAAATGTTGACTTTGCCTTTTATGCCTGTGCTTTACATCAGCATATGTCAAAGAGAAATAATTTAGACATGCTGATTTCAAATGATACCTCAGGTTTGTCTGAGATATTCCTTTGATGATTATTAGAATTCTGAACATTCAGCATAACACACTGAAAATGTATCCTGTGGAAATAGTGCTCATGATCAGTTCGATTCTAAATAAAATTGCCCTTTTCATTCCATCATGGTGGCTGCTGGAAAAGTTAATGGCCACTGTTATCTAATTATATTTTCAGATTTCAGATGTGTACTGTCTTCTTTTCCCCATGTTAGTCATATTTTTGTATGTGTGTAGGAGTACATGTGCTATATAATGTATACATTTGACTTCATTGGAACACTTCCTACTTTCCATAGTTTCTAGGGATGCCTAATATAAAAGGTTCTTTACAAACTGCATTGCATAGCATTAAGACAAATATGTAGGACAAAACTGCTAAAACACATTATAGTATCTCTTTCATAAAGCTACATAGTACGTCAAACATAACCATAACTACACTGATATGTGCATAAATACATTTTGTGAAGGTGAACTACTTAAATAACCTGTTCTCTCTTGTACACTAGTGTGGGTTCAGAAGATTTTTTTATGAGAACATGCGCAGAATGAGTCAAATTCTTTCTATTGGCTTGAAATCAACAATCAAACTTTACTATACATAAAAGTACATTTTTACAATAAATAATAAATCTGGTTGAATTTATTTTACATTAAGATGGATTAAGATGTATGTATGATTCTTTAATGAAGGTTTCAATCTGTGGGCTTGGTCCATAGTCCACTAAAATCATTGGAAAGACTCTCATAGGGATCAATGTGCTTTGGATCAGGCCCCGTATGTCTGACAGATTTATGCAAACTGGCTTTCCAGGCAATGCAAACTAAAATTTTACCTCTTTCCGTTTTGCTGGTTGTTTTTTAATATACCAGGTAAACAGTGTGTACACTGTTAGCAAGAGATAGGTACAGAGTTTGTAGGAAGAAAAGGAGATTGTGAATGACTTTCAAAGGGGATGGATTCAACAAAGTTCATTTATCAGTGGGTAAGAGATGCCACAATCATCCTACTTGCTACATTCTCTTGTAATTCCATCATATTACTTTATTGTAATATGTCAAAGTTTTTATAGTTCATAATACTCAAAAAATCACTGCCAGTCCTAATATCAACATGAATTATATGCAGAGAATGAACCTTGAGCATTGGCAGTTCCATTTTTATCTTATAAAAGGAGAAAGCAAAGTGGAACTTGCACAAAAATCTCCCTCCCTCTCTCTCTCTCTTATGCCCACATTCATCAGACAATGCACATACATCAGCAAGTACAGGCAGCGGTGTAGCTCAAGGAATTCTTTTATGCACGTCATTTTTATCAGTGCTGAGTGGCCTTGGTGGTAACTCTTGAGGGAGCTGTTTTATGCATACTGTTCACCCTAATGTCAAAACTTCTAAGTGATTGAGCTACCAGGTAAGGCTTAATAAGGTGGGTACACAGGGTGCACAACTCACCACTTGTCTCGCCCCCTCCTCCCGGTCACGCTGGGGAGTAAGTATTGGGGGTAGCCATGTTAGTCTGTATCCACAAAACAAGGAGTCCGGTGGCACCTTAAAGACTAACAGATTTATTTGGGCATAAGCTTTCGTGGATAAAAAACTTCTTCAGATACATGGAGTGAAAATTACAGATGCAGGCATTATGTAATGACACATGAAGAGAAGGGAGTTACCTCACAAGTGGAGAACAAGTGTTGACCGGGCCAATTCGATCAGGGTGGATGTAGTCCACTCCCTATAATAGATGAGGAGGTGTCAATTCCAGGAGATACAAAGCTGCTTTTGTAATGAGCCAGCCACTCCCAGTCCCTGTTCAAGCCCAAATTAACTGTGTTAAATTTGCAAATGAATTTTAGTTCTGTTTCGCTTTGAAGTCTGTTTCTGAAATTGTTTTGTTCAAGTATAGCTACTTTTAAATCTGTCATAGAATTTCCAGGGAGATTGAAGTGTTCTCCTACTGGCTTTTGTATGTTACCATTCCTGATGTCCAATTTATGTGCATTTATTCTTTTACATAGGTACTGTCCGGTTTGGCCAATGTGCATGGCAGAGGGGCATTGCTGGCACATGATGGCATATATAACATTAGGAGACGTGCAGGTGAATGAGCCCTTGATGGCTGATGTGGTTGGGTCCTGTGATGGTGTTGCTAGAGTAGATATGGGGACAGTGTAGGCAATGAGGTTTGCTACAAGGATTGGTTCCTGGATTTTTAAACCCCAAGTGCTTCTGTGGTGTGGTGTGTAGTTGCTGGTGAGTATTTGCTTCAGGCTGGGGGGGCTGTCTGAAAGCAAGGACTGGCCTGCCTCCCAAGGTCTGTGAGTGAGGGATTGTTTTCCAGGATAGATTGTAGATCAGGGGTCGGCAACCTTTCAGCAGCGGTGTGCCGACTCTTCATTTATTCACTCTAATTTAAGGTTTCGCGTGCCAGTAATACATTTTAACGTTTTTAGAAGGTCTCTTTCTATAAGTCTATATTATATAACTAAACTATTGTCTGTAAAGTAAACAAGGTTTTCAAAATGTTTAAGAAGCGTCATTTAAAATTAAATTAAAATGCTGATCTTACACCGCCAGCCTGCTCAGCTCGCTGCCAGCCTGGGGTTCTGTTCACCTAGGCCAGCAGCGGGCTGAGCAGAGCCTGCGGCCGGGACCTCAGACCTGGGGCGGGGTTCAGGGGTCAGGGCAGAGGGCTGGGGGAGGGGGTTCAGGGCAGAAGGCTGGGTGTGTGGGGGGTTCAAGGGTCAGGGCAGAGGACTGGGGATGTGGGGGGTGCAGGGCAGAGGGCTGGGGGGTATGGGGACTGCAGGGCAGAATGCTGAGTGTGTGTGAGGGGTGCAGGGCAGAATGCTGAGTGTATGGGGGGGTCAGGGCAGAGGTATGGGGGGTGCAGGGCAGAACGGTGAGTGTGTAGGCGGGTCAGGGCAGAGGGCTGAGGGTGTAAGGGGGTCAGGGCAGAGGTATGTGGGTACAGGGCAGAAGGCTGAGTGTATGGGGGGGTCAGGGCAGAGGGCTTGGGGGATATGGGGACTGCAGGGCAGAATGCGGAGTGTGTGTGAGGGGTGCAGGGCAGAATGCTGAGTGTATGGGGGGGTCAGGGCAGAGGTATGGGGGGTGCAGGGCAGAACGGTGAGTGTGTAGGCGGGTCAGGGCAGAGGGCTGGGGGTGTAAGGGGGTCAGGGCAGAGGTATGGGGGGTACAGGGCAGAAGGCTGAGTGTATGGGGGGGTCAGGGCAGAGGGCTGGGGGGTATGGGGGTGCAGGGCAGAATGCTGAGTGTGGGGGGGTGCAGGGCAGAGGTATGGGGGGTGCAGGGCAGAAGGCTGAGTGTATGGGGGGGTCAGGGCAGAGGGCTGGGGGTGTAAGGGGGTCAGGGCAGAGGTATGGGGGGTACAGGGCAGAAGGCTGAGTGTATGGGGGGGTCAGGGCAGAGGGCTGGGGGGTATGGGGGTGCAGGGCAGAATGCTGAGTGTGGGGGGGTGCAGGGCAGAGGTATGGGGGGTGCAGGGCAGAAGGCTGAGTGTGTGTGGGGGGTCAGGGCAGGGGGCTGGAAGGGATGTGCCCTGTTCCACCCCCTTCCCCCAGGCTCCATCCCTACCTCTCTCTGTCTCCTCTACAAGCTGCGTGCATGCTGCTGCTCTTCCCCCTCCCCCTCGCTAGGGCCACCAGCTGATCGGCGCAGGGAAGGAGAGGGGGTGGGGCAGGAAAGCACCATGCTGGGGGAAGAAGCGGGGGACGGGGAAGCTTGGCTGCCGCAGAACCGAGCTTCTGCCTCCTGCCCCCGCAGGGGAGAGCGGTGGGCAGGGGGGCTGAGTGGGGCTGGGGGCCAGGACTGCGGCAGGCAGCTGGTTGCCGCTCAAAATCAGCTCGCGTGCCGCAGGTTGCCGACCCCTGTTGTAGATCGTTGATGTGGTTTCAGCTGGGGGCTGTACGTGCTGGCCAGTGGTGTTCTGTTATTTTCCTTGTTGGGCCTGTCCTATAGTTGGTGATTTCTGGGTATCTATCTCTCTCTGTCAATCTGCTTCCTCACTTCCCCAGGTGGGTATTGTAGTTCTAGGAATGCTTGATAAAGATCTTGTAGGTGTTTGTCTCTGTCTGGGGATTAGCTCTCGAGGTTGATGCGCCTTCCCATGCTAGAGCCTATGGTAGATTCACATGCCATCATGCTGTTGCCGGCTCAAAGAGCCTGAGGCGGAGCAACAGCAGGGTTCGTCGCCCGGTGTGCGTAGCACTAATTGACACACCAGGGTGGAGAAGCAAAACCAGGTTTATTTGAGCCCAAATAAGGTGCCAGGGAGAAAAAGCATTCTCAGATCCTGCACACCCGCGCGCAGGCGGGGTCCCAGCATTTATACCCCCCTTTGTTCGTGTAAGCCTTTTGTTTGGTTTTCCCCCTCGCCCCTCCCTTCCCAACAGCAGTTACTTTAAACATTACATTTCAGCGTGTTAGAAAAGTTCCCATTCGCATGCTTATCTCTGGCCTTCACAGCACAAACGCATACAGATTTTCTTCCCCCCTCTCCCCCTCCTCCCCGCCGCTTCTGCTGTTTTAAACTCCTGCATTTGCAAGCTGAGACAGCTGATAGTTACATATTTTGCTTGGTGTCTGTTAGCATCTTAGGCTGGTTAAAGTTCACAGCATGGAAGACCTTTGGTTACCACTTTGGTTTATTTAGGCCTAGGGACACCAACAATTCCCCCCTTTGAGAATACTCAACAAACTTTTGGCGAGTTTTCTCAAACTTTAAAGACAAAAAGCAATGAAGCAAGCTCTGCAGAAATATGTACAACTGCTCTTTTGAGCTTAGTCACCCCCAACCCAGGAATGAATGCATGGACAAAAGAGTGGAATGTTCATTTAACAACTAAGGGATTGGGGCACTGACTATAAATCAGGTAGGTATACCAAGTGGTTTAATTTCCCAGATGTCTCGGTGAATAATTTAGTCCCATATACATCCTTCCCATGGATCCAGCAGGATTCGGTATGTGGAAGCCCACACCCACCCTAACCGTTCCATATGCTTGGAAGGAGCACTGTGAATGTCCACACTTCCATCCAGAAAGTGTCCAAGTATGTCTTCATGACCACAGATCAGATGGTACTCCTGATGTGTCTGTAAGGGCAGTGGGCCAAGTCTGGTGCTCAAGATCACTCGAAATCCTAAATTTCTAAACATACTAGATCCCACTGCAATGCCTTCCCAGCCTCAGTGATATTCAATACCATCTCTGTCAGTAACTTCTGGGTCATAGAACTAAGGGTGGAAATGACATGTAACTCACCAACTCCAGCCTGTACTTAAGATAGCTGAGCTTCAAAAATAAGGCTAGGGGCCTTTTCTAGTTGGCCCAATTTCTTATCATGTTCTTGGCTTTTAAGAATATTCCAAATGGCTGCTGCACTAGTGGCCCCTAGCCCACAGGGATTTGGTCAATTTTCTTTCTTTCCAGAGGAAATAACCCAGGCCCTCTGTTGTGCTAATCTAATGGCAGCCCCTTGTGAGCAATCTGGGTATGTAGAAGTGATCTGAAAACCTGATAAGGGCAATGTTATTTAAAGTCCAATTAGGGAGGGCAATACATACTGAAGGATTTATCCAGAACACAGGGCGCAGCCTGTAGAATAAACCCCAAAATCCAATCAATACCACATTCCCAAGCGTGGGTCCCACAAAATTTTTCCTGCCAGTGTATAATTCTTTGTTTCTTCACCAGGGTCAGTTCTCAATGTCCTTTTTAGTCAGGAATTCCTGGACTTTGGCAATGTCAGTGGAGTGAGTGTTTCTTCTTCTTTCCTGAAGCAGTCGTGGTTCAGCATCCTACAGGGGAGATTACCAGGACATCCTGTAATGGTTTTGCTTTTTCTAGAAAAGTTTAAAGGCACAGTAGATTTGTCAGTGGACAAGGGAGAGGTTACAAGCACGTCACCTTGTCCTTTTTTTTTTCTCCTGCTGTCCAGAAGCACAGTAGAACTAGAAGAAAGAATAGGCTAATTATCAGTAGGAAAATTCTCCTGATGTGGAGGGGTCTTTTTACAGTGAGAATCCTGGGTCCAAGCAGTCAGTCTTTGGCACTTCACAGCGGTGTTGGTAGTCAACAGGACTTGGAAAGGGCCTTTCCAGCGTGGAGCCAAGGCAGTCTTCCGTTGATGGATCTTTATGTAGACCCAGTCTCCTGGTTCCAACGAGTGGCAAGGTTGCACAGGATCCTTCGGTAGTGCTTCCTTCACCTCTGTATAAAAAGACTTAACACATTTCATTAGTGCCTGACAATACTTAAACATTATGTTATCCATCAAATAAATGTCCATCTGAGCTAGGGTTAGTGGGGGTGCAGCTGGTAGTCACATTGGGCATCCTGTCAAAATTTCATGAGGGCTGAGTCCAGTCTTTCGATTGGGAATGGCTCTCATACTCATCAGTGCCAAAGGAAGGGCATCTGGCCACTTTAAGTTTGTCTCAGCACAAATCTTGGCCAGTTTATTTTTTAAAATCCCGTTCTGGCGTTCCACTGTCCCAGCAGACTATGGGTGATGAGGGCAGTGAAGGTTGTGTTGGATCTGCAAAGCTGCACATAACTCCTTTACAATCTGTCCAGTAAAATCAGTTCCACGATCACTGTTGATACTCACAGGGATGCCAAAATGTGGTACAAAATCTTTAAGCAAAATTTCACAACAGTCCTGGCATCTGCTTTCCTGCAGGAAAAAGCTTCAACCCAATTGGTAAATACATCAACTAAAACTAATACATATTCATAACCACAACATTTAGACATTTGAATAAAATCAATCTGAATATTTACAAAAGGTCCCCAAGGAGGAGGGTGGGCTGCCCGGTGCACACCAATCTCGTTTAAATGCAGCAACCATCCCCCCCCTTTCCTTGGTAGTCAGCCAAGTCTTAGCTGTGAGTGGTGTCCTTGACTGGAGCCAGCGCCTTATCCCTAGACTGAGCATGTTAGCTATTCTTTTTTCTCAGTTAACTCGTTTTCTTTTTCCTTTTTCCTTCTTGGCCTTTTAACCTACAAAGGAAACTTTTACTTATACACCTTTTGTTAACAATGAACACATACACGTTGCTGTTATACAGTACATTAGTCTTATTATTTAATGTATGTCACTGTAGCAGGGTGGACCCTGCTCCTGCCCGAAGGGGTTTAAAAAGTGGCCTGACAGGGCTTGAGAGCAGTGGCTCTCAAGGCTGAGCTGATCAGGGAAGTGGCTGCAGCTGGGGGCCACGCCCCAAACAGAGCAACAGGGCCTTATAAAAAGGCTAGAAGCCAGGAGCCAGACGGTCTCTCTCTGTTGCTAGAGGGAGATGGGCCTGGCTGCTTAGGAGCTTGAGACTAGATACCTGAGTGCAGCAGGGCTGGGGAAGGCTGAGGAGCCGGGGAGCTCCAGCCTAGAAAGCCCCAGGCTGTGGCCTAGCGGTGGGCCAAAGGTACTGGGGGTTGCAGAGGGCAACCTAGGGGTAGGCCAAGGCAGCAGGTCCAAACCCAACTTTGCCTGTGATGAGTAGGCTGAGACTGCAGTCTGCCCCAGAGCGTGGGGCTAGACAATGACTGGCAGTAGCCAAATACTGAGGCAAGGTAGGGATAGAGGGTGGGGGTTCCCTGAGACAGAAGGGAAGACCCAGAGAGAAAGGGGTTGCTGCCAGGGGGCAGCACCCCATGTAGAAGGGCACCGGGTCCAGGGAGGGACACGGGGGCCTACGAACAGGTGGATCACCAGCCTGCAGAGGGTGCTCCAGGGCTGGACTGAGCTAAATTCGGAGAGCAACCAGTAGGAGGCGCCGCAGGGGGTGAGTCGACCCGTTTACAGCCACATATACCCTTTCACTAAAATAACCTTATTACAGAGCTTTAGAACAACAAGTCAGGACAAGCACACCCACTTTGATGAGTTCATTTAATACAACCTCTAGTCCAATAGTTTCCCACAATCCCCAGCCCTTGCTTTTAAAGACTGTTGGTATGCAAATTTTAATAACAATTTTCACTTAAAAGATTTGGCCAATTTAGTTTCTTTCCCAAACACTTTGTATTCTAAGTTGAACAGAACCAGTATCAGCATTTCAATCCAACCCTTCCGCTTGATTTCAAATCAGACCATCCCATGAAAATATTAAACACATCAATTCTGGCCACAAGACAAACACCACAAGACAGAACATAGAACACAAAACATAATTTTTACTCTGTTAGTAAATGCATGGTATGTTGAATGCTGTTCAGCTGGCATTAGTTTTCTTTGATTATCTGAAAGACAAAAACAGATCTACCCCTTCTGGGCAGTCAATCATTACTTAAAATATACAAATACTCTTGTTGATTTTAGGCAAAACAGGGGAATTACCCCATATTTTCTTTGCCTGAATTTATTTACAAACATTTCAAAGACACCAAAAACTTTTCTCTTTAGCATTTTTACAAAGTTCAACTGCTGTTCCCTCCAGCAACTACAGAGTTAACTTTTCACCTTCCCTTAAAAATCACTTGCTTGCCTTTCAACAGCCACTTACCAATTCAAATCACCATTCCAAATATCCTCCTTAGTATTTGAAATCCTCATGCTTATACTCACTTACTTCTTCCATCCACTACACCCTCAAAAGTTTCCAACCTGTTTTCCAATCTCTCTGTCTGTTGCCTGCCCGCCTGGGCCTGATCCTGCTTTTCTCGCTGAACCGTCCCTTTCATGGATACCAACTTGTTCCACTACCAGTTTAGCTAGGAAGCTGGGCTTCTCAACTTGTCCCCACCCTTCTGGTCTTTTCCCTAAAACATTTTTACTTACAAGACTACCCGAGTCCTCCCTAGTAAGGCTTGCCACCTGGGCAAAAATACATGGCCATTGGGTAAAGGCCATTTTCTTAACACATAATCCAAACCCCTTTAGGGGGTCTACCCAGAGACCCACCCATTTGTCTGCTGACACTTAAACAGAAAAGAAAATTACACAGAGAGCAGAGAAAATTACAGTCTAAGCCAGATTTTTCTACTTCTATTACATTGTCCGTTACCGGGGGCGGGACAGAAGGATCTCAATACAACCTCAGAGCTTCATCGCACACATGGCTTCCACCCTGAGGAATTACGAACGAGAAGTTCAGTTCCGCCCACACACCTAACGCCCAAATGAACAGAGCAAAAAAACAACAGTAACCAGTTAAACAGAACCGAACCAGAACCAGATAGTGCACCAAAACCAGATAGTGTTTCCTTATTCTATTAGGGCACACCTTTAATCATACAATCCTTATCACATAACACCAACAATACCAAACAAAGCAAACATAAAATAACAAGGGTAAAACAGATAGATGGTGTAAATTCTGCAGGGCTCCCCCATTCTCAATTGCTCACCAAACTGTGACAAATTTCTGTTACCAATTTATCCCTCATGTCAGGTGATCAGACTGACACTCCATATAATCAAATTTTAAAGCTTCATTAAAAATAATAAAACAACAATGGAGAGTGTTGGGAACGCTCCCACATCACTCAGGAAAAATATGAATGCCCCAAGCCTTAAGCCACTTTAATACTCACACATGTCTCACTGGAAAGTTAAGCTTTGCAAATGTAATTTCAGTTCTGTAACTTGTATTGCCTTTGGTTTGCCTCTCTCTATTTTTCCCACAACCAGCTGGGGCTGAAAGCAGTTTTTCTTTGCACTTGGCATAGTCTGCGCTGATTCTTGACCTTGAACACAAAGCAACTTTCCCTTTATCTCTGGGCTAAGCTGAATTTCAAATTAACCCGTTCCTAGACAAATTGCTCACACTGTGTCAGAGGCTTTTCTTTGGTGATTAAAAGCTCCTCTGAGATGTATGATCTTATCTAGATTGAAGGTACCTTCTAATGGGCATTGTTTAGATGGATCTTCACGTGTGTGAAGATTCCAATTCTCTAAATACCTGCAGGTTTTAGGACCATAATGTACGTACATGTAATATGCTGGGGTACCCTTAGGGGGTGAGGTAAAATGTTTAGACTGTCCCTTACCCATTTTCCACTTACACACACAAAGAGGGTGCCCTGTCCACGCTAGCGGCTCATAAACTAAGGATCTCTCCCTACAGGACACTCACACAGGAGAGACTAACGGGGATGACCATGACTCTCCTACACCTCCCTTCAGCAAAGAGCGTCGGCTAGTCTCTGGGAGACGGCGCCGCTTACTCTGATTGCATCCAGTGAGATGATCAGATTGTCAGTAGCCCACATGGAAAGGAAGGGGGGGGAGGGAAGATGGGTTCACACACTCCTAGACCCAGGTAGCTTCCTCACCGGACGATGCCAGGCCGAGTCAGCCCACCGTGGGTCGGATCTCCTAAAGATCCACTAGTTACCAGGCTTGCGTTAGAGTAGTCCTGATCACTAGCTTTCGCTTCACAGGGTATTCTGGGCGTCTTCCGGTAACAGCCACTCACACTGGTATACACACACACCAAGACCATTATTTCCTATTACCACGATGCATCTTATCTTGCTGCACAGTCAATAAATTCAGATGGCATGAGCCCAACAGAGACAGACATTCCCACGGACAGTCCTCCTCCCAGTGCAGCTCTGGGGCATATGATGGGGGATTTTTTTGCAAGAGCTCTCCATACAAACAGCTTCAGAAGCTACCTATTCGCTGACAAAACAGAAGTAATTGAAGGATCATGTTGTAATTAAGTGAGCCTTCTGGTGGCCACCTTTCCTGGTCCTCTAACTGATACTGAGGCCAGTCTACTGTACAGAATCTTTTCAGTTTACTTTTAGCCATTGGATCCAAACCAAATACCTTCCAATTTGCTAGAATGCATTCTAAGGGTGTATACTGTGCCCTACCTATACTCTGTCCCTGCCCCATACCACGGGCTTGCCCTTGACTCACTATAGGACGCTCTCTCGTCTAGTGGGAATTACAACGGCTGGGCGTCCCCAGCCTCAGGCAAAAGTCCACACCACTGGACTGTTCCTACCTTATCCACAGGACCGGTTCCTCACCGTCGCCCGCAACTGCTTCTCCACTATCTGAGTGCGTTGCACCGTTGTGTCCTCCAAGGTCAGCCTGACGCATCTCTGCCGAGGCCCCCGGTAAAGGCACTGGTGCGCGCTGGGCGTCGGCTGTGACCATCGTCCACCGGCCATCGGAGGAGTCCGGGCAAGGCACAATTTTGCCTCGAGCCCACCCAGGGACGCCAAAACTGTTGCCGGCTCAAAGAGCCTGAGGCGGAGCAACAGCAGGTTCGTTGCCCGGTGTGTGTAGCACTAATTGACACACCAGGGTGGAGAAGCAAAACCAGGTTTATTTGAGCCCAAATAAGGTGCCAGGGAGAAAAAGCATTCTCAGATCCTGCACACCCGCGCGCAGGCGGGGTCCCAGCATTTATACCCCCCTTTGTTTGTGTAAGCCTTTTGTTTGGTTTTCCCCCTCACCCCTCCCTTCCCAACAGCAGTTACTTTAAACATTACATTTCAGCGTGTTAGAAAAGTTCCCATTCGCATGCTTATCTCTGGCCTTCACAGCACAAACGCATACAGATTTTCCTCCCCCCTCTCCCCCTCCTCCCCGCCGCTTCTGCTGTTTTAAACTCCTGCATTTGCAAGCTGAGACAGCTGATAGTTACATATTTTGCTTGGTGTCTGTTAGCATCTTAGGCTGGTTAAAGTTCACAGCATGGAAGACCTTTGGTTACCACTTTGGTTTATTTAGGCCTAGGGACACCAACAATGCCATCTCTCTTGGGTCTGCAGCTCCTCTCTCGGCCCAGGAACCATAGAGTTCTCTTAGTGACTCAGCCCTCCGGCCAGGTCACTCAGTGTTGCCCCCTTCCAGGGTATATCAAAGCCTTTCCATCAGCAATCTTGGGCAGTCTTCCCATTCACTGCCTCTGGTGCCACTCCTTCAGGCCCACCCTCTACTCAAAATTCCAGTCCAGGAACCATCAAACCCAGCAGTTCTGGCCTTTACTCTCTCAGCCCTCACTGCTCCTTCCCTGGACTGCTTCTGACTCTTCAGGTTCTCCCCACCCCCTTCTGTGGGAGTACTAGCTCCAAACCCTCTTTCCAGAGAGTGGCTTCCACCCTTGTCTGTTGTCAGCCTCCTGGCTTTATAAGCCCCACCTCTTCCTCCTTAGCTGGCAGCTGGCAGCAATTAGGTCTCAGCCCTCTCTGGCTTCTCTTCCAGGTGCAGCCCGGGCAGTTAATAGGCCTAACTGGCCACTTTAACCCCTTCCTATCCTGTGTGGGATGGACACACCATCACAGGTATAAAAATAACTGAAATGAATTTTGAATAAATTAAATATGCTCCATATAACACCAAAAGAGTTGTGTGTGTGTGTGTGTAAATCTGTGGCAAATGGAGCAGATTAAAGGATCATGTGTCCTTAGAATTCTAGGGGTTCCCCTTTAATATTCTATTTGAATTCTGTGAGTTTAGCTCCTCTCTGATATCTTGTGTGAATTCCCCATTAGTCTAAGGATCACATTGTCTGCTCTGTGCTTTAGTATGATTTTGTCTTAAAACACCAAAGACAGTAAAATATGAACTATCCACAGACTAAATTGGCCAAAACATTCCTAATATATGATCAGCATTTCACTGGAGACCTGAAGGTAATAGAACAAAGCACATACAATTCATTCTTGTAGTCTACTCTCTGAAAGTGGGCAGAATATTTTTTCTCTGTTCTCTCAGACCTCTGTTTTCTCTTTCTTTCTTAGAATTCTATGTGTCTGAGTTGGCTTTCTCTTATACCAGTGTAAAACCAGGAGTAAGTGCAATGAAATAAATATAGTTACATGGGTATAAAACTGGTATTAGTAAGGTCAGAATCAGCTTAAAGTCTTTAACCTCTGAACTTCTTACTCAGTACAAATAGTGATGCACTCTTTATAAAATTTAAAAATACACGATAGAAAAATATTAAAAATATCATTTTAAATATTTTCCACTCATGTGGAATGTACTTTTTAAAATGAGTAAACTGGAAAGAAAGCATTACTTATTATTTAACTTGCTGGAAATCTGCCAGACTTCTAGAATGATGCGCCTTTTTCAATCAGTAGTAGGTATCTAAAGTAGAATACTTTTTTCCCCCGAAGTAATTTGGTTGGGAAGCTCATGGACAAGAAGATGTAACAAGAATGCCATTGCTTCCATCATATTCTAGATGATACTTATAGGAAAATGGACACCATAACAGATATAAAAAATGTGAAAAAAGATTCGATAGCTTCACATTTTTAAACCCACACAAACTAAATCTCCAGTTCAGGAAAGCACTTAACCACGTACTTAAATTAAAGCACATACTTACATGCTTTATTGCTTAGAGATGTTTTCTTGAATTGGGGCCCAAAATAGCATGAACAATTTTAATATATCAATTATCTACAAACTTAGAAAAATAGAAATATAAAGTAAAATCCTTTTTTAAAAGAAAAGCCTGTTTTTTTTCAACAATGGCATGATCTAAAGCCCACTCAACTCAGTGGAAAGACTCCCACTATCTTTGAGTTAAGCCCCTAATGAAATCTTGAACAATGAACTGTAGTGTACATATTGCTACAATCACTTATGAAGAAAGATGGAAAAAGGCTGAGCTTATCTTCGCTAAGAGAAGACAAAAGTGTGTGTCTGTGAATACTTAGGGTAACACATGAGGGTATGAATACAGGAAACTATATTAAATTTAGAAATGTTGTATGACTATCAGGACAATCTGAGATTTCCTTTGGAGAAAAAAGGAAACAGCAGTTGCTTCAGAAAGTCTCACTGAAGGGTAGTGAAATCTCAGTTTCAATTTGCTGAAAGAACAATTACCACAATTATGATCAGTGGAAACTCTCAGCCTGGAACTCCACTCATTTACTAGAAATGAGGCTGATAGAATTTGGCCCAGTGTCTGGAAATTTGTTCCAGTGAAACGCTCTCTGGTAGAACAGATTTTTTTTTAATGGACTAATAGCTCAAGCAATCACATTATATGTGGAAATGCTGTGTTGATAGCTGGGCATGTCTAACTCCACCTATACTGTAGATAGGTTAAGATAAAGGTCACATAACAGATATTAGTAGTCTGTAACTTCTAGCTAGGGTGGGCATATGTCTAACTCCACCTACACAGTAGATCTGTTAATATAAAGGTCACATAGCAAATAATAGCAATCTGTAATTTCTAGCTGGTTATGGGTACTCCCTGAAGGATATGTTTTCCAGATTCCTGCAATAGTGGGTAGACAGTTTATGGAAGATGTCATTCTTGCTTAACATGTTTCATGTGAAATGATAGGAAATTGTATCCATGCACCTCATATCATCAGTCAAGACAGAGAACCTTTCAGAATGAAAAAACGCAGAGGTACTGAGAAGCCACCAGCATTCCATATTCCAGAGCATGACAGTTTCCAGCCACCTTTTTTTGATAAATGGAGCATATATATCAGTGAATTGAAAGGAATAGGACAGAGCTGAATTGTGAGGATTCTAAACACCAAAACTTCACTGTGCAGCAGCTAACATGGAGCAGCATGACTGGCATATTGCAGATACCCGCAAAGAGGGTCACATTCTTCTTATTTTACTTGTATGTATGGTACATGGCAAACAAATGCCGCAGCCCCAAACTGCTTTATTTTGTGACTTATCATCTTGGTGATAGTAAACATCACCTGACAATTGATGGCACTTACATGATCTTTGGCTTGTGTGAGGTCAATGATATATAACATTTCCAGAAAAGACGTAACTTGGCAATTTTTAAAGTGGTTTTGAAACTGGTGTTTTAGCACAGGCATCAATATAATTAAGAAAATATTAGTCCACATTAGGATGGTATTCTGTATATTTAGGTGGAGAAATGAAGAGCAAGGTCTTTATCCTAGGAGAAATGTAAACCCTGAAGCAAGAGCCATTCTTAAATCTAGCTACAGTGATGGATAGAGCTAGTAGTAAAGCAGAAAAAAGTTTACTTCAAAATTTAAGCCAGAAGTTTTCCCCTTCCAATATTTATTGAAGTTAGATTTTGATGGCAATTTTTTGCCCAATTCTAGCTTGTTATCTTTTGGTGGAACATTGGCTGTGTGCAAAGGAGTGTGGATTCATCTAGAAACCTCTTGCAGAGACAGATCTGCAATCCTCAGCTCCCTCTTCAACAGACAGATTTACAGCACCACCTGTGTCCAGCTCCCAACACAAACCTATGTTCTAAAAGAACAATGTGAGCCCTTAAATAGTACTATATATTTTCCCATGATTCATTAAGACAACTACTAACTTTTTGAAGATCACTTTTTCTATGGTGAAATGCTACCTAACTTCTTTACACAATGAAGTGTAAAGTGTTTTTAATTTAAATAAATATGCAGTGAAGTTGATGAGGATGCAAACAGTTATGTCCTCAGTTCTCCTTGTTTTACTGGCATAGAACAAGGCCAGGGGTGGCTCCAGGCCCCAGCACGCCAAGCGCGTGCTTGGGGCGGCATGCCACGGGGGGCGCTCTGCCAGTCACCGGGAGGGCGGCAGGCGGCTCCGGTGGACCTCCTGCAGGTGTCCCTGCGGAGGGTCCGCTGGTCCCGTGGCTTCGGTGGAGCATCCACAGGCACGCCTGCGGGAGGTCCACCGGAGCCGCAGGACCAGCGGAC
Organism: Mauremys mutica; assembly: GCF_020497125.1. NCBI lineage: Eukaryota > Metazoa > Chordata > Testudines > Geoemydidae > Mauremys > Mauremys mutica. Next base: position 86,561,206 of record NC_059073.1, on the reverse strand, counting down.
ACTCCGCAGGCACGTCTGTGGGAGGTCCACCGGAGCCGTGGGACTGGCGACCGGCAGAGTGCCCCCCGCGGCGTGCCACCGTGCTTGGGGCGGCGAAATGGCTAGAGCCGCCCCTGAACAAGGCAAGTTTGACAACTTGTTGTGCACAAGCAACTCCACATACCAGAGACATGAAAGCCTTCAACAAAACATTAGTTGGATTTACAGAGCAGTATATAAAAGAAAAAAATGCAATTCATAATTTATAATTTGTTGGCAACTGATGTGATGCAAGTATGCAGATGACTCTATGTTGGTCTTAAATTATTGTAAGGTACTTACTTTGAGACAATTTTTGTAAGTCAACATATAAACAAAGTTGAATACATTGGCCAAATCTATATAAATCTTAGGTCATCAACCAGCAGTTGTTTTAATATCTAATGTATCACACCTAATGGTTATGTTATTGCAATACATTTGTGCCTATATTTCTTATTAGTCTCAATATTTTCTTAATCACAACATTCGGTTCTCAATTTCTATGTCATGGCACAATCCAAGACTATGTCTTTTTGAACCATTTATTATTCTCCAGTTTTTACCATTTCTTAATCATGTATTTGCATACACAGAAAATGTCATATCCATGTCACAGGGTGGACTTAAAGATTTCTGGGGAGGGTTAGTCAGGGGATTTTTTTTTGATAAACCCCTCTTTGAATGGATTCACTTTACATAAACAGGTTTCACAGTGGTAGCCGTGTTAGTCTGTATCAGTAAAAACAACGAGAAGTCCTTGTGGCACCTTAGAGATTAACAAAATTATTTGGGCATAAGCTTTCGTGGGCTAAGACCCACTTCATCAGATGCATGGAGAGGAAAATACAGGAGCACGTATAAATACAGGAAAAGATGTGTTTTGCCTTACCAAGCATGAGGTCAGTCTAACGAGACAATTCAATTGACAGCAGGATACCAAGGGAGGAAAAAAAACTTTTGAAGTGGTAATGAGAGTGGCCCATTTCATACAGTTGACAAGAAGGTGTGAGTAACAGTAGGGGGAAATTAGTATTGGGGAAATTAGGTTTAGGTTTTGTAATGACCCAACCACTCCCAGTCTTTATTCAGGCCTAATCTGATGGTGTCGAGTTTGCAAATTAATTCCAGTTCTGCAGTTTCACGTTGGAGTCTGTTTATGAAGTTTTTTTTGTTGAAGAATTGCCACTTTTAGGTCTGGTGTTGGGTGTCCAGGGAGACTGAAGTGTTCTCCTACTGGTTTTTGAATGTTATGATTCCTGATGTCAGATTTGTGTCCATTTATTCTTTTGCGTAGAGACTGTCCAGTTTGGCCAATGTACATGGCAGAGGGGCATTGCTGGCACATGATGGCATATATCACATTGGTAGATGTGCAGGTGAACGAGCCCCCATAAACAGTGTGTTTTTGTAGCAGGGTGTTTTTAACCCTCACCTTCCCCAGCCTCCTGTTGCAGGAGTGGAACCCAATGGACTTTTTTTTTTAAATCTTAGCAATTAGGTAATATCAGTTTCAAAGCCACCTTTGCAAGGAAAAAGACTCAAACCTTACAGTTTTAATGAAAGTTCAGAATATCCTTCATGGGATCTAAGGCTGTCTTTGTTAATAAGAGACTATCTTGTGTCCCTACAAGCCCTCTCTAGCTCATCAGTGCCAAATCACTTCAAAGTTCAAAGGGGTTAGTATCTGATGTTCCAGGTTTTGGCCTATCTTTGGTCTCATTAGTGTCTCCATCCACGGACAATGATTCAAGATGGAAGGGTGAAGTGGTTTGGACATGTTGTACGGATGTCACAAAACTGTATTCTTAGACAAGCGCTTCATTGGATACCACCTGGTGGAAGACGGAAAAGAGGAGGACCACAGATGACATATAAGAAAACCATTGAGAAAGATGCCGCTGTCATGGAAACAGACTCTAACAGAGCAAGAAACATGGTATGAGACAGACGGAGGTGGAAAGACTAGGTTGACTCATGTGTCACAAGGCATGCAAGCATCTAATAATAAATAATGGCAATACTGATAAGCTTATTACCAGATCTCATTTATATAATAAGAGTCCACATACCTGCTATATAAATAAATGAGAAAAAAATAGTGGGAAAAGTCAGTTTAAAACTCTTTTCATCTATGTTGGCAGATCATTTAAAAGATATACTTAGCAGCAGCAGCAGCAACAAGTGCAGTCTAAATCCCTAAAGCACTTTTCCTTTTAACAGCATTGCTATTTCTCAACTCCCTTGCTCTTTTATCTTCTCAGCTGCTATGCTCAATGGAAAGTAGCTGGGCTCCTTTCTGTATTCAGCTTCAATTAAAACAACAAAACTGATCTTGATCGAGCTTTTGAACAAGCTGAAATCTGAAAGTAGCCTCACCAGCTCTAAAAATACCCTGGAACATGGTTCCTGGGCATGAACATTTCGAAGGAAAATGCTGATTGCAGATGGCTCCCCTTCTACTTTGGTAAGATCTCAGGGGAGTCTACTCCTCTTTACACTTTGATTTTCTATGACAAAATCTAAATAGAGAGCTTTGATTTAACATTACTGATGACCCCTCCCCCACAACAATCTAGGTTCCTCTATGGAATGCAGCAAGTACAGCAGTCATGCCAAGAGAGTGAGCTATAGCTGGCTGGAATAAGGAGATGCAAATAGAGAAAGCACAACATCGGGCTTGTCCACACACGAAATGCTACAGCAGCACAGCTGTAGCACTGCTGCTGCATAACTGTAGTGCTTCAGTGTAGTCACTAGCTATGCTGATGGGAGGGGTTCTCCTGTGGGTGTAAGTAATCCACCTCCCTGAGAGGTGGTAGCGAGGATGATGAAAGAATTCTTCCATTGATTTAGAGCGTACTACACTAGGGGTTAGGTTGGCTTAAAAACTAGACTTGTAAAACAAAACACAATACTAGTTTCAGGTCCTAGACCTCCCCTGTGAGTTCCTCTATCATTTCTTATTGTTTTGTAATTACATTTACTCATTTCAAAAGAAAAAAATTCTCTCCTCTGTTGTGAGAGACTCAAAGAAACATCAGTAGGAAACTGAGTCTGACTATATATGGGCAACAGTGAAACTGACTATACAGCAAAGACACAAAAGCAAACAATACAGATATTTTTACTGTAATCATTTTCAATAAGTTATTATAAATGTTACTTGATACAATAATAAATACAAGTGTTTCATACATTATTGTGGTTTTTAAGCTTTAAAATGTTTGGAAAGATAATGTTGTGAGTTTCATTTTATTTAAAAGATAAAGAGTGTTGTGGATCCATAATACAAGACACATGTGTTTGAAAAATACAACACCTCACACAATGCAATAAACCAAGAATGATTTAGCAATACCCAGAGAGGAAGTGAATTCCATCAAAATGAAGGAAAGTACTCAACACTACTTTCAGACTGGTGCCAGAACTTTTATAAAGGCACTCCCTTGGGAATCTTTCCTCCCATCAATAATAGTTCCTCCTCCAGAAAAACAGCCCCAAATTCAGGATGTCCCAAGGACAGCTGAGATATACCATATACCTAAGGTGTGTGTGTTTTGTGGAAGGAGGAAAAGGGGCAGAGTCTAAATTACTTTATAAAATGTCGTGGACAAGAAGAATAAAAGAGAGACTGTATAGAACTGTACTTTTCTCTTTGTGTTAATGGGAGTTATGTACACTGCCTTGCTATACTGTTAGGCACAGAAACCACTATAGTGTCAGGTGTTTGTTTAATACTCCAAAGGACAGGTGAGTAGATTTTAATCGGTGAGTATATACCATTTCACATCTTCAGCTGTCTAGTCACAGCAGAGATGGAATTAACACACTTAAGCAATATTGTTAAAATGTTCAGAAGTGTCTAGTGACTTAGGAACATAAGCCTCATTTTCAAAAGGGATTTGGGCTCTGAAATCATTAAAGTACTTTTACTCTGAACCCTTTTCAGACAGGTCTATTAATTTCTGTCCCTGTAATTGTTTTTCTGCTTTTTTTTACGTAGTTGTTCTTGTTTCTGTCCTTTGATTGTGATCTTTTGCTGTCCTTTCCCCATAGTTTTTTAGTTTCAGTTTGAGGTATTTTCTAAATTAATACTAATTGTGCTATTTAGACGTTTCCTTAACTTTTAATATTTATTCTGACCTGTTTTAAAGGTTTCTAAGTGTCCAAAAGCTCTGGTCCCATCTAAAATTAATTAAGAACAAATCCACGCACTAAGTACATTAAGGCCAATGTTCCAAGTTACAAATCCTCCCAGATCCTCCAAAACAAAAACTCTGGCCACTCAGTCCTATCCACTTAGTCCTCCTCCTCTGTGAAAAAGCTTCACTTGCAAAGAGTGAGAGTTTAGCATGTCTGAAGGATGTTATTAAGCTAGCATTTTATATAAAGGGGAGATCATCATAGTGACTGAATATAATTGGGAAGCAAAAGAAATATAGTCAGAGAAAGCTACAGATAAGGAGTCAGTCACTCCAATTAATGGAACAAAATGATAAAAGGCTCTGCTTAAATGCTATGAATGGTAATAACTGTTCCGCAACAACTTAAAATCCTAGTGAATTGTAAAGGGCACAACACTTAGACATAAAGCTATTTTGAGTCAGGCATATTCTGAATAAGTTTTAGTACTAAAAGAAGCCTCAGACATACTTCACAAAACACAATGACTCTGTACACACTCTGTATCAGTGAACAGAAATTTCTTTAATCACCAGAACTTCTGAAAGAGTGTAGGACAAGTTTTCAAAGGGGCTTCAATGCAGTCTCCATTTGTGCATTCATAGCTTTGCATGTGCAAACACCCATGCATCTGCCCGCTCAGGTGATGGTGGAGGCGTTTTAATATATCACCTGATCACACAAGTGGTGGGGCTTGTAGCAGGGTGGACCCTGCTCCGGCCCTGAGGGCTTTGTAATGCTGCCTGACAGGGCTTGAGAGGGGTTAAAAGCGGCCCTGACAGAGCTGGGCTGAGTGGGAAAGTGGCTGCAGCTGGGGCCACGCCCCAAACTGAAGCCCTGGGGATTATAAGAGGCAGGAAAGCCAGAGAGGGATGGGCCTGGCTGCTTAGCTGGAGGCTAGATACCTGAGGGAAGCAGAGCTGGGGGATAGGCTAAGGAGCCAGGGAAGCTCTAGCCAGGACAGCCCCAGGCTGCGGCCTAGCGAAGGGCCATAGGTACGGTGGGTTGCAGAGGGCAGCCCAGGGGTAGGACGAAGCAGCAGGTCCAAACCCCCTTTGCCTGTGATGAGTGGGCTGATACTGCAGTCTGCCCCAGGGTGTGGGGCTAGACCATGACTGTCAGTAGCCACTACTGAGGCAAGGCGGGGATAGTAGCGTGGGGTTCCCCTGGGAGGGGGAGACCCAATTATAGAAAGCGGGCACCGGGTCCAGGGAGGGACGCCGGGGCCAGAGAACGGGCGGGTCACCAGCCTGCCGGGGGCACTCCAGGGCCGGACCGAGGGACATTCCGGGACCGACCAGCAGGAGGCGCGGCAGGGGTGAGTACCACCCGGTTTACAGGCTCAAAAGAGGATGTGCACAAAGTTGCACATGCAGAAATGGAGGCTTCTGCTATCAAAAATGATCGGAAGTAAAACATCAAGAGGGACATCAGATTCTAATAGGAGCATGAGCAAGCCTGAAGTAAGGCCTTTTAAAAAGAATGGGTGCAAGGTCAAGACATTTAAAAATGGTATTTTCTTCAGCGCTGGACTTGCCAAACTTTAAGAGCCTGATCTAAAGCCCATTGAAGTCAGAGGCAAGATTACCCTTGACTTCAGTGAGCTTTGGATCAGCCCTAAAATACTGTTAATTGTTACCACAGCTGAAAGTTAATGAGTATTTCCAGTTCAATATTTTGATGTACACACAAAGATAATTGTTTTTGACATGGAACATGGAGATTTTGCCCAGCCAAATGCTTGGATTCTCTGCCCCAATGACATTTAGGTGAGAAACAACATCCCAGGGCTTGTAAGAGGCAACGTTCTAGTGATGGTCCTGCTGAACAAGAGGTTGAAAACTGTTCAGTCTAATCCTTTTAGACAAAGGACACAAAGTTTAAAGGTCCCCCCCACACATTATAGTGAATGGTTTTTTTATGTAAATAGAATTGGCTTAAAAATAAGACATAAGAAAACAAGATTTTTGTTGTGTATTTGTGATGGGTAATAAGGTGCTCCAATATTCAACAAGATGGATTGCTCAGGAAGCAATAAAATGTAGCTCTTATCTAGTGCTGTTGGCCAGAGATCTCAAAATAAGAACGTTTCAGCTGGCACTGTTGCTGAAAAGAAAAATGAGGCCAAAGTTCCTCTTCGCTGCAGAAAATTACCAAGACTGATTGTATAGGATGATTTTTTTGGGGAAGTGGCTATCAATGTTGAACTCATTATTTTGAGTTCAGTCTGCAGATATCTAGCAGCTCTGCATATGCAGGTGCTCTTCTGGTAAATAGTATTTTTTAGTGGGTAGAGATTCTCCATCTGATAGCATCTTATAGTAGCAAGAGAGATAACACATCTAAATGAGATTGATAATATCATTGCTAACAAATGGGCATTTTGTATCAGCACATTTGGTGAGCCAGTCTTTGTAGTCTGTTTCATTTAGCCAGTTGTCACTGAATGTGCAGTTTCTGAGGCAAGCTTTTTTCTTTGGGGGTATAGTAGGATCACTCGCACCGTTGCCCTGATTTTCCATTATTTAATGGACCTCGCACATCTCCTCACAGCTCTGCATGGCAAGGGGTAAGGAGGAAGAATGAGGAGAACTGGTCAGTCCTGACTGTTCCTCAGGAACTACCTCCTAACTTCCATTACATCTAGTGTAATAAATTACTGCCACATGCAGAATGCATGCATGTGAAATTGGGGGTGGATGGGCAGATACTGAATCAGTGGCACAGTGCACATTGATGGAGGAGGGCAAGAGAACCAAAGAGTGAATGTCCAGCTGTATGGAATTCCAAAACTGTGCAGGGGGATCCTGGCTCCTGCAATTTATCTAGGCTACTCCCTGACCTGGAGATGCACAACTACAGAAACCACTTCAAAGAGCAGTGGAACAATCCTGGGCCAGGAATTGTGGATTTGCCTTGTCTTTCTGCACTTCTTACCTGGTGATATGAAAGGTTAGCATTATATGTTATTGAATTTCTCTCCTAACTGAAGTACTCTGGAGTATTTGCTTTGCTATTGCTGTAAATGTATGAAAAGCTCAAGAAGACTATAAAACAAGAACAAAGAGAACATTTCTCTGAATAGAGACCATTCTGGCTTCCTAGTTACCTAACATTGTAAAGAAACCCAGGAAAAGTCTTGAGAATAAGAACCCATTGGTCTCTCAGGGAAGCTTTAAAGCTACACTTTTGACTCATAGTCTCAGCTGTTCATTAGGAAGACCTAGGCTGGCCTTGATAAAGGAAATCTCTTTGAGAATGGAAGTTCATGGACAGAATTGCCAATCCTACCTCAAAATCATAAAGCCAACCTGCTAACTTATATTTAGGTGGATTAAACAAACAAACAAAGCCACCACCACCACCAAACCCCCCAAACCCAAAACAACCCCCTAAACTCCCTAAGAATCTGAACTCGGATGCACTGGCCAGGTAGACAGGAAAAGCCCCGCGGACTTTTGAAATTCATTTCCTGCTTCCCCAGCGTGGAGAGCCCTCATCAGCACAGGTGACCACGCACAGCTCATCAGCACAGCACAATGCAGTCTCCTGAGAATCGAAAAAGAGCCCCAGCATGGACTGCACGGGAGGTACTGGATCTGATCGCTATATGGGGAGAGGATTCAGTGCTAACAGAACTGCGTTCCAAAAGACGAAATGAAAAAGTATTTGAAAGAATTTCTAAGGCTATGACGGATAAAGGCCACAGCAGGGACTCAGTGCAGTGCAGAGTGAAAGTTAAGGAGCTCAGACAAGCCTACCAGAAAACCAAAGAAGCAAACGGAAGGTCCGGGGCAGGTCGAAAAACATGCCGCTTCTATGCTGAGCTGCATGCAATTTTAGGGGGCTGCGCCACAAGTACCCCACCCCTGATCGTGGATTCTGAGGTGGGGGTTGTAATCTCTGCCATGGCTGAGGATTATGCAGACGGGGAAGATGAAGATGAAGAAGAGGAGGAAGACCTAGCAGAGAGCACACAGCACTCCGTGAGCCCCAGCAGCCAGGAGCTTTTTATCACCCTGACGGAATTACCCTCCTCCCAGCCCTCACAAGCAACTATCCCAGACAATGACGCCATGGAAGGGAGCTCTGGTGAGTGTACCTTTGCAAATAGCAAACATTGTTTTTTAAGCAAGCCTTTTTTAATGATTGATTTGCCCTGAGGACTTGGGATGCATTCGCAGACAGTATAGTTACTTAGAAAAGTTTGTTAACATGTCCGGGGATTGAGAGGAAATCCTCCAGGGACATCTCGATGAAGCGCTCCTGTAGGTACTCCAGAAGCCTTTGCAGAAGGTTTCTGGGCAAGGCAGCCTTGTTCCGCCCACCATGGTAGGACACTTTACCACGCCATGCATGTAGCAAGTAATCAGGTATCATTGCGTGGCAAAGCATAGCAGCGTATGGTCCCGGTGACTGCTGGCATTCAAGAAGCATCCGCTCTTTATCTTGTTCTGTTATCCTCAGCAAAGTGATATCGTTCAGGATAACCTGGTTAAAAATCAGGAATTTAAGTAAGGGGGGTGGCCATTTTTCTACTGGGGTCGTGGACTGCAGCAGCTTAAAAAAAAAACTTCCCTGCACGTAGCGAAGCGGGGGGAGGGGAGGAGTGAAATGCCGATGATCTTTTTTGTGTTTGGTCACCGGCGATCTTCCCCAAGCTACCAGCCACGCAGTGGGTGGTGGGGGGGTGGGTGGGAAGGTTGTTGATTAGCAGGGAGCTAGTGTGGTATTAGCCATGCGTTGGGGGGGGGAGGGGTAAATCACTACAGAAGCCGAAAGACAGTGGCTTACCATGGCCGCATGCAAGCTGAATTCTGATGCCCGGACCTGTGTCTGTGAGATCTGTAACTCCAGAGCTGCAAGCACTCACTATTAAGATGAAAAATGCGACCTTGTAGGGAAATCACATGTGCTAGGTGAATAGTTCTGTTCACTGTGAAAGAGTATAACCATTGTTCTGTAAAATGTATCTTTCTAAATATTTATCTCCCTCATGCAGCTGCAAATTTTTCAACCATCCCTCCTCCATCCCAAAGGCTAGCACAGATAAGGCGGAGGAAAAAGAAGACGCGAGATGAGATGTTCTCGGATATTATGGAAGTTACACGCAATGAAAGAGCTCATCTGAATGAGTGGAAGGACGTGGTATCAAATTACAGGAAAGAGGCCAGTGAACGTGAGGACAGGAGGGATGAACGTGAGGACAGGAGGGACACCCGAGATGAGAGGTGGCGGCAGGAAGACCGGCAGGAAAATCAGCGGTGGCGGCAGGAAGATCAGCGGTGGCGGGATGCAACTCTGGGGCTGCTGCGTGATCAAACTGACATGCTCCGGCGTCTGGTGGAGCTTCAGGAACGGCAGCAGGATCACAGAGTGCCGCTGCAGCCCCTGTATAACCACCCTCAACCCTCACCATGTTCCACATCCTCCTCACCCAGACGTGTAAGAACGCGTGGGGGGAGGCTCCGTGCACCCGCACACTCCACCCCCGTGGACAGCCCAACCAGAAGGATGTCGTTACTGTGAATTTTTTTTAATGGCCTTCTCCATCCCTCCTATCCTCCTCCCAAACCACACCCTTACTTCTCTCCCTCTTTTTATAATGAATCAATAAAGAATTCATGCTTTTTAAATGAGAGTGACTTTATTTGCATAAGTAAGCTGTACTCGAAGGGGGAGGGGGAGTTGCTTACAGGGACTGAGTCAATCAAGGGGGTTGGGTGTTCATCAACAAACACAGCAGTCACACTGTACCCTGGCCATTGATGAAGCTCATTTTCAAAGCTTCTCTGATGCGCACCGCTTCCTGGTGTGCTCTTCTAATCTCCCTGGTGTCTGGCTGCGCGTAATCAGCGGCCAGGTGATTTGCCTCAGCCTCCCACCCCGCCATAAAGGTCTCCCCCTTACTCTCACAGAGATTGTGGAGAATACAGCAAGCAGCAATAACATAGGGGACATTGGTTTGGCTGAGGTCTGAGCGAGTCAGTAATGTCCGCCAGCGCGCCTTTAAACGGCCAAATGCATATTCCACCACCATTCTGCACTTGCTCAGCCTGTAATTGAACAGATCCTGACCACTGTCCAGGCTGCCTGTGTATGGCTTCATGAGCCATGGCATCAAGGGGTAGGCTGGGTCCCCCAGGATAACGACAGGCATTTCAACATCCCCAACTGTTATTTTCTGGTCTGGGAAGTAATTCCCTTGCTGCATCCGTTTAAACAGAGTAGTGCTTCTGAAGACGCGAGCGTCATGAATCCTCCCTGGCCATCCCACGTGGATGTTTGTGAAACGTCCCTTGTGATCTACCAGTGCTTGCAGCACCATTGAAAAGTACCCCTTCCAGTTTATGTACTGGGTGCCCTGGCGCTGCGGTGCCAAGATAGGGATATGGGTTCCATCTATCGCCCCCCCACAGTTAGGGAATCCCAGTGCAGCAAAGCCATCCACTATGGCCTGCACGTTTCCCAGAGTCACAACCTTTCGTAGCAGCAGCTTAGTGATTGCTTTGGCTACTTGCATCACAGCAGCCCCCACAGTAGATTTTCCAACTCCAAATTGATTCCCGACTGACCGGTAGCTGTCTGGCGTTGCAAGCTTCCACAGGGCTATCGCCACTCGCTTCTCTACTGTGAGGGCTGCTCTCATCTTGGTATTCTGGCGTTTCAGGGCAGGGGCAAGCAAGTCACAAAGTTCCATCAAAGTGCCCTTACGCATGCGAAAGTTTCGCAGCCACTGGGAATCGTCCCACACCTGCAACACAATGCAGTCCCACCAGTCAGTGCTTGTTTCCCGGGCCCAAAATCGGCGTTCAATGGATAGAATCTGCCCCATTACCATCAGGATCTCCAAAGCGCAGGGGCCCGCCGTTTGAGAGAATTCTGTGTCTACGTCCTCATCACTGTCATCGCCGCGCTGCCGTATCCGCCTCCTCCTCGCCTCGGATTGAAGGTCCTGGTTCACCATAGACTGCACGAGAGTTACTTAAAACATTCACGATTGCGGTATTGAGCTGAGCAGGGTCCATGCTTGCTGTGCTATGGCGTCTGCACAGTTCACCAAGCAAAAAAGGCGCGAAACGGTTGTCTGCTGCTCAGGGAGGGAGGGGTGAGGCTGTACCCAGAACCACCCGCGACAATGATTTTTGCCCCATCAGGCACTGGGATCTCAACCCGGAAATGCCAAGGGGCGGGGGAGGCTGCGGGAACTATGGGATAGCTACGGAATAGCTACCCACAGTGCAATGCTCCAGAAATCGACGCTAGCCTCGGACCGTGGATGCACACCACTGATTTAATGTGTTTAGTGTGGCCGCGCACACTCGATTTTATACAATCTGTTTTGTTAAACCGGTTTATGTAAATTCGGAATAATCCCGTAGTGTAGACGTACCCTTATATTGTGAGTCATTTATATTCATATTCAGTGAAGATGACTTTCTGGATATGAGAGGAAACTCAATGGACCCAAGAGACTCCTATTCATTGGGAGAGCGTATATGTAATACAAAGATCTAAGTAAGATATTAAAATGCCACCAGAAAACTCCAGGCAAAAATTATTCAATACATCTGCTCAGACTTGCCAGTTGACTTGGGCAACTTAATCTTCTACAATGCCAATCACATTTTCTATGCTTTACTGTATTTAGAAATCTAATACATTTTAATGAACATACTAATGGGCTGTCTTCTGACCTACAGTGCTACTTCTGGCTGAGATTTCAATATAATTCACAATTAGAGACTGCATTCTATTGTTTACACTAAATGCTTTGGTCACCTGGTTCTTTTTCCAAATGAATTGTCAAATGCTGATACAAATTTAAGGGAGAAGACATTGAACGGCTGCCATGTAGAATTAAAATAAAGATATAGTACTGAAAAATGGACTCCGTCCAACAACCCTTGATCATGTGAGTAAATTTTTCTCAGCTGAGTAGTTCAATTGAAGTCAGTGAATTTATTAATGTAAGTAAAGTCTACTCACATGCCTAAGAATTTACAGGATTGGGAGTCTACCATGAAATGGATCCTTCTAGTCTGAATGGCTCTTTTTTTACTCAGGTGTCCATCTTTAGGGCCTTTACAATTTTTTTTTAATTAAAACAAAGTTCTAGCATGAGAATGTTTGTACTTTTGATAGTACAGGGAATGGAAGCTTAACTATCTCTTGCCTAAAGGCTGGGTTCAGTAAAGGAGCAGGTCTGACAGCATTCCCTTGGACAGAATCCCCATTAGTACTTGGATTTTGAACCTGGCAAGGTATTTCTTTCTTAGGAGTTTAGTTGCTAAGGTCCATATTCTCAGCAGAGGTAAACTAATGGTGATAACCGCAGTTTGCATCAGCTGAACATCTGGTCCCAAGGTGTTAGATTCATTCTCTCCTTAGCCCCAATCATACTAATGACCCAGTCCTAATTTACTTGCACACCCAAATCCCTTACTAAGTTCAGCCTCTGACCCTATTCTAAACAATATATCCAGAGTGCTGCCAGCTGTAAGTGTGAAGTAAAAAAACCCTCTGGAAAACCCCATAGTTGTCACAATAGCCATGAACTCCTTAGCCAATCCTGAAGAATCATCATTTGCAAGAAAACTGAAGTCACTGAGCATTATCAGCCTCAATGCCTCCATCCAATGCCACTACAGCGAGGAATCTGAGAAACTCACTCAGGGTCAGTGTGAGGTTGGAGCATGACTTGGACACCTACCTTAAACACAACTTTACCTCATTCCAGGGCTCACACTTTAGATAGATATACTCAGTTAGATTCAGTTTTGGAGAAGGTATTTTCCTGCATCTGACACTGGATGCAAAAAGCATAGTTACATAGTTCTCCCTTATATATTCATGTTGAATATAATACCCAGTGAGAAGTAGTCTGGGCCCAACCATCATTCCTAGCACTTTGCATGTGTAATTGAGACTCAGCTAGACAAAGTCAAGGGTTTCATCTTTAATCAAATCATAAACAGTGGCAACTGTATGACCCACTGACCTTGCATTCAGCAGCCTGAGTCCAGACCAGGATCACTGTGAGATCTGGTGTTTCCAAGATTCTGTACTAGGAGATGCCAATAAGAGCAAGAATAAAATATCTTAGACTTAGCATATGCTTAAAGGACAAGTCCTTAATCATTTGTTATTTCCTTTCTTGTGTGACCTCTTTACCAGCAGAGGAACTGAAGAACCCAGGGTCCCCTTCTGCATACTCCTCATTTCATGAAAGTCAGCAGTGTTATTGCCCTTTCCCAGCACTCAAAGCTGACTACTAGGAAACCAGGACACATTTTTTATGTGTGAACATTTTCATTAAAATTGTGTCCCTTCTTTTTGTTAATTTTTTTTTAAATCCTCCTTTGGCCAGTTAAACCAGTTATGGAGCCAGATCACAGAAGCAAAATGGGCTGGCCATATTGTTCTGGAGGACTTAGCCCAAGATACTCTGATAATATTATTCTTTTGAGAGTTACATACATTCACAACATCATACACTTTTTCTCCTTGTTCAGCATTATGCAAAATATAAATATATGGGTATTTTTCATTTAGTGTGTTATCAAGTAAGAACTGTCCATGTTACCATGTCTTGTTTACATTTCTAATGAGAAATTCTGACCTTTAGCAGAAACCCCCCCTCCACCCTACCTCCATTTTAACAAAGAGCCTATGTGAATGTAGAAAGGTTCCAATTCCCCAAAGGCTGTTAAATGCATGTTCTGGTAATCACTGACTGGTCTTCACAGGGTAATTAGTTTGCAGATGAGAAGTGTGTCTGTAATTCATTCTTGGTGGTCCAGAATAAAAAAAATACAATGCAACCGACCTTCAGGTATTCAGCTTTGCAGAAGGATTATTAGTAGAGGGAAGTTTGTGCTCACTAATAACATTTCCAGTGTGTGGTCAGGAATTGTAATTAGTGTCTGACTTCAATTTGCTTTGTCACATTCTAACAATTGCAGATTATAAATGTGCAGGAATGAACTACTGGATTGAAACAATGCTGACATTTTGTAACCAGGAGAGTATTTAACAATATTTAAAAGGTGAGCATGTCTAATACCTTGTTAAGATACAGTATGAAGAAGGATTCTTTCTAATACATACAGTAGATGCACATATTGATAGTGCATTAATATGGTTAGTAACTAAAGGACAAGCAAAGACAAAATCTTGAAGATTCATTTTGCTGCAACTGCTTTGTCTTTGAAAGATCGGTACTCAGTGGTATGAAAGTATTATCATTGTAAGTTTTAGATGGATCTTTACTCACAAATAGAGCTGGGGGAAACATTTTGACTCAAATTTTTTGGAATGAAAAATTCAGATTCAATGACACTGAAGAATACTGTGAATGTGTGTTGATTTTGACAAACAAACACAATTTTTTAAAAATGAAATGTTTTGTTTTGACGCTTTCTAAATGAAACATTTCAATTTTGTATCCAAAATGTCTTTTTTATATATTTTTTTTGAAAAGTTTGGAATAAAAATGAAAAGTTTTGTTTTAGATCAAACAAAACATTTAGTTCAGCCCCAAATGATTTATTTTTAAACTTTCCAAATTTCCAAAAATTTTGAAAGATTTCATGTTTGGTTTGACCCCAAATGATTTATTTTTGGTTTTTCAGAATTGCCAGTGAACAACAAAATGCAATCGTTATCCAGCTCAAATCACAAGTAGTAAAGCAATAAGTAAGTCATGAAGATCATTACAAATGACTGCCAATAAAACCACACCATCATGCATTCTGTATATGCCACATACATTACAAAACCTGCATAAGTGGCTCTTGGCTTCAGTACGTCATACATAATGTGACAATCCCAATGTCTGTAACAGTAGTTGCAAAAGGAGTCTCTGTTACTGCAAACTTTACAGTAGCATTAACACATAAGCATGTGTCACACTTATGATACATTCTGTAGAAATTTGTGCCAGCTCCATGTTTTTTAAAGTGCTGTTTTATTAAGCCTTGATGCACCAAACACCAAAGGATTTAAAAAGTTTTGTTCCCTCATACATTTTTAACCTTGCCTTGAATTTTGTAATAGTGGAACATATTAGTTCTCACACAATAAATATCTATCTAATGCATTTCCTGTTGGCATGCAGTCATTGCTTTTCCTACATAAGTTCCAAAGGGATAAATTCATAAGCCTTCTGAAACATAAAGTGAAATTAGGTGAGTGAAGTGAATCTCTGTCCATCAATTCATAATTATTTAGTTGATGTCAATTCACTCTAGTGAAAGAAGAGGGAAAATGCCTGAATAAGAGAACTCTCAGATCTCACCATATCATGGAAAACATTTGCTTGTTAAGTATTGGACAAATTATGTCTAATAGGTACTGGCCTCACTAAGGGGCAGTGTGGGACTACCACCCACCATAGGGAAATGCCCAGGGGCATTGTGCCTCAGCAATGTGTAATCCCTGTGACAAAAAGGCCCCTTTGCAGAGTCCACCATCCTTTGCAAACAACTCTTGTCTCAGACCTGATAAACTCACTACATCAAATACATTATTTACAGGGTATTTGTCCATAAAGAGCAACATGTCAGGTCTCTACTGAAAATGTGCAATTTATCAAAGTTCACAATCATGGCATAATGTATTTAGGGGTATATTTAAGGAATAATGTAACTATATTGAAGTTTATTCCCTGATGGTTTTAATGCTAAAAAGAATCATCAGGGAGTGCTATTACTCAGTGATGGCTTATTCAGGCAGGAGGATGATACATCTGCCATTGCCCCATCATGGAACAGTCAATGGAAAACCCGTCAATGACAACTGTAAAGAAATCAAAACCACCTGGAGGTAGAAAAGGTACATTAAACAGGCAGAAAATTGTGAATAAAGACAGAAGACTGTGTCAGTATAACTGAGTGGGGATAGGCACACTTTAGCCACTCACTGAGGAGATACCTTGTTGAGCAGGGGGTTTTCATGAAAGAGTTGATCCTTCTCGTGAAGCCAGCCAGCTCTGCAACAGACAGAACGCTGCAGGGAAGACCCACTTTATTAACTAGGAGAGGTAACCTACACATAAGTTTAGGCCCTTGTTTGCATTTTATGATTTTGTTTTGTATTGTAGCCACTTGTTTCCATCACTCTGTCTTGTTTCTAGTGGGATCTCTATTCTTTCTTAAATAAACCTTCCTTTGTTTCATTATGAGTGCCATGAGTTATACAGGAGCAGTGCTTTAAGGTGAAACTGGTAAACTTGGGTATGGAATTTCTGTGAGTAGCCTGCGTTAGGAGTTGGATATCACAGAGAAATGCTTCAATGGGGCTTGAGGACTGGGGTACCTTTTGTTAATCTACTAGGCAAAGACAGAGCTGGCATAGCCTGGAGGAGGGGGCTTGAGTGGCTGAAAGGCTGGTGGTATTAAGGAGCTAATACCCAGTTACTACAAACAAACTCCCTCACATGGGAGCCAGGAGGTAACAAGGTAACTCACAGTCCTGAATTCCCCAACAACTGTCACAATCCCGCACTGGGCTCTCTGGTTTTCATGTGGGGTGTAGATTGAAAAATTCATTAGGTGAGTGCAAGGGAGAGAAGCAAGCCCTGGTTCCACATCCTACCAGAGCCTCCCCGCCCCTTTGGAATGTATTGTGCTACATGTGACATATGGAGAGAGCAGTTCCTGACCTGCCCTGAGCTCAGGGGCTGTAACTGTGGTTGGCTCTTTTGTAGTCTGTGCAAGACAGGGAAAGCTCCTTGTGGCCTCTCAGTCCCCCATGGACTGAAGGCAGCCATTTTCTGGCCCACAGTTAGGAGGACTTACTGTCTTGTGGGATACAGAGCCTTTCACCACCAGATCACCAGTTAAAATATGAACTAATCCATGTAGTCAGTAGTATGTTTTGAGTTCTCTGTGAAAAGAGTATGTGGTCTCAGACCAGTTCCTAAAGGATAGCTGTCCCTATCACAAAACCCACCACCACAGTTGACAACAACTAACACCCTAGACACAGAGTGGCTAACGATTGAATGGGTATGAATTACCCTCTCACCTTTGAAGATAGTTCCCTCCAGTTCAGGGAGGTATTAAGGAAGGTGGCCCTGCTGTTATTTATGCATTGTTTATTGTCTGGATTAATAGAAAATTTCAGGCTTCAGTGCTGTATCCAACAACTAAAATACTACAGAAAAAGTAAAAAGTAGGTAAGTAAAAAGAAGAAGAACAACAAAAAACCTATTAACTATTACTTCCCAGAAAAACACTTAATAGATGATTTTTTTTGAGAAAGAGAGAAAATGTGAAGTGTTCTAAGTGTGCACTTGCCTGTGTCATTTCACATTTACTTGGAATTTATGTCTATGCAGAATTATTTTAGATTGCAGCCTTTGCCTGTGCAGGAATCCTAGTCGTTGCTAACAGTCTGTACACCTGTGTGGCATACAATACAACATTTTAATTAAATTTCTTAAGGTCAGTGAAATGCCATTGTTTTGACAATCAGATGCGATCACATAAACCTCTGGGTCCAGATGGCCTGGCTGTTTACTGGCATTCTGCATTGATAAATCCACCAATTAGATAGACATTAATATTATATCCTTTTGGATTCCAAGCACAGCCTGACCTTACCGAAGTGGGCTGATATCTTGCTTAACCCCATGTGCCCACTCACAGAATGTTATCATGCTTTTGTAGTAGGTTCATCCATCAAAACCTCCCCAGCCTCTTAGCATGCTAAGCATTCCTGTGTTTGTAAAAACAGATCTCACAACTAGAGCTGTGCAGGAAACATTTTTCCTCTTCTGAAAATGTTTTTGAGATTTCAAAAATTATCCTGTTCTATATTGGAATGAAACTGAGAACTCTTGAAGCTTTTTCTGAAGTGAGAGAGACCAACCCCATAATAGCTATTGCCTTAGTGATAAATCCTTGATAAGAATAAGGCAAAGCAGACACTCAAACCTGGGTCTCCCACTTTCCTGACCTCTGGGATCCTGGTTTTTCTGGTCTCTCCTTCTTCTTTGAACAGAAATTCCATCCTGGACTGAGAAATCTTCCCAACAAAAGTTTCTTTGAGACCGAAAAGTTTTGGTTTTGACAAATCAGCATTTTCAGACAAAAATCCATTTCACCAACAAATTCCCCAACCATCTCTAATCATAATCATAAGCTAATCATACCTCTGGGCCAAATCATGCTCTCCCGTGGTGGGCAAAAGTAAGGCAAAATTCCGCATGGCACTGGGGCTGTAGAGTTTCTTCTGAATCATCCTGAAGTTTGTCACTTTGTGGAGCTGTGAGGGAATATGGCCTTCCTAATATGTAGACATTCTGAGAGCGCCAAGAGTTCAAAGTGTTTCCATACTACTGCCTGGGGCACCATCATCCACAACAGCATGTTTCTTTCATGAACTGTGCTCCCATGGGTTTACTCTCTTTGTGAGCTCCCCTTTCTCCTTTGGAGGTGGTGAATTGTTGGGGAATACGCAGCAAGAGTCCACGTAAAACAGCCTCAGCATTAGCTTACATGAGGTAATTCCCATATGTAGTGATGAGTTACTGTCGGCAGCAACTCGTGCCCACCTGGCCTAGCTATGCCTCTTGTAACAGCAGTGCCCCAAATGCTCAGATATTGCACAAAGTCTAAAGAAACGGGGAAGGAGGGTTGTTGATGCTGCTTTGATTCAACCCCCCCCCCCCACTTTCTTTCTGAAGAAAGTTCTGCCATTTTTTGTAGGGTTTCCACTATGCATGCCCATTTTCTATTCTCTTCACCTCAGTATTAGTAGTAATAATAATACTTAGGTGCTTCCATCAGAGGATCTCAAAGAACAAGAAACCCCAATTGATCCTGAAACCCATCCTGTATGCTGGGTAAGTATTATTACCCCCCTTTTACAGATGAGGAAACTCAAGCACAGAGGTTGCCTAGTTACTTACCCAAGGCCACACAGTAAGTGGCAGAGCAAGGAGTTGGCTCCTGATTCTGATTCCTGTGTCTTACCTATGACATCCTTTCTTGCTTCCCACATTAAAGGAGAGGGCATAATCTGGTTGTCTGAATTAATAGTACATGCTGGAATCTATGTTGGAATTTTTTGTGTTAAAAAAAGGGGGAGAAACACATGCACAAAGAGTAGCTGTACACTATAGCAAGAGGGTGCTAGAGCATTAGTACAATTTCTTTGATCATGACAAAGAGTCACACTTACTAAATGACTTCTGTTTTGTGAAATCTTACCAATTCCAGTGGTATTCCTCATTTTAGCTGCAGGAGATATCGCTGACCAGAAGAACATTTCAAAATGGAAGTCCATTTTAAAGAGTGACAATAAGAGGCCTTTACATTTATTTTTTTCATATATATAATATGATTTCTCAAGGAGGCATTTCACAGAAAGTATTGTGCTTAATGATGACTGAAAGTAACTGGGCCCATTGAATGAGCCTCAGCATCATGTGGAAGGAATAGTGGATTGAAATTATAAACACAGTAAATTAGCATCCCTAATTTATCATGAAAATGTAAATACAAAGTATATATGTTTAATCAAAGTTACAGTTTTCTAAACAACATTGAGATATCAGATTCTATTTTCTTCTCTTTTTCTCTTAATCATCCAGGTCTGCCTGTGCTATTCTCAATCTGTACAGGTCATCATTTCATTCCTATTGATTGTTTGACATCGATAGGGTAGGAGGACATTTTTTACTGAAAAAATGAAAGACATGCTTCCAGGAAGATCACCTCATCTAGTATTTTGAAGTAGCAATTTTACATTGTACAGATAACTCAAAAGTAAATCAAGACAGAATCTCTCACTTGTGGAATTCTCCCCTTGCCCTCACAGGAGTAGAACTGATTCTTTTTTCAGTCAGATTTGGATTTAGATTTATTCAGTTTATATTTTTGCTAAAGATACCCCTATATATCCAGAGACAGATGTTTAAACAAAAGAGATTAGGACTGTATTCATGAGTAAAAGCAGCAAATTTAGTTTGCTGTTAATTGTGAGATTATATTATCCATAACTGATGAGTGTTTGGATGGCTACTTGATATTAAAAAATGTTTGCAAATACTGAACAGCTCATGATTATTTGTCCGATCATTTGTACCCAGAGTGTGTTCTTCATTATTCTTTGCTTATTTGTCACTGTGACTTAGATGAACAATCGTGGACCATGAAGAGCAAAAAGGGCAAGTGAACAGTTTGTGTACAACTCATGTTTGCAGAAACTATTTGGCAAATGCTTCCAAATAACAAATGATTTAGGGTAGGATTTCAGAAAGCACCTAAAGCAATTTAGGTGCCCTATTCCTATTGAAGTCAGTGGAATTGGGTGCCTGGCTCCCATACAAGCATTGAAAATCTGTCCTTTAGACAAAATGAAGATCATTTGATGAGTGATTTCTTAACTTAAAAGGGAATAAATTCACAATGAATATTTTCCATAGTAAATAATTTGGCTAGCTCTGTATGCCATACACTCCTTTTGAATTTATAACTGAGTACACATTAACATGTCTACTGCCTTTTGCTTACTTAGTGAAACACTAATGATATTTTTTTGTATCAGGGGGCAGCCATGTTAGTCTGTATCCACAGAAACAAGGAGTCCGGTGGCACCTTAAAGACTAACAGATTTATTTGGGCATAAGCTTTCGTGGTTTTTTTAAATATTAAAATCTTTTAGATGCCAAAAATTGTGTTCTGAATTCACAGAAAAGATGGATAAAGTTAAATATGTCATATTCTGAACATTAGTTAAAGTGGAAATTCACTCTTTACTGAAACCACTACTCTGAAACCACTCTTTACCGGAGAACCCTGAAAGTAATTCAGTAGCTGGCGAAATAAAGGGTAGGCCCTTATTCATGCTGAGTAGTACCTTACCTTGTAAGCAGCCCCCATTGAAATGAATGGTTATCTTCATGGAGTTAGGTACTATTCAGTATGAGTTCTGGCAGCAAATCTGGCCCTCAATTAATAAATAACAATGGACAGCTTTGCTAGAATGGTCTTGAATTTCAAAGAGAATCCAGAAACACTAACGTTAGTTTTATAAATTTTCAATTTACATAAAAAATTTCAGGGGACTTCTAAGTGGTTTAATTCACCAATTCTGTGTTATGTTAATTGTAGAAGGAAATGCAAATTAAGATATAAGCCTATGTAAACCAGAGATGATTTTAATATTTTCCTATTCATGAGTTTGGGTGTGTGATAAACTTGCAGCCAAGAGAGAGTGAAGACATTTTGGTTTGCTTGTTAGCCAGAAAGTGAATATCTACTCAAAATCTGTTGTGGTCTTTACACTGTCCCCCGCTCCCAAATGTAATAAGGTTGCAATGATAGAAATGCTACATAATGTCTGTGTTGGAGACAGAGTTTTATCTTGGAATTTAGAGGGAGTGGGGGTAATATATGTATATATCTGTAATATATAATAATCTGCTCTGCTAGTCTTAAAGTCATTTTGACACAGGGCTTTGTAGAGGCCAATCTTGCACTTTGAGGTTCATTTTGGCAGGCGGAATTCACCTCTGAGCAGAGGGGTGGCCAGGGGCGGCTCCAGGCCCCAGCATGCCAAGCGCATGCTTGGGGCGGCAAGCCGCGGGGGGCGCTCTGCCGGTGCTGCGAGGGTGGCAGACAGGCTGCCCTCGGCAGCTTGCCTGCGGAGGGTCCGCTGGTCCCACGGCTTCAGTGGACCGCCTGCAGGCATGCCTGCGGGAGGTCCACCAAAGCCGCGGGACCAGCGGACTGTCCGCAGGCAAGCCGCAGAAGGCAGCCTGCCTGCTGTGCTTGGGGTGGCAAAATTCCTAGAGCCGCCCCTGGGGGTGGCATAAAGCTGAAGCAGCATTTAAGTCCCTTATAAGTTCTAGCTATTTTGAGGGTTTAAGTGATACTAAGTGTCATACAGTCCTTTTGCTGGAGCAGCAGAGGTAGAATGGGGGCTGCTTTGGGGGCAGCCACTTAGGCCAAGTTCTCCCACAATCAGATTGTGGGCAGATAATCATTTAAATCAAGGGACAATGTCAAGGGACACTAGCTGAGGATCCAGACCTTGTGAAGGTACATTGTTGTCACTCTGTTGACTTCAGTAGTGCTATGATAATTACAGAAGTGGAGAATCTGTCTCCCTGTGTATTGCAAGCTGGTGCCTTCATGGGCACTAAGGATCTACAGTAAGGGCAACTGTTACACCCTTTAAAAATGATCTTAAAGAATGGCGTGAGTTGTGCCCTATTTTTTTTGTTGCTACTTTATGATGTCGAGAGGCCTGACAATTAAAAATATGACCCTCCTGTCCCACTTCACTTTTACCTCAGAAATTGAGGTCTCACCTGCCCTTCTTTTCATTGCAGAGTCTATGGTAGATGAAAAAAATGGTCTAATTATGACATAAGAGAAAGAACAAGTGAAATCTGATTAACAGGGAAAGTGCTTTTATTTGGATTGTTTAAAACTCTTTGTTTTGTTGCTGCTCTTGGTTTTAATACAAATAGTTTTTAATAGAATTACAGTTAGTATTCATAGAATATCACAGTTGGAAGGGACCTCAGGAGGCCATCTAGTCCAATCCCCTGCTCAAAGCAGGACCAATCCCCAGACAAATTTTTGCCCCAGATCCTGGCCCTCTCTAGGATTGAACTTACAACACTGGGTTTAGCAGGCCAATGCTCAAACCACTGAGCTATTGCTCCCCCCTGTTTTGCTTCTGCTGCCCTACAACAGTGATAGCTTTCTTCCATGCACATGGGCCATTGTGATGAATAGGGCCCATTCTGTACACTCTCTTGTCTCTGCACATTCTATTTGTCTCTCTCTTTGTCACCCCTCCTTTGATTTTTAACTTCTTTTGTGAGATGCCTCATACCTTGGGGAGCCTTGTGCACATCCCAGTACCTGCAGATCCTCATCTGGCATTGCTTTAGTAGAAAGATCAGAGTCTTCTTTATGCCCACAACAAATACGCAAGCTGTCACTTGTACTTTTTCTCTGCCTGCTTTAAGAGGACAGAGATCTGATCCCTTTGAGAGCACCAGTCAAATCCAATTCAGCTTATCTAGCACACGGGAAGTATTTACTGGAGTTTACGGTAAAGGAGTTAGAAAACAAACAGATGTTATTACACCCCTGATCTGGGGGGTACACAAAAGTCCATAAAAGCAGCCCCAGCCTTTAGTTACATAACAAAGAAAACAAAAGCAATATCACCACCTGAGAGCCCCTGTGAAGTCCAAGCTGTTCCCGTTAGACTGGCTATTCTCTCTCAGCCTATCAGGTTAGCCTATAGCTATTTCAGGGTATGACATGCTTCTTGGAACGTGTCCTGTCTCCCTGGGAACCAAGTTCAGACAGTCTTTGGCACAATGGATGTAAAGGTATTGCAGTTACAAAAGATGTTACTTCTTAAAGCTTTGTCAAAGTACATTTTTGTTATTGGTTAAATTCCTTCCATCCCCTCCAATTTAATTTCCTTTGTTTTAGGAACAATTTATGATTAAAATAATTATTTCTCTCAATCCCAATCGTTCATCTATTTCAAATAGATCTGATCTACAGTTCTTCCCATGAACAAGCTTAAATCCTTATGATGGATGCTTCTTTCTTTCAATGTTTTTGGCCACCTGGCCACCATATGGACAAAATATGCATGTGCATATTTCTTCCTTCATGATGCTTTTAAATTGTTAAAAATTATAATAATGAGGAGATTGCCATTGAAACCAATAAACAAATAACCATTGTAGCTCACATATGCAATACAAAGCATAGTTCCTTTGTGCAAGGGAATGCCTAATACATTTTGTGAGGAATAAATGGTTCTTGGGTTAGGTGAGACAAAATCTAACGTAGCAAAAAAAGGAAAAACCACAAGTAATATGCTGAGATACAGTGAGTTGTTACACCTCGTTGTTCCCATCAATGTCTTATTTCACTCTATGCTTGTTTTTCTATCTCAGAATGATGGAACTTGGAGAAATAAACATTTTTAGTAGAAAGTCAGTCACAATTTGGTTATCTGCCCAGTATATTAGACACCAAAAAAAAAAAAAAAGATTGAGTGTCCCTCTCCCCCACCCCCAGTGTTTTAAAGGACACCATGGATCCTGTTAAAAAAAAAAAGGAAAAAAAAGAGTTAAAGTAATGTACCAACAGTTCATTATATTTACAAAATTTTAGAAAGTATATTTATTAATTAAACTGCAGTGTCCAAGGGACAGGTCGAAGAGATCTGGTCTGATCCAAGCCCCTGTTTTGAAAAGTGAATAGAAGTCTTCTGTTGACTTCAAGTGCCTCTGGGCCATGTCCTAAATGCACCAGAGTCTGGACTTGTTAACATTCCAGATATGCTGCACAGCTCATCATCATTTCTCAGCATTTGTGCATTGAGCCCTCTCATTGACTTCAGTGGGAACAGGAACAGACCCTTCACAAAGGAGTATGGCATGGGAGAGTGGCTGGGAATTTTGGGGTGGGTATTATACGTGGATTTGGAATAGTAGGTATACATCTTTGTTTTGTGCAGTCAGTCCACTCGATTATATACATAATATAACTTTGTTACTATACTGTTTCCTAAGCCAAATGTGAACCCCATGGCTCAGTTGACTCATTGCTAATTAAAAGCAAGACAAAACAAAAAAGCTGATATTTTGGGAGTGTCAGCTTGTTCCTGGTATAGTGGATACAGTATGCCTGGTATTACCTACAAGTCAAATATTATGTGTGGATGGATAATTATTATTCTTGTGACAATTAACAATATTAGTATTTATATAAATTAAGGCAATACGGACAATTAAATCAAATTTTCCTTCATATCCAGAATTGTTAGACTAGACCCCTTGTAAGGGCTGTTTACTTTTCTGGTCATTATCAGAAGTGAAATATTGAACTAAATGGAAAAATGATCTGATCCACTATGGAAAATCGTATGTTTCTATATACCATGCTTAGCCAATACAGCAGTTGCAGCAGAGTCTGAAAGGTATGATCCCATCTGGGTCAAGAAGGAGCCTCAGTATTAGTTTATGGGATGTCAGGCAAAATTAAAGTTCCCATTTTGTATCAATAGCAAAATTCCCACTGGAAGCAGATTGAGTCCAGAGTACTTGAATTGTGCCATAGACTGTCTTTTCATAGATTTTAAGGTCAGATACAACCACTAAAATCATCTAGTTAACACAGGCTATAAACAGTAATTTCTGCAATGGAGGGAATTATTCTTCCCTACAATGGACATGGACTTTATTGAGACTCATAGTTTAATGGAACCGTATCTTTTAGAAAGACATACAATTCTGTTGAAGAACTGCTAGTGATGGTAAATTTACTACTTCCTTTGGAAGGCCTATACCCAATGAACCCTAAGGTCCACAACTGAATCTCCTAATATAGAGAGATGTTAAGGATGTAAAGATGAAAATCTATCGTACTGTATGGACTCCATTTGAATCCTGCTAGAAATTGTGAGTCTGGAGACTTCCTGAAGTATTTTCTGATAAGAGCTAAAATGACAAAGTTAGTATGACAAGACCAAACTTTTATCTGCTTTCCTCATTATTACAGGAATTTCTCTTTCAGGTGAGACGTGGAAATTATACTCCTATAATCACTCCATCCTGTAGTGCATGAGTCTTTAAAATACCACATATTTTCTTTATTAGCTATACAGCAGTCACCACTAAACAACCAGCATTTACCAGTACTTACCACAACAAAGTGACTGCTGGTACACTATTTCCCTATATTTAGAAGAGGGAATTCCTGTGGTATCTCAGATAATGTGGTTTGTTAACTATTAGTACATGGTGACTTTTCAATTATTACCATTATATAAGTGCTACAGCACATACTGTGATGATTATACGGTAAATTTGTTATTCATTTCAGGTATATACCTATTATTTTATCTTGGAAAAAGGATCATTTTAAAGACCATATCATTCTTCTTATAAGGTAACAAGGTGGTATAATATGAATTATAATCAGTAATGTTGTTTGCAAGATTCTTTCCATAGTAAAATGTAATAATTTTCTGTTTTTTTTCTGGCCTGTCCTACTAATTGACTTAATTTGTCTACATATAATAATTCCAGTTCATTTAGTGCCTGATCTACAGCCAGTGAAGCCAACTAAAAAACTCTGACTTCAATGGGCTTTGGCCCAGACCCTCATTCCATTAAAGTATTGAAATGTGTAGGTCATTTTGAGGTGTTCATTCTGTAGACAGGATAGGTTCTAGATATAACTGTACATTTCACTCTTGCTTTCATGGTGCTGAGTTATAAAATTTGCAGATGACCCAGAGCTGGGAGGGATTGCAAGAGCTTTGGAGGACAAGATTAGAATTAAAAATGTCCCTGATAAATTGGAAAATTGGTCAGAAAGCAACACGATGAAAGTACATAAAGACAAGTACAAAGCATTACGCTTAAGAAGGAAAACTCAGATGCCCAACTACAAAATGGGGACTAGCTGGCTAGGCAGCAGAACTGCAGAAAAGGATTATAGGGTTATAGGGACTCACAAACTGAATATCCATGTCCACTGAAGGTAGAACAAGAAGTAATAGGCTTGATCTGCAGCAAGGGCGTTTTAGGTTACATGTTAGGGTAAACTTTCTAACTATAAGGATAATGAGTTCTGGAACTAGGTTACCAAGAGAAGTTTTGGAAGCCCATTACTGAAGGTTGTTAAGAACAGATTAGATGGAGAGCTGTCAGGGATGGTGTAGGTTTGCATGCTCCTCCTTCAGTGCAGGAAGATGGACTAGAAGACTGCTCGAGGTCCCTTCTAGCAATACATTTCTACAATTATTACAAATATATAGAAAATCATCTAGTGACTTTTGACTGGCCAGAATTTTAGTGAGATTATGGAGATAAGGTCAGAGAAAGAGGAGAGTGGCTTGTATGAGAATTTAATGGAAGAAATGTACATAATAACTATTTGCCTGTACTACTGTAAGGGATTTATGGGATTTATGGGAATGATACATTGCGCTGGGATGTTCAAAACGAGTAATAAACCAGAGACCCAGATGGGAACCTGATTAAGATCCATAATCACAAAATGATAAGCATATGTAGCTTCAAGGGCTGTTCTGAAGGCCAGTGCTCACGACAAAGCTGTTAATCTGGAAACAAAAGCCTTCTAGAGATAAAACTGTTCAGAAGTCTCATAGCTGTATGTGCATTTCATAGGTATCTCAGTGAAAGTAAATATAGAACTTAGTTATTAAAGCTGCACTTTAACAGTAACATTTATGGGAAAATTGGAAGGAAATGAAACAAGCAAAATGCTTCTGAAATACATATTTCATGGTGTGGTAAAATAGTCACCAAACATTTTTGAAATGGATACTCAGTAGAACCAAAAAAGTGTCATTAGCATCAATTTCCTGAATTTTGTAACGAACAAGGATAGCAGGTAAATGGACTTCTACAGAAATTAATGTAGGTAAACCAAAATTTCATTAATTCTGTTAATCCAAATTTCCCTGTCATCTGGAAAGTCTAATGTTCCCTGTTTGAAAAAAAAACATTAGTTTTGGCATTATTAAAGCCACCTGATTAATATTATAAGTGCCTTTCATACTAGGAAGTGCTGTCAGCAAGTCCAACAGTGCTAATGATCTAGCACATTCCTGAGTGTAATTACTGACCAATTAGCACCAAGTGAGTCTATTTTAATTTCAGCATTTGAAGGTGTTTGGTCTGTGTGCTTGCTTTCACTAAAATAAGTAGTCTGTAATAGACTTCAAACAAAAGATCAAGACACAGGAGCATCCTGGGAAAATTGGGGAACAACTGTCCAAGGTACTCACAGTGTAGTGAAGAGCCAAACAAAATACTAAGGATATATGGTCTGGAGTTCTCCTCAGTACAAATAATTGTAAGCATTGAACCCATACAGAGGAAAACACTTTACATTGAATTTAAACAAAAATGCTCAAAATACTTTCACGGAAATTACAACATCTAAAGATGGACTTTGGCTGAGGCACAGTATGAGATAAGTATTGAGACAGTTATGAAATGCTGCCATGAATCAATTTGCTGGAGATACGGGATGTGGAGCAAATTATATCCACAAGTGCTTAACGGGAGGGAAACTTACACAGCCAGGGGACCAGTTGGAATTTTGAATCTGCATACATCAGTGAAGAGCTAAAGAATGATAAGAATGATCATAGTCATGAGGATATTACTGAGAACCTCTGTTCATCTATATTTCTGAGGGGCCTGGACTCTCTTCTTGAAAATCATTTTACAAATGGGGGGGGGGGGAGGGAAGGGGAGAGGAAGAAGAGATGAGGGAACTAGACCAAGTTGTTCTAACAGATTCTAAAGCACTTGTATAATTTGAGAAATGCTTGACCTGTCTGGAAGGCCAGTGATGGCACTGATTGTGGCCCTGATTCAGCTAGAGACTTAAGCACGTGCCTAACTTTAAACATGAGTAGCTCCATTGAAGTCAAGCTCCCCCTCCCCTTGCTAAATTGAAAGCAGTAAGGAAAGAAATGATACTAAGAACAAATATGTAACATGGATTTCACATCTCACAGTCATTAAAAAATAAAGATATCATGGTTAAAATTAATTAGATTTAAAAAAGATGAATTTTTCTCAGATTTTAATCCATTAGGATTTCACTTTACTGTGCTACAAGGCCTATTTATTTACCCAGGCTTTCGGGGAAGGAATGGGACAATGGGGTTGATATTTGTATGAGTAGGGAAGTATCGCTGGGTTTGCTGGCATGGAGAAGCTGCTAGTTTTTCATATATTTTGATTGTATTTTTAATTTTGGTAAATCTGCCGGGAGCTGAAGTTAATTTTTGTGTGGTGATACTAAAAATAATTGTATTCATCAGTTTGCTAGTTCATTGGCACTTCATTCATTTGTGCAGAATAAGCTAAACAACTGCAATGTTGTTTTTGCACTTATACAAATAGGGTCTCATGTAAGGAAGGCCAGATCCAGAGAGTACTTGTGTCCTGCCTTTAGTGTCCTCATTTGGGCATCCAGCTAACAGCTGTTTGTGCCCTACCAATCGTCAACTTTGGGTGACAAAGAGGGTTGAGCAGAGCTGCTGTGAGCTGAGACTGTCTTCTCACTTTATATTCCTTATTTTTGAATTAAAAACTAACAAACAAACAAATGACAGTCACCAAAAAGGACCTAAGTGATTGTATTGCTGCAAACCTCTTCCCATCCCTTCCCCGCTGTTTGATACCTTCACATCTTGTTATGTTTGAACTTTAGAAGGGGACTATGTGTGCAGTGCCTAGCCTACTTTGGGGTTATCATCACACTCCTGGAAGTTGTAAAGTAAATAATAAAGAATAATGATAAATAAGCGCTGGCTTGTGCCATCCTTGCTCACCCTGAGCATATGACTGACAACAAGAGCAGATCTATTGATTTCAGTGGTGCTGCTCAGAGAGGTACTACTCAGCCAGAGTGAGGGTGTCAGAATCTGGGCCCAAATACATTAAATTATAATAAAGAAATCACTGCATTAAACCTTTCTTCTCTTTTCAGCTTATTGTGGATCTCCCATTTTTACAAGGCTCCCCGCTCTCCTACAATTGTGAGAAGTTTTTTCATGTCTTCATCAGAACTGGGGCTTAACCTACAAATGAATTTGCTCTGGATAATGTTTATAGTTTTGTGTGTGTGTGTGTGTGCGCGCGCGCGCTTTGAAGGTGGGAATTATTAAAGAAGGAAGCTTATTTTTATGAATGGTACAAAGGGTGTAATTGGATGAAATGGAAAAAAAGGAGCATTTAGGGTGAATATCAGGAATGGATATGATGGAATGTGGAACAATCTTGTGCAGGGGTTTTGCCGCCCCAAGCAGCCAAAAAAAACCACAAAAAAAAACAAAACAAAAAAGCCGCGATCGCGATCTGTGGCAATTCAGTGGGAGGTCCTTCGCGCCGAGCAGGAGTGAGGGACCCTCTGCCGAATTGCCACCGAATAACTGGACGTGCCGCCCCTCTCCGGAGTGGCCGCCCCAAGCACCTGCTTGCTAAGCTGGTGCCTGGAGCCGGTCCTGATCTTGTGAGGGCAGAATTGGAAGCCCATTGGTTGAGCCATTCAAAATGAGACTGGACAGAAACACAGTGGAATATGCTGAAAGGGACATTTCTGCAATGGCAGGGGGATGGGCTGGATGCCATAACAGACTCTGCCCCACTTCCAGGCCCAATAAGATTCTTTAAGGCTATTCCAGATACATTTTTTGTCACTTACATGTCAGACCTAATGATCGAGCATATTTTCAGTGTCCACATAAATAGGATGTGTATAAAAATATCCTGATTTATAAGACAATAACACAAGAGAAAGTGAGACCCAGTAAGAAAGGCTTATAAGATTTTATTTTCTGGCAACATAATCTAGCAATATGTAATGATATTCCCCATCTGTGATAGCAAATGAAGATAAACCTTATTATGAAGCAGCATGCTTTCCCCTTTCTTCTTGATATGTTTAAAGAATTAAATACCAGGCAGAAAAGGTTTTCCAGACCATAATGGTTTTATAATAACAGAGCTAAAATTGGGGGTGAAGCTTCATCATGTCATTTTATCTTAGCTTTGTTTGAAGAATAGTGTTGATTCATATTTTTGTCACCTCCAGGCTCAACTTTTCAGTGCACTGTATCTGAGGTCAGAAGCAAATAACTTGAGGAAACTCAAGATGGTGATTCATACGTTGACATGTCTTCTAACCAATGCAGGGCATCAAGAACGCATCACTCTGATTCTCTGTACACAAAATGGGGTTGATACAAATGTCCTGAGCTTGACCTTGAGGTCCTGTTACCCACAGGGTAACCAAGTCCCTGACACAAAATTGTTTGACCCTTCCTGTTAATAATGAAGCCATCCATCTCTGGACCAAATTCTCTTACAACTCCAGTGCCCTTTTTTCCTCATTCAGCTTATTCATTCCTGATAGCTCAGAGATGCCATTCCTGACTAGATGAGTGATTGCTGGGGTCAAATCTTTACTAGAAATGGTGGATGTGTGTGTGTGTGTGTGTGAAGTCTGAAGCTGGTAGGAACTGTGGTTATTCATCTAGGCATGACCAGGACATGGGGGGGGGGGTCTGACCTAGTGGTCAAAGCAGGAGTCGGGCTGGATCAGATACCAGAAGGCCAGAGTCTGAGACAGACCAGAGGGCAAACCAAGAGTCAGGCGTCAGAAGACAGGCAGAGTTGGAAGCTGAGTCTGGGGTCTCTTACACACGAGGTCTGAAGCAGAGACAGGCAGGCAGTCTGTGTTGTTGCTTGGACACTGCATATAAAAGACCGCAGATTCTGTCCTCTGACGCTGCCTGTCTCCTGACTTTTGGTTTGCTCTCTGGCTTGTCTCAGACTATGACATAATGATGACCTGACCCTGCCTCCCTCCCTATGCCTGACTCTTTGCGTACCCTCTGGCCTGTCTCAGACTCTGGTCTTCTGATACCCAAACCAGCCTGACTCTCTCTCTGACCACCCATGTCCCAGTCATGATTGCTTGCTGACACAGATCCCCATGGCTTCCCATCATGGCTTCCGCTGCCAGCCAATCAAGGAGGTGAGAGAAGCTGCCTTTCAGGTCCTGCTGGGCAGTACTTCACAGGATCCTCCCACAAGAGCCTAACCTAAGCCCTCTGTGGTGATCTGGAGACATAAGCAGCTTAGAATCCCCCCCCATAGTCTCAGGTTCTAGCCCTACAGGCTCTTATGTCTAGAGCAGGGGTCTGGAACCTTTCAGAAGTGGTGTGCCGAGTCTTCATTTATTCACTCTAATTTAAGGTTTTGCGTGCCAGTAATACATTATAACATTTTTAGAAGGTCTCTTTCTATAAGTCTATAATATATACCGGTAACTAAACTATTGTTGTATGTAAACTAAATAAGGTTTTTAAAATGTTTAAGAAGCTTCATTCAAAATTAAATTAAAATGCAGAGCCTCCTGGACTGGTGGCCAGGCCCCAGGCAGTGTGAGTGCCACTGAAAATCAGCTCGCGTGCCGCCTTCGGCACCTGTCCCTGAGGTTGCCTACCCCAGTCTAGAGGGGAGCAAGGAACTTGGCGCTATCGGGGCAAAAAGGGAGCTTTTCTTTTTTTAAGTTTCTTCTGCAAAAATAAGTATAAAATTTTCAAAAACTTTAAATAGAAAAATCATTTGGAACCCGTACAGTTATCGAGGCACATTTAGAGAGTAAATTTAATCACTAAAGTGTAATTCAGTTGTGATTTTAGTCCTGCTTTAAGTGCAGCTCTCATCACCATCTTAGTTACAGAGTTGTTACCTGATTTTGAGTGACTATAAGTCATCACATCTTACTTTTCGCACTGAGAAAATAAGGAATTTCTACAGTCTAGTGATAGGTGTTTAACATATCATTGGCCTGTGTGTGATACAATGCAAATCAACTGTTTGTATACTATATACCTTTGCTTTATTGATTTTCCACATTGTTGCCACTAGAGTTTGCTGTAATGCAATCAGATAGACTCTAATGTATGAGTTTAAAACCATTAAGCGATATAGATATCAAATTTCCAGCTCTCTTTCCTGGGATTCACAGATTAACTCAAGGAGTTAAATGTGCATTGAAGACACATTTCAAAGCAGCCAGCACTTGGGGTTTATTGATATTTGCTTTCTGATTCCTCTTAGTCAAGGCTTATTATTAGAAATGGTTAGAGAAACATTAACAAAGCCGTATTCCATCAGAATCTGCAGTTCTATAAAAATTGAAATGCTTTGCAAAATCAGTTGACTTTGCTGGAATTTCATTTTGAAAAAAGAAATGGAAAAAAGTTCTGACAATGCTGAAATGTCCTCTTTTGACATTTTCAGAATGAAATGTTTCAATTTTTTTGTTTTGAAATAACTGTTTTTGTTTTATGTTATATATTATAACATAATACAAAATAAAGTAAAAATTAAAACAAAATGAAACATTTAGAATGACCTGAAAGGTGTTTTTAAATTTTTTACTCTAATTTGGTACACAGCCAAATGTCAGTCTCAAAATCCATTGCAAAGTAGAACTACCTCTGCACAGCTTTATTCATAATACATTTTATAAGATCATTCAAGTGACAATCTCATCCAGAGACATATCCTCTTTAGAAATTATAACTGCAGATTTCTTTTATGTCTGTGGATACAACAGAAATAATAAATATAATAATAATAAATAATAGCTCAGAAGACACTAGAAAAATCAGAGACAGAAAAACCTATTAAATCATCTAGTCCATCTCTCTGCTGGATTGTTTTGTACTGTACATGCTCCACTGATTTGTTCAGACTAGTTTTAAATGCTTGAAGCAATGGGCCATGTGAGTTGGGAGCCTATTTCAGTTCCAAAGACATCTTGTGGTCAAAAGGTTTTCCTGATATTTAACCTAATTTTTATTCTTCTTACTTTAATTCTAGTTCTACTCCTTATATCTCATCAATAATTCTTCTCCTCTCTATCCTACACTCTTCAAATATGTAGACCTGTATTCCCCACTTAGCAGTTACTTAGCAAAGCTTTATATAATTAGGGCAATAGAGGAATGGCACCATAATTTGTTTATTGATGTTTATTTAATTTTGGTTGGATGTATTCCTGGAGGTTTCATCACATGACATAATCTTTAATTAAGATTAATCTTTAATTCCTGGAGACTCCAGGACAGTCCTGGAGGGTTGGCAATTCTGGGATTTTGAAAGTCAAAGACTTATGCGTCTAAGTTTCTGACAGTACGTCTACACTTACCTGCCAGTTCGACGTGGAGAGTTCGACTTTTCGGAGTTCGAACTATCGCGTCTGATCTAGACGCGATAGTTCGAACTCCGGAAGCGCCGCGGTCGACTCCGGTACTCCACCTCGGCAAAAGGAGTTGGCGGAGTCGACGGGGGAGCCGCGGAGTTCGACCCCGCCGCGTCTGGACGGGTGAGTTGTTCGAATTACGGTACTTCGAATTCAGCTACGCTATTCACGTAGCTGAATTTGCGTACCCTAATTCGACCCCCGCCCTTAGTGTAGACCTGCCCTAAGACACTTTTGGAAATGCCATTAGTTCAGTGCTTTCTAGGAGCATATTTAAAATAATATTAAATGGAGTATTATGTACAAAGGGAAAGTTGAAGTGGAAGGTATAGTTCCAAATGGGACCAGTGGGGGAACTGTTCGTTGTTGCTACTGTCTTGCAAGTCAGCAGAGTCAATTTGGGAAGTAAGAGAGCATAGGGACAGAGGGCAGGAAAAAGAGAGAATGGGTTGGCAGAACCCATCAGCATGACTGGGGGACTTTTTGTCTTTACTGAGTGAACTATTGGACAGTCAGAGAAGCGGAACTCAAAGAGGGCTTAGCACAAAGTAAGGTTCAGATGAGCTCTGTACAGAAAGGGAGAGCCCTGTTTGTGGAACTTAGAAAGCACCACGAGACGTTATTGTAAGTGTCTGTTTCCACTATCTTCCAATAAAGGCCTTTTCTTCCCACGCCTCTTCCTGCTATTCAATTCAGACTGCACCACAGACATAATTAGCTCTTTTATTGTCACCTTTGATGTCATTTCCTTCTACTGTCAGTATTCTGATGCTCCTCACTGAACAGCTTTTGATTTGTTGCTCTCTCCGATAAATATTCCAGATACAGTCACACCAGGATCATGGAGAGACAAAGTATTACCCCCCGGCCCTGGGAAAGGTGCCTTTGTGTATGCAGCCCAAACTTACATTAGTCTTTTATGCTGCAATGTTCCATTGCAAACTCATGGATAATTTGATGCCCCCTGTCACTCTTATGCCTATTTTGGTATTACTCCTTTCCATGTGTCTCTTGAACAGCTGGGATAAAACCCTTGCCCCCATTGAAATCAATTGGAGTTTTTTCATTGGACTGTACCCTTAAGGTTAGAACATTTCCCCCTGATGTATATATTTGTTCTTTTCCCAAACTGAATCTATTTTTGTTATTTTCTGCCTATGGTTTTAATTCTTCTACACCCTTTTACATATCTCTGGCCTCTCTTGTCATTGCTACTCCTCTCAATTTAGTATAAGCTGCAGAGTCTATTAACACATTGCTTACTATTGTTTCAGATCATTAATTCAGATGATACATTAGAGGGGCTCTAACAACCACCCCTATAACACTGCACTAGCAGTCCCTCCCACAGCTCAATGCGCTGAAGTCTTCCAGACACTTAGTGACTTTGTTTTCTTAATATTTTGTACCTTTATTTTACCAGGACTAGAAATAAGGCTCACACAATGATAACCGACAGGATCATTCTTCCTTCTTTGTTTGCAAATTAGTGGCAAAGAGAAGGAGCATGTTGAGGAGTATATCCACCACCAAGTTCAGAAATCTTGGCAACTGTTTACTGAAACTCTGTTATTAAAATTAAGTCTGAATACCCTTTCATATCCTTCATGCTGTACTCCAGGTATTTCCTCAAGCACTTTAAAAAGTAACAAGTTAGATGTATATATTGGTAGTGCAATACCTTTTTAGTAATCATCTGAACCATATTTACACAATTTCAGCTTTTTGTCCAACAATTTTCACATCACATGCTAGCTGTGCTATTTGTGATCTACCAAAGATGTACAGAAAGACACCACTGAGACTTGTAAATTAATGTATTTGGCATTTTACTTAAAATAACCGGTTCCTTTGCTTGTCTTTATTTTTACATTTTACACGCTTATAAAAGGAAACCAATGCTAGAAGACAGGATGTACTGGTGACAGTGTGACTTGTGTGATGTGGGATGATAATAATAACTTTGGACAAAACCCACAAAAACCTTCAATTTTTCATTTTAGATCGTGTATATAATAAGCGACACTAATCTCAGATACATGATCTTAATAATGAAAATCTCCAGTCTACATCTAAAAATAAATAAAGTGGGTAGCTAAATAGGTCTTCTCACATCATTTGATATAATATAGAAACTTCAGAGATATTGCGGCATAGCACAGCACATGGCAAAATGCCTCATGGGATGGTCAATAACTCATGAAGTGCATTGCCAGTGGGATGCTCTTTCTAATGCTGTAGCACAAGGCTTGGTGCATTTTTAATGAGCCCCTCTGGGACAGATGACCCTTTATCACTG
This sequence comes from Mauremys mutica, assembly GCF_020497125.1. NCBI lineage: Eukaryota > Metazoa > Chordata > Testudines > Geoemydidae > Mauremys > Mauremys mutica. The sequence goes on along the minus strand of NC_059073.1, from coordinate 86,524,876 downwards.
GATTCATGAAACAAAATTTATTAAATAAGAGATTAAATTGCACTAATCCATCAAATTTTCCTTTGATCACTAGAAATCAATGTTAGACGCCAGGTTTTGATTTTTGGGTCTATCCCTGTTGTTCCAAATCTAATTTTACTCCTTTTACTAGCATCAGAAGGTTCTTTTATGTGAGATTTAAATATTTCTGAGGTTCAGCAACCGAAGACTATAAGACTTTAGTGGTTTTTTTTTAGATTTAAAATTAATTTAGTGCTGCTGAAAGTTGTCAGTGACAGCACTGGAGACTGAATGCTCCATTAATCTCCAGAACAGACACAGCACATACATGGGCTGTACCAATCTCCTGCCACTACTTTACCATTATGTCTCAACCCTCTTCTAAAAGAGTCACTTTTGTCCATTAAATGTCCTCCATATATTTGTTTTCTTTGTGTAGTTGGTACCCTTGTTATAAGGTTATGTGATGAGTTGTTTTCTAGGAATGGAGTCTTTCCATTGACTTCAATGGACATTGGGTCAGGCCCATAGGAACCAGACCGATACCACAAATTCATTTCATAGAAGCATAGACGATTAGGGTTGCAAGAGACCTCAGGAGGTCATCTAGTCCAATCCCCTGCTCAAAGCAGGACCATCACCAACTAAATCATCCCAGCCACGGCTTTGTCAAGCCGGGCCTTAAAAACCTCTAAGGATGGAGATTCCATCACCTCCATGGGTAACACATTCCAGTGCTTCACCACCCTCCTAGTGAAATAATGTTTCCTCATATCCAACCTAGACCTCCTGCACTGCAACTTGAGACCATTGCTTCTTGTTCTGTCATCTGCCACCACTGAGAACAGCCTAGCTCCATCGTCTTTGGAACCCCCCTTCAGGTAGTTGAAGGCTGCTATCAAATCCCCCCTCACTGTTCTCTTCTGCAGACTGAATAACCCCAGTTCCCTCAGCCTCTCCTTGTAAGTCATGTGCCCCAGCCCCCTAATCATTTTTGTTGCCCTCCGCAGGACTCTCTCCAATTTGTCCACATCCCTTCTGTAGTGGGGGGACCAAAACTGGATGCAATACTCCAGGTGTGGCCTCACCAGTGCCGAATAGAGGGGAAGAATCACTTCCCTCGATCTGCTGGCAATGCTCCTACTAATGCAGCCCAATATGCCATTGGCCTTCTTCGCAACAAAGACACACTGCTGACTCATATCCAGCTTCTTGTTCACTGTAATTTCATATAGGCTGTCAAACATTTGGCAAATGGGATAATTTATAGTTACTATTGGAGAGAACTGGATTTAAATCAGATGAAAGGTTTTGCACAGACGCTCCCCGGGTTACACAAACCCGCCTTACACAAATCCGCACTTATAGAAAAAGTTCCTTAAGTTCCGTAAGCTTTTTTTTTTTTTTTTGCATAATTGTCGGGTATACATTCCCGAACGGAATGCTTTGTAAGTCGGGGAGCGTCTGTATCCCATTATTACATAAAGATGCAGTCCCTCCCACTTGGTCACAGTCTCTAAATTTTTGCAAGAACTAGTTCTTATTTGTTTACATTAAAATCATTGCCATGACAATGATCTCATGATGTATCATTTTCAGTCCTGTCCTGGTCCTGAAAATGAGATATCTAGATTTACTAAAAATGAATGCCAACTAGAACTGGTTGGGAATTTTATGATGAAAGTTTTTTTTTCATTGAAAAGTGCAGATTTGTTAAAACTGAAATTTTTGTAGGAAATTATCAGTTTTGATGAATTTCTTGACTCAAAAATATTGGAAAAAATTGAAATTGATTAAATGTCCTGTTCTGACATTTTCAAAACTATTTATTCCAGGTTTCTAGTTCAAAATGACTTTTTGTTTTGAAATTCAAGCTACTTAAAGTAAAAAAGGGAATGGTCAGATCAAAATGAAATGTTTCAAAATTATTAAATTATTAAATTTTCAGTTGACTCAAACTGAATCTGTATTAGGATTTTCAGTTTGCAAACATTTTCGAGATATCAACTTGTCCCAATTTCAGATGGGACATTTTTTTGAAATACCCAGTATTTTTGTTGCATGAGAAAACTAGTTTCCTACCCAGCTCTAATGCCTACCACTGTTTGTGAGATCACCACATTTCTATTATTTCTTTAGTGTTAAATAATAAAAAAGACCCTTATACAAAGCCTCTCAGTGCTCTGCCATTTAAATTTTCAACATCATAATACACCCAGAACCATTAAAGAATTAAATATTCAGACATAAAAAATAACACAACCGAGCCCGACAGCCCCCTATAAAAAGCGCTTTTCCACCCCCTTTCATCATAAAATTCCCAACCAGTTCTAGTTGGCATTCATTTTGGACCATATGCTGTAGTGCTCTACTTCATAATATTCTGCCTATCAGTGAGTAGCTCAGCTTACTCCTTTTTCATAAAGTACAAAGGCAGTAAATGGAGAGAAAGTCAGTGATTGTGACTAGTCAATTAAACAGAGCTGGAAGAATCATTCATAGTGGCAAATTTCACCTCTCCTGCTGTTCACACATTTTCCATTTCTGTACCAGTGATTATACCCACTTCATTCAATCTTCTTCCACTTTTTTTTTATAACTGATAAAATTAGCCATTAATTTATCGTCCAGAATTTAAATGGAAACAAGGCTCAACCCTGAGTAAGGGATGGCACGTAACTGCTCTCTGCCTCAGGAACAGCCAGGCAAAGGAATTGTGACTCAGTTCCTTAATTCCTTAATTCCTCCCACTCTCCTCTCTTGCTCCAGAGGGGAGTAAGTTACTGCAGCCTTTAAAAAATGCAGCTCAGTCCACATCCTTAAAGGTTTTAGGCCTTGAACTTGCAATTGGCTGTCTGTTTCTAATCAAAAGGCTTTGTTTTCTGGGGTAATTTGATGCTTGTGAAAGGGAAAGACTAATGAACTTAAGCCATGTAAGAGCTGAAAGATGATCTGCAAACTTCTTCAACACAACCCTACCAATGCATCACAGTCTCAGTATGCAGCATCCTTGCTCATCCAGTTTTAATTCGGTTTTGTGATGTGGGCAAATAAAGATTAGGATGACACAAACTCACTTTGGCTTCTGCCCAGACTGACAATGAGTGAAACATTTCCTCAGATAAGATCTGTTAGACTGTGGAACAGACTCCCAGTGGAACCCATATTAAAACAATCACCCCAAACACTGCAGCAGCATTATTGTAACTATAGGATATTGGATGATTATGGCAGAGTTCTGTAATCTTCCTGCAAGGACTATTGAGTAAGTCCCATTGTCTGCCATTTAAAAGTGGCTTGGGCAAACACTGGAGAATACAGAATATAAAGCAGAGAAGACACCTATATTGACAGATTGCCAAATACATATTTTCTGTATCTAATTTTTATTTGTTGTATTTATTCTAATTTATATGGCAGCTTCCTTTTCTTCTCCTATCTCCTAAGCATTAGAATTACAGAAGAATTGTTGTGCAATGAATCATGAGATGGGTGTGTAAGACAGATGTGCTACCACAGGTGGATTTAGCCAAATAAAAAAGTAATTTAGAAATGTTTCTAAAAGACGCAGATGTCAAAAATTTTAGAACTGGAGAGATAAGTGTTGCCCACATGCCTTTAGCTACAATACCACTTAGCTGTCTAACAATTTTAATATTCTTGTTGCTGTAAAAGAGAAAAGTCACTGGCATTCAAGCACTGAAAAGCTCTGATTTCCACTAATAGCAGAAAACCTCATTAACATTGTGTTACATTGAACAAAGTCAGGTCAGGAAACAGCTTTTGGTGAGCTACCATACAGAGTAAAGTTTTATAAAAACTAATCTATTGCTTTCTGTAAGTCTTCATGTTCCTTTCCCAATTCTGCCATCCATCAGCTGCAGAGGCTTCATGATTTATTCCAGATCCTTCACTATTCCAGTGGAGGTAATCCCTCTCCTTCCACCTCTGAATGATTCACTCTCTTCTGCAGGTAGGGCCTGATCCAAAGCCCATTGAAGTAAATGAGTCTTTCGATTGACTTTAATTGGTCCCTACTATAATGAATTTCATTGTCCTCTGCTTTGTAGACTTCCTAATCCTTTTTGTTCACACTATCCCCACACCCTCCCTATACCCGTGCACAAAGTTACCACCCTCTTTCAAATCCCACCTCAAAAATCACTTTTGTTTAACCTCCCAAAACTGACTGCTTTGCCATACTTTCTGCTCCTACCACTGCATGTGATCCTTAGTTATTTCCATCGCATCTGTCCATAGTAGACTGCATCCTCTTTGGAGCTGGGCCTTTGTTTTCCTATTTGTATCTAAAGGATATGGGCTCAAATTTAAATCCTCACTACATCCATTCTCCATGATCCTCCCCACTTCAAATGTCGGGAGAGTTTGTTATTGGAACTATGTGGATTGGGCCGGTCAATGTAACAGATCCAGACCCAAGCTGACACCTTATGGTATATTATGTTTCTTTGACTGTTATGAGTAGGGAGAACTACTCTTTATATTTATCTAGCTTTTTTAAAATTTTAAATGGGCACTTTTTTTTTATAAGAGATGATGGAAAGAAATGAAGAAAAGTCTCAAAATATAAGCAGCTGCACTAAAAAAAATAGCAAAGGCTCTGATGTCGATCAACGATGTCGATCAACAGGGGGAAGATATTTGAAAGGAAGACTCTTCCACATTCTTAATGTCAATAGCAATATAATATTTTTGTGCATGTTCTGCATCCTATCCAGTTGTTTTCAAATGTGAATAAAGTCTATGTTAGACATTTTAGACCTAATCCAACTTCTGCTGAAATCAACTGAAAGATTCTCATTGATTTCAATGAGTATTGGTTCGAGCCCATAGAGTCTGAACACCTTTTTTGTTTAAAATTTAACTTATTGGTTAAAAGGAAACATTTTACTTGTGGACTTTTTTTTTTCTTCTCCTGATTTTTCCATTGCTGCCTCCACCCACTGTTTCTGTAAAGTTTTTTGGGTTAGAATCTCACCCTCCTGACAGAACACACACAGAATATTTTAATGAGTGGTTATATTGCCAGTTCAGAATCCCAGATCAGACAACCGGATACAGCATTCTGACCTGACCCCATCTGGATAGCTCGCTGTGACACAGAAGCTACATTTTTAATAAGATTTTGCTGGTAACCCTCACCCACAAAAGACATTAGTTTATTCCTATTGGTAAGAATTAAAAATGACAGCATTAGTCAGATTCCACAGTCTATTATATTTTAAGCTCATATTTCTTTGGAAAAGATAAGAGACATGACAAAAATTTTTGTACGCATGAATCTTGATCAGCTTCATTTAGGCAATTGCTTTTCATATCCACAGACTGAAAAATGCCTGTTTTAAATCCTTAGCAATATATGCACATCTTGTAAACTAAAAACAACAACCCTAAATATAGCTAAAGAGAATGTATAGATGAAAGAAAAAAATATTACTAGAAACAAAACATTAAAGAAGGAGAAGGAAATGACAATGACCATCAACAGGTTTTCAGGCCAGACCATGCAGCTTCTGCTGAGCAGATTTTATAGCAATCATACGGAGTAAGGCAACTAATCACAAAAGATCTTGCTTCCCATACATCTCACCTTTTTTTGCTCTGAATCTTATTTAAAAGAGAATTTTAACTGAATAGTACTAAAAGGCTGCTACTTTTCCTGTCTGCTTGTGCAAAGGAGTATGTAGGATTTACTTTATTGCCACTGGCCCATTCCCACTTTCTTCAGTATTCAACAGCCCATATTTTTTCTTGGTAACCAAGAAAAGGTGCCACTTGTAGGAGTTACCAGCTGAGTATGATTGTGAAAAGCTGAATTCATCAGCTGTAGAAGTTTTTTGTAATGCCCACCTCAGACAAAGTCTGGGCTGCCCTTAAATAACATGATATTCCTGCCATTGTCTGAATTTAAAAATTTCTCCTTCAGAATTCTGACAGAACACTTAATATTCCACTATTACTAAATCATAAATTGAGTGAAATTCTAAAGCTTTAATATGTTGCTGTAAGCAGAGTCAGGATGAGCTCTACCCTGACATCTGGTGGTAAATTATGGGGAGTGCAGAAAGAAGTTTCATGTATTCGCATTGGTATTTCAATTATTTGCATTGGCACTCCCACTCCCATTAGCATAGTACACAGCAGCCTGGGATGGCTATTTTCACCGCTGTGGGATCCCCAATTTCTTTGTTATTGGGGCAGGAGGAATGAAATGTTGTCACCCTGATTGGGTAAATGGGGAACTACAAAATTGTCTTGTGATGGGGGGGTTTCATTGTCAGCTGGATAGCGCTTGCTAGATGGGGCACATGGGTTCCAAAACCCATTGAAAAGAGAGAGGCTGGGGACAGATGTCCGTACTTGGTGGTGCAGGCTCCTTGTGTGAGCCAGAAGCACCAATTCCACCTATGCCTCTCTTCACTGTGGAATGTCAAAGTTAATTTTTTGATTCCCTTAAGAATTGAGATACCGGTTACTGAGCTGAACTCATGGGCACTGGGTTCCCCTACTATGAGCTGGAATCACTAAGAGCTGAAATCACTGAAGAGCTGGACTTGCTGAGCTGAGAGCACTGAGTACTGTGCTAATGAGTGGGGGACCCTGAAGCCATACTGTGGAGCAGAGCAGCTGGCAGAGCGGAGTGGAGCAGTTTGTGCAGCCACTGGGTGAGTGGAGCCAAGCAGCTCGCGAGGACGGCTGGAGTGGCTCACAGGACAGCTGGTGGACCAGAGCAGCTGGCAGAGCGGAGCAGCCCACAGAGCGAGCGGAGCTGAGCTGTTTGCGGAGATGACTAGTGGAAGCAGAACCCCATGAAGAGGCAGGGCAGTTGGCCCTGAAACCACGTAAGGTGCCCCTTTCTACCCAGGCTGGGGAGGGGGACCTCTGCAGAGAGACTCTTGAGCTCTGGGGCTGCACTGACCTGGGACAGAGACTTTTGGATTGTGGGACTTTTGGGACTGTGGGTGATTTGGAGGGTTGCTGGACTCAAGGGCCCCGAGAGAAGGACATGGCCCAATTTGCTGGAGTGGGTCTTTGCTCACGGTTTGACCTATGAACTCTAGCTGAGGTATTTTCCCAATTTAATGCTTGTTGTTTGTCATGTAATTAAACCTTTTCTGCTACACCAAGACTCTGTGCTTGCGAGAGGGGAAGTATTGCCTCTTCAAGGCGCCCAGGGGTGTGTGTAAGATTTTCCCAGGTCACTGGGTGGGGGCTCAAGCTGGTTTTGCATTATGTTGTGGGGAAGGGAACCCTATGTATTGAACCCGGCCCTTGCTGCTATCGTTTCGGCCCAGCAGAAGGGTTACATTGCATTGGTAGAGAAAATGAACTCTTTCTTTAGTATTATTATTGTATGTCCCATTTTGGGGCTATTTAAAAAGACCAAATCTGAGGGCTAGTCTATACTAGTGCTTACGTCGATGTAACTTACGAGGCTTAGGGGTGTGAAAAAGGCACCCCCTGAATGACGTAACTTACACCAAACTAATGTCCACGTTGCGCTATGTCAGCAGGAGAGGCTCTCTTGCCAACATAGCTTCCACCTCTCGCAGAGGTGGAGTAATTATGCCAACAGGAGAGCGCTCTCCCATCAGCCTAATGCATCTGCAACTGCGCCGATGTAGCATGGTAGTGTAGACTTGACCTGAGGCTAGTCTGGGGGGTCCTATGTATTTTAACCGTGCAGACAGAGCTCACCATGTAAGTGCCACACTTAACATCCATGGGAGAGAATGTTCTGAATTGCTTTAGCAATTAAGCATGCAACTCATTCTGAGCCGAACAGCCTTAGTTTGTGACTTACAGAGTTTAAGGGGACCTGCTTTGGTAGTACATCTTGGAATCATAGATCTTAAGGCCAGAAAGGATCACCAGATTACCTAGTCTGACCTCCTGTACATCACAGGCCACCAGCACCAGCCAATACCCAATACCCACAGAAAACCCAACCACTGAAATTAGACCAAAGTATTACAGACCTCAGGAGACTAAACTAACACCTGCCTCAGGCAGAGAATAGGAGGGAACGAGATGCACCTCTGCCTGAGGCGCCTGCAATGGCAGGGAACTGATTATGAGAGAGACCCAGATAATCCTGGTAAGTGACCTCCTCCCCCTCCCCCAACCCACTGCAGAGGAAGATGAAAATCCCCCAAGGTCACTGCCAATCTGTCCTAGGGGAAAATTCCTTTCTGACCCCATGTATGGTGATCCGTTATATCCTGAGCATATGAGAGGAAGCCAGCCAAATACTTGAGCGGAAGACTACTCAGGGCCCACTCAGCACACCGGTCCTCTCCATCCCTTGTCCCATCTCCAACCAGGGCCATCCCTGATGCTTCAGAAGAAGGAGACCAAAACCAAAACACAACGCCAAAATACAGTGGGGAAAAATTCCCTACAGGTTACCAGCTGAAGCCTTGAAGTGTAGTGCAGTGACAGTTGCTAGGGAAGAAGCTAGACCACAATTCTCATTCCATTGCAGTCAGTACCTTCGGGGCCCTAGTGCAGTAACTGTGAGGTTAAAGCTTTAGAGCTACTGCCAATGCCCTGGACTATGGTTCCTGACTACTTGTGCAATGAGGGAATAAACCATAAAGGGAGGCAGAAACAGCTGTTATGTGGACTTCATGCCCTCCCTTGTGCTCCCTAACTGGAAAAAAAAATTAGGGCTCAAATGAGACATTAAGGCAGTGATTCATCCAGGGGGAAGCATACCCTCCACAGCTGCAGCAGGAGTGCCCAAAGGCCAGTAGCATCCACTTTAGCAGGGTGCATTCCCTGCCATTAACGTGGCCTCATCTCCTCCATTTCTGCCCCTCTGGGGAGACTTACTATGCACCTTGTCCTTCCTGGTGCAACTAAGTGTGGTAGTGAACCCATCTAGTTTACAGTATTAATAGGCTAAACAAGCCATACATCTAATGCCTACCCTGCTCACAGGCAGGAAAGTTCATATGTGAAGGGACCATTATAATGATCAGGTTTGAACTTCTGCCTCACACAGGCCATAGAATTCCACCTAGTGATTCCTGCACCAAGACTAATACTTGCAACAGCTTTAGTGAAATGTCAAAAACTTGGAATTTCTTTCAGCATTCAGCCCTCCAAGATCAGAATATGGCTATCTGGGATCCCCTCTGAGCACTGTTATATTTTGTGCATATATTTTAGCAATGGATTTTCCATTTATATTCCAACTGAAGCTGGCACATGCTGCTGGCACTTTGGCTAGCAATACCTTACACATCACTTGAGCGTTGCATGCAAAATGCCATCTTCCTCCTCCTCCTTCTCATTTTAGTCAATTTTTAGAAAGACTTTTTTATTCTATAAAATTATAACAGGAAATACGTTCTTAAAAGGTGCAGCCGAGAGCTAATTCATGCAACTCTCTTGCTGTTACTATGCTTCAGGTTAGTGCACAGCAGTGTGATGTGATCCAGAATAAAGTAGCACAAGTAGAACTGATCTTAAAAGTCTCTCCAACTAACTAATAGACATTGTCCAGCTGGAAAACAAATATTCTGGTGAGCAGAAGTTTCCTGGGCAAAGTAGTGTAACCTTTCCTGTGTTAGTGAAGAGGCAAATGCTGGCTATTGGACCTAATAATTTCTGAATTGTTTGGTGTATCTCATTCTCAAAACACATGAAAGGCACATTTAGTAAGCTTTTATAGTCTGAGGTAGTCTGTTTATAATGGTTTCAGGCACATCTTATATATCTTCTTAATTAACATCTTAGAGGAAGATCCAGCTAGCTAGTAGCCATAATAATGTCTTAATCATTTGCTCTGAGGATCTGAGCTAGTCTCCAGCAAGGTCAGATGCTTTTATAAAGAAAAAAGGGGCCCATTAAAATTGACTGACAATGGGGTGGTACATTTTGTTATTCTGAAAGTCAGACTAAAACAAAAAGATCCTATATACTTTAATAATCCCTTTTGTAGTATCTACATTTTCAAAAGCTCTTTCAAGTTTTATTAATAATTCTTTTGTTTCAGTTCATAATAACCCATATTATACTTCACTCTCTTGGGAAGTAAAATTCTTTTTCATGGACTAGGTCTTTCATTCCGTGAATCATGACTATTTTCAATCTCTGGAAGAATTGATCCAAATTAAAATTGACACCAATGCCATTTGTCTTTACAAATACAAAGTATTTTCTTTCCTTTTACATCAAGTGTCTGACCAGAGGACATTTGGCATTTGGGTTTTATGGACAGAATACAACACATGTGCAATTAATTGGCTGCTTTTGTTAAAAAGAAGAATATTTAATTATAGCGGTAAAAAGCTTTTTTGTTCTCTACAGAGAACAAATACTGCTAAACAAAGCAAGCCTTTCCCTTACCATCATACATTAGTTTAGGATGTGTTTTTCTTTATTAATAATACAGTAATTAAAATGAGAAACCCAGGGTTTTAATAGTATTTGAGATCGGGTAAATTCTGCACTAATGTAACATTTTTTTGTTTGATGCCATAATCACTCCACATTACATATAGCATTTTCTTTCTCATCTTCAGTGTCTGGGCCCCTACATACAGCTATCCTACCGTTACCCATTATGCACACTATGTTCTGCTAACTCACTTCTTCTTATGTTTCTCATGGGCCTGAGCCAAGCCCACTGATATCAGTGGGAGTCTTCCATTGCCTTCCATTGGCTTTGGATCAGGCCCTATAACTCCCTTTCCCACTTGAAACTCTGAGTCTTCTGCTCACAAACTGCCCAAGTGCCTGGAACAGCCTTCTTCCACCAATGTGACTTATGACCTCATTCAAACCCCTCCTTAAAGTGGAAGGAGGGATCTTTTTTTCTCTCCTTTGTAACTAAGCTTTCTGCTCCTTTAGCAAAACCCATTCTCTAGTTTTTAATAATGCATTTTCTATAATACCCATTTTCATTTTGCAGGTTTCCTCTCTTGTGCTTGGCCTTGTATACAGTATAAAACTGAGGATTAGGTTTAAAAAAACAGGCTCCTAAAGTTAGGTTCCTCTTAGGGTACATCTACACAGCAATTAAACACCCCCTGCTGTCCTGGGTCAGCTGACTTGTACTTGCCTGGTTTATAAGACTCAGGCTGCAGGGCTGTCAAATTGCTGCATAGACATTTGAACTTGGGCTGGAGCCTGAACTCTGGAATCCCGCAAAGGGGGAAGGTCCCAGAGCTCAGGCTCCAGCCCAAGCCCGAATGTCTAGCCCACAGTTTTTAGCCCCACAGCCTGAGCCTCACAAGCCTGAGTCAGCTGACCCAGACCAGCCATGGCTGTGCCATGGGTCTTTTATTCCAGTGTAGGTACATTCACCTAAATAAATGGCTGGGTTTTCAAAATGGCTGAATACTCAACAGCTCCCATTTACCTCAATGGCCAAGTCCTACTTCCCATTTCTAAAGATATATTTATCCAGTCACACAGTTCAGAAAAAAGATGGAAAGGAAAATATAACATGAAAAAAATGATCCAACATAAGTTGATTCTCCCACTGTATCTTGTCTTTTAAAGTTTATCTTTAGTTTATAAAACATTTAGGGTAGGGACTATCTAGTTATCTGTATCATGTAGAGCACATTATCTGTGCAAAACCAATGTCAGTACTAAATGAATAATAATAATAAATTGAATTGCACATTTCTAATCTTACTTCTGTTCCATAAATGTGTATGCGTAGGCAGCAACTGAAGTCTCTGAAGGTCTCTTTGGAAAGGATACCCTCAAATTTGACTGTGTACAAGGAGTGGGAAGTATCTCGTTAAAGAGTTGGTGAGCTCTTTAGTGATGCTCACTGTGGTCTTTGTTTTAGAAGGCACCAGAAGGCAGCCAGAGCAGCAGTGTGTATATGTAACTAGGCCTTATATGTTGCATGTATTTAGTAAACATAGTTATTTGGACCTAACTATGCCTGCGTGATTTCTTCATTCTATTACTTTGTGTAAAGGGCAGAAGACACCACTTACCAAGTAGCTTTTGTTTATAAATTATTTGAGTATTTCACGCATCGTTAAAACTTGTTAAATATTTGTATGCAAAACAATAGGATGCTATTGGCTATTTGAAAATAAGCAGGAGTTGTTAATTACATTTGAATTTCAATGTTTATATATAATAGTCCTGGGGATTATTTTCTGTAAAGTCCTGAAAAGACAGAATTCTGGCTTAGCTGTTGCTAAGACTTAGCTGAAGTACATTAAGGGGAGTGTCATAATAGTAACTGAGGAAAGGGCCTCATTATAATAGATACAGGAAAAAAGATTCTTGGCTTGCAATTCAGGAACACTTCAGATGTTTTAATAAAGACAAAGTTATTACAGATTACGGATCTTTATAGCAAGTAAGTCATTTCCTGTTATAACACTAAATTATGTGTATGGTTAGAAACACTGTTATTATGTTAATGTCAAGATGGAAGAAATATATTAAGAAAACTAAAATGAAAAGGCAAAAAAGAGTCTGTAAATGCAAAAGAATAAACAATATTTTGATATAACAAACTAACATTTACATATGTCAGTAGGAAACAAAACAGTTCATCTTTCCTGGGAGAAGATAATGTATATTAGCAATTAGGACTAAGGAAGTCAGAGCCCAATGGAGCCTAGCCCACCTTACATATCACCACTGAATTTGGCTCACAGACTCCATGACATTCAACCAAACACAATGGGCCAAGTTCAGAGGTGATATGGAAGGGCAAAGGGGGTGGAGTTATACCTTGGTAAGAAGGTGTGAGTCTGAGTTTAAGGCCCTAATCCTTCAATGAACACTACATGGACAAACCCCCATGCCTGCTTGGAGCCCCATTGACTTCAGTGGGGCTACTAGCAGGGGCGGCTCTAGGTTTTTGGCCGCCCCAAGCAGTCATGCCCGGGAGGCGCCCCCGAGCCGCGGGAGCAGCGGACCTCCCGCGGGCATGACTGCAGAGGGTCCACTGGTCGCGCGGCTCGGCTGGACCTCCCGCAGCTGCGGGCGGTTCGCAGGTCCGGCGGCTCTGGTTGAGCTGCCGCAGGCATGCCCGCGGGAGGTCCAGCCGAGCCGCGGGACCAGCGAACCGTCCGCAGTCATGCCTGCGGGAGGTCCACTGGAGCCGCCGGCCGAGCGTCCCCTCCGCAGTCATGCCTGTGGCAGGTCCGCTGCTCCCGGGGCTCCGGTGGACCTCCCGCAGGCATGACTGTGGCAGGTCCGCCGGCCCAGCCTGCCGCCCCCCCGGGAAAGGGCCGCCCCAGGCAGGTGCTTGCCCCGCTGGGCTCTGGAGCCGGCCCTGGCTACTAGCAAGTGCAGGGATTAGTTTAAATGGAACTAACTGGTTTGTGGATTTAGTTAAGTATTTCTAGAGAAGGCTAAGATGGTGTAACATGCACACTGAGGGGGCTGGAAAGAGTAATGCACCCTGAGGGGAGAATGGAGCCACAGGCCTAGACTCACAAGAGGGACTTAGGCATTGCCGTGCTGAATGTGGCAATGCCTAACTCTCAGGTGCCCTGCCGCCTAGTAGAATTTACAGCCCTGGGTTAGGTGCCCAGCCTCCCCATGCATTGTATGGGCAGACAGATATCTAAAAATGGGATTCATAGAAGCCAGCATGCTGAGCAGGGAGCTGCCTCAGCTAGCCAGTTAGAAAGGTAAAGGGTGTAGCCTAAGGCAGGGATCGGCAACCTTTGGCACGTGGCTCGCCAGGGTAAGCACATTGGCGGGCCGGGCCGGTTTGTTTACCTGCCACGTCCGCAGGTTTGGCCGATCGCAACTCCCACTGGCCGCGGTTCGCTGTCCCAGCCAATGGGGGTGGTGGGAAGCAGTGGCCAGCACATCCCTCAGCCCGCGCCACTTCCTGCCACCCCCATTGGCCTGGAGCGGCGAACTGTGGCCAGTGGGAGCTGCGATCGGCCAAACCTGTGGACACGACAGGGAAACAAACCAGCCCTGCCCGCTAGGGTGCTTTGGCGAGCCGTATGCCAAAGGTTGCTGACCCCTGGCCTAAGGTCTAGCCTACATTAAAAAATTAGATTGTCCTAGCTACTTCACTCAGGGCTGTGAAAAATGTTGTGCCCTTTGTGACATAGTTAGGTCAACCTAACCTCTGGTGTAGCCACAGCTATTCTTTCTGCCAACCTAGCTATCACCTCTCTGAAAGGTGGATTAACTACATTGATGGAAAAACTCCTTCCGTCAATGTACGAGTTGTCTACTCTATGGTGATGCAGTGGAAGCACTATAGCTGTGCTGCTGTAGCAGCTGTAGTGTAGACACACCCAAAGTGTAAGTTAGGTGCCTATCTCCACTTGGGAGTCACAGCTGTGAATACTTTCCTGGACTTGGGCTTGTAAGCCAGTTCAGCCCTTTCTCATGAAAAGCAGTGGCAATGGTAACCTCTTATACCTAATGGCCAGGGCACTCACCTAGCGTGTGGGAGACCTGGGCTCTAATCCCTCTGCTGCACATCAGCAAATGAACCAAAGGGTATGTCTTCACTACCGGCCGGATCGGTGGGCAGCAATCGATCCCTGACTGCTCTCCCATCAACTCCTGTACTCCAGCTTGGTGAGAGGCTCAGGCACAGTCGACGGGTGAGCGTCAGCAGTCGACTCACCATAGTGAAGACACCGCAGTAAGTCAATCTAAGTATGTCAACTTCAGCTTTGTTATTCACATAGCTGAAGTTGCATGACTTCCCCCCCACACACCCCCAGTGTAGACCAGGCCTAAGTCTCCTGTCTCCTATATGAGAGCCCTAACCACAGAGACATAGGAGGATACTCTAAGGTAGGCCACTCTCATTTTTCTCCTGTTGAAGCTGTTCCCCTGTGTATGTAATACTTAAATAGTCACTGGGCCAGAGAGTATGAAAAGGTTCTAAAGCCCAATGGTTAGAGTACTCAGCTGGGAGGTAGGTGAACTGGATTAGAGCCCCGATCTAACTTGGGTACAAGGGGGATTTGAACCTAGGACTCTCACATCCTGGGAGTGTACAGTGTTAGCTTCCTACCTAGAATCTAGAAACTTTCACAACCCTGGGAAATATTAAATACGTTGGCCAGAAGGAGGTGAATTTGTTAGCAAAGACTTTCTGATAATCCATGGCATACCATTTAGGCCAATAGCCTTATATTTGGATAAAGATTTAATAATGCTGATCATCTCTACAGTGTGATTTGACAATTTATCTTATTTAATTGGGCTTCTGCTAGGATTCAGAAATTTGGCTTGGCCATCTGATTATCTAGATTATAGAAGCCAACAAGCTATCATTACAAAAATAATGAAATTCTACAGATTCTGATTTAATTTTTGTAGGAGTCCCACAAGATTAGTTTTGTCTTAACTTTAGTTGATATAATGGTATTACTTAAATCATTTCTTTTTCAGCATTGACATTAAAACTTTCTGAATTGTTACTTTCCTTTAAAAATGAGACTTCCTGGGTATAACTTAATTTTGTTTTGTTTTAAAAGTTTCAGCTACATTCATCTATCCTTGTACATGTAGTATTCTCCTGAAAATTGAGTTCCTGGGGTATTTCTCTAGGATTCTCAGTTCTTTTAAAAAGCCATAAAGATCATTAAATGTGACTATTTGTTTATCCAAAACAAAACCAACAAACAAAACAACCCCCTACCAACTCTGCTCCTCCCCCATACCCAACCCAAGGAAACCAAAGGCAATAAAAACAAAGCAAAGAAAAAAAAACCATATGAAGAGTGTTGGTGTGATCATCATCTGTCTGGTTGTACATTTGATGTTCACATTTAAAACTGGTGGGCACATTTAAAACTATGTGGCCTTCTAGGGGATGTGAATAAACATTCCCTAGAAGTCCAGAATGACTAAGCTGGTAGAAAATTTTCCATTGAAACCGCTTTTCAGTGAAAAATTGGGTTCATGAGGACATGAAATTTTCCATTTTCCATGGACAGTTTAGATTTTTAATAATAACCTGGACACCTGAAAACAAAAATGTTTTCAGCAGAAAAACAAATTATATTGATTTGGAAATACTCCTGCAGTGCCTTATGGGAGTTGTAGTTTGGTTGCCTCATATCCCCTTTGTTCTCTATGGGCAGGCTCTCCAGCCAGACTTCATCTCCTGTTATGCTCCATGGGCTCCCCTTTTGCTGAGGGGAGGTGGTGCACCATAGGAGTCCGACGGCCCCAAAAGTTTTCCACTAAAAAAACCCTCCATTTTCTGACCAGCTCAATAATGACATAGGCCCTGATTTTTAAAAGTTACCTTCAATTTTAAGATCTCCTATTTGAGAAACCTTGCGCCTTCTTTTCAGAAATGCCAAGCACCCAGAATTCCTACTGAACTCAGCTAGGTCTGTGGGAGCTCAGTAGCTCTGAGAAGCAGACTCAAGGTGTTTTAAATTTGGCCCTTAGGCCAAGATTTTTTTAAAAAAGGAGCCTAAAATTAGACTACTAAGGTTGAGATTTTCAGAAGTGTCTAAGTGACTCACAAGACTCATTGACGTTCAAATCCATATTTATGCACCTAAACTAATGGTCTGATTTTTCCAATGTGTTGAGCAACAAACAACTTCTCCTGGGTGTTCAGCACTTTTGAAAAATTTGGCCCTTTAGTTAGGTGCCTAAATATAGCTTTAGGAGCCTAATTTAGTCAAGTATTTCTGATACAAACTTAGCTTTGTAATTTTATTCATTGCTTACTTTAAAGCTTAAAAGGCAGATCATAACTTTGAAACTAGGGAAAACGCTGTTGGAGATGGAGAATATACAATAAGAAAAGATTTATTGCAAGTGTTTATATTTTATTCATCTGGATAGTTTGTTGTAGATCTGTCAGAGGAAGAGGTTAAAATACAGATCTGACAAAAAAAGCTTTAGTTGGTTTCTCGTAGGAGTTTAAAGAGGATTTTGAAAGTGCAACATGAGTCCATGCTTTGCTTGTTGTGGTTAAAATCCTTACTGCTCTTTGCTTCCTAGCAACAGCATCTTTAAACCTTGACTGGAGACAGTGCATGCATAAATCAGTCTGCCACTAGTCACTTAGTTGATCAATCTATTGATGCTTTTCTTAAGAGCACTAATCTATATCTTTTAACAAAGATATACACTGACAATAGCAAGCAATGCATCAATGAGAAGAACAGGGCAAATCAAAAGACTTTTTTGGTGAATTGTCACTTTTTCCCCATTCTCTTTTTGGGTGTTTCTGAGGCAACGCATATCCTCTGCCTTGTCAAGAACCCCTAATTTGAAAGATAAAACTGTGAGAGGTCAACACCACACTTTGAACCAAACCCCTCCCTGCTTCCTGCTAGCAGATGAAACCCTTCCGACACTCCCAATATTAACCAGCACTATGATTCTCCCCCCTACCCCCATGCAGCTCGTTTCTTCTGTTACCCTGTATTGCTGATCTTATACACCAGTCTATTCTCTCTCCACCTATCCATCTAAGCTTATAAGCTCTGATAAGTAATTATTGTGAAATCCAGGCTGTAACCTGTTGTTGACTCATATTCACTGCCGGTGACTATGCCCCCAAAAGTCTAACCAACCATCATCTCCTGTTCTGCTGTCCGACCAACACCCCTCCACATGTGTTGGCAGTTTGTTTTGTATTTGGACTACCTTTAGACTGTAAACTTCTCAGCGCAGGGAACTTATCCTAGTATTTTTGCCTGTACTGTAGTCTGCACACCTGTGTCTCCGTAATGAGAATACCTATTATAATAAAATAATCATAATACTAAGAAAGAAACATATTTGGGGAACTTTCCAAATGAATGTATAATTCAGAAGGACGTACACAGATGAGCACCAAAATAATGATTTTTGAAGAAAACAGATGTTCTCCTACTTTAGGGTGTTTTTTAGTAGTCACCAGCATATGGTTTCATTTACAGAAGCCTTTTCCAACGGAGAGAAGAAGTAAATCCCATTGGCTGACACTAGGGATACAGATAAATATGCAGAAGGTTGAACAGTTGAGAGGATGCTAACATACAATATAGGATAAAGCTGCTATGCAGGTTTCATAAGGGGTTGGCTTCTCCTTGGGGAAAGTGAGTATAAGAATATTAAAGCTGAAAGTGATTTTATGTTCTCTGTTAGGGTGAAATTCATAATCCTTTGCACTGGCCAGCACAAGGCTTAGGTACTTAAGGGCATCTAACTCCCATGCATGTAAATCCCACTTAAGCCCTTTAAATTAGACTGCACAGGAGTGACTTTTATCCTTAGTTGGGAGTTTGGCAATGTATTCATGAGTGATTATGCACTCATATGCAGAATGCTTTTGATGTTGCTTAGCAGGATGAATACCTTTTCTATTAACACGATAGGCTTGTGTCAAGACACTGATCCAAACTCCTTGGAACTTTGGAGGGTTATGAGTGAGTTTTGGAATTCAAAATGAGATCCGGATCTGAATTCTTTAGCTGGCCTCTCTCTCTAATAGAAGGTACCAAACCCTGAGCTCTCCAAGCCCCTACATTTTGGCGGAGGGTAAGGGTTTCAAATGTTGGTTTGGATTTTCATCTTGGCAACAGTTTTAAAAACAATCAGGAAGATTATTTTTCCCAATAGCAATACAGAATGGTGGAAAGCACAATCACAACGTTTACAGTGGAAGGAAACAGCATAATTTGGAATGGTTAAAGGATCGATTCTGTTCCTATTGAAGTTAATGGCAAAACTGTTATTGACTTCAATGGCATGCCAGCATGCCCTCAATGTTTTACACTCACTATGAGGACCCAAAAATTATTCTAAAACTCTTTGGCTATAGCATCTTGGTTTACTGCTTTATTTCAGAAATTTACTCATTTTCCCCCATGATATCTTTCTTCACTTACAGCTTTACTCGTTTTTTAAAATTTCTTTTTAAAATTTCTTTTTAGTTTGTTGTAGATCTAATGACAATTAGAGCTCTAATGACAATGCAGCTCTAATGACAAATTCCAAAGTAAAGTTTGCAATAGTTTTTCGGAAAACTGAATCAAGATTTGTTTGAATGAAGGCCTAGAGTCATTCACTCTTTCTAAATCTCACTGATTTTAAAGTAAAGATTGGTATGTTTGCTTCCTATGACAAAGTTATATGTATAAAACATTAAAGAACT
This sequence comes from Mauremys mutica, assembly GCF_020497125.1. Taxonomy (NCBI): domain Eukaryota; kingdom Metazoa; phylum Chordata; order Testudines; family Geoemydidae; genus Mauremys; species Mauremys mutica. The sequence goes on along the minus strand of NC_059073.1, from coordinate 86,505,768 downwards.
TAAAAAGGCAAAGAAGATTTCTTAAGCCATCACTCAAAATATGTTCAATGAAACTGTACAGCAAACCCAGTTTGATCCATTGTAATAGTGTCAAAAATTATATCAGTTTACCCACTATTTGAGTACCATCAGAGGCAATGGTCCAGTTAGGAAACATCAGGATTGTCATACTGTTTCAGACCAGTGGCCCATCTAATCCAGTATCTTGTCACCAAGAGTGGTCAGTACCATCTGCTTCATAGGAAGGTGAACACAACCATGATGTGGGATAAACTGCTCCGAGGGAAAATTTTGGAGCCAGAGGGAGACAAACATCAAAATTTCAAAGCAGCTTGCTTTTGGAAACATTTGTTAACTCCCAAACACTTGGATGAATTTTCTTCAAACTTTTCAAAAAGATTCTTCTATGTCTTCAGAGGTAATGTGGCAATTTTCAGGGCAAAGCAATTTTCAGAGCCAAATTTAGAGGCTGACTAAAAATATAGTGGAAATTGATTGCAACCTAACTATGGAAAGGTGACTGACTCTTTATAATACAATAAAAACTAGCCCTGTCATTGCTGGGTTTCTGTTTTTCATTTTCCCCTTTCTTCACTATTGAACTTCTTTTCTGTCTGGATATTACCCGTCTTCAGTCTTTTTCAGTGTCATTTATTCCACTTCTCCACCTTTTCCTTTCATTAATATTCCACCCCTGTTTACTCCCCTTTTATTGTCTCTCATTACATTTGGATCTTGCTTTCTTCCAGCCTCTCTCTTGCCACTTTTCGTTCCTCCCTCTAACCTTTTCTACAATTGGCCCTTGAAGGAAAGACTCCCTGAACAAAATGAGATATTTGGTGGGAAGCGGAGGAGCTACGAAGTGGAGGCAGCATATGACATTTAGCTGAAGGAAGAAGCATTTATCAAGCTGCTCCGATCAGAGTGTTAGCCTAGTGCTGTTTGTTTTCCCTTTCTCACAGGAGAGCCCTGAGTAGTTTAGTATTTCACCGCTGACCATATGTTCTGAACTTTTCCTGAAATTAAATGGATTGGTTGTAACCACAATTGTCTCTTAATGTGTCCACCACAATGCATGGTGATAACAAGGATGATGTTGTGCTGTACTGAGAGGGGAATTGAGCCTGGCAAACTTGGGCATTTCACTGGGTTTTTGGGGTTAGTGTGCCAATTATAAAGACTCAAAGACATGGTCTTTCACTACAATGAATGCAAAGCTACCGCAAACCTCAAATTGGTTTAGACATTTACAGAATAATGGCAAGATTTTGAAATTAGGCCAATCTAGCCAAAATTTTAGACAAGCAAGTTTCTCGTATTCTCCCTGTAACTCTATCCTCCTTGGGCAACCTGTATACTACTGACTATGGGCCCAATCAACTCCCATTGCACTTAACACAAAAAGTGATGACAGGGGTACTGATTAGGCCCTTTGCTCTTCAGTAATTTGACATGAATGTGACTGTCTTGACAACAGAATAGACGGGAAATGGCAAAAGTTGTCACAGCACTGGGTGGAAGCTCTGTCTGACGATGCCTCCAGCTGCACTCACCATCCCTCTCCCGCTTGGACCAGGGACAGTCAGGGTTAGGTGAGCACTAAATGGGGTGGAAGGCCAGTGATGCTACAGAACTGCTGTTGCATCCCTTTAACCTTGTCAGCTGCTGATAGAAGTTGCCCTTAGGTGTTAGGTTATTAAATTGAAATTTAATAAAGTTGAAACCTCCAAACAATTTTATATACAAATAAGTGTCTATCCCCATTGGTTCCTGCTCTCAGGAATGGCAATATATGAGAGAGATGAGTTAAATGGCTCTTTGAATTAATGAAAAGCCATTTAAATGGCTCTTATTTGGTAGGACAACTAGGTCTGTAGTAATATACGTTTAAGCCAGTTGATTTGTGATATACTTAAAGAACTACTATGAGGTCTAAAACATGCAAGGTTCAGGATAAAGTGATTGAGAAACTATACCTTGCATCCGAAGAAGTGGGTATTCACGCACGAAAGCTCATGCTCCAATACATCTGTTAGTCTATAAGGTGCCACAGGACTCTTTGTCACTTTTTACAAATCCAGACTAACACGGCTACCAGGGGTGGCCAACTTGAGCCTGAGAAGGAGCCAGAATTTATCAATGTACTTTGTCAAAGAGCCACAGTAATATGTCAGCAGCCCCCTGTTAGCTTCCCCTCCCTGCGCCTCCCACCCACCAGCAGCCCCGCCGGGGGGAGTAGCGAGGGTATGGCAGGCTCAGGGGAGGGGGTGGGAAGGGGTGAAGTGGGGGCAGGGCCTGTGGCAGAACCGGGGTTGAGCAGTGAGCATCCCTCGGCACTTTGGAAAGTAGGCACCTGTAGCTCCAGCCCTGAAGTTGGTGCCTGTACAAGGAGCCGCATGTTAACTTCTGAAGAGCCACATGTGGCTCCGGAGCCACAGGTTGGCCACGCTTGAACGATATGATTATTTCAGTTTAGAATGTAAGAACTAATCTTTACTTCCAGTGCATGGTAACTAGGTAAGTGAGGCAGAAAGTGTTCAAAGGGCCATTAATAGATCATTTCACAGATAAAACTCCTGCTGATTTTAATGGGAGTTTTGCCTGCCCAGCAATGGCCCCATGTAATCTTCCCACAGATTACTTGGTAACTACATTTAGCCTTTCCCCTGGTGGAGAATACACACACATATCATCATAAAACTGCAATTAAATGTCTTATCAAGTTCAATGTTATTAGGTAGTAATAATAATGGGTGGACTGTAAAAATGTGGAGGCTAATAGCATCTAGTATTCTGAACCTCTGGAGTATGCAAAGTTGGCTTCAGTCCCTTAATGGGCAGCCTCTGCAATGTCTAATTGACTTCAGTGGGAGTTTAGGGTGCTTAGGATCTCACAGATACTAATTACCTTGAAGGAGATACTCAGCGCTTACAGGATCAGGCCACAGTCACCTTAAATGAGTATGCCCCACAAAATCAAGTGATAACATTTTCTGTATTTCTTTTAAATCTTTCTTCAAAGAATTTCTGTTTATACTCCATGACTATTGACTACAGGCCTGTTCCAAGCGCCCCTGAAGTCAATGGAAAAACTTCCACTGACTTTGGTCCCAATTCAGTGGGATACTTATGCATATGACTAATATAAATCAGGGTCTTTAATGGTATAGGATAGGGGCCTAAATGAACAGCAGCTACGATACCTCTTAGCTTAAAAATCTCCATGTAGACTGTGCTGATAAATACTTTTCAGAATGTTCATTAGCTCTTCGGCTACTTAAAAAAGCCTTTAAACACTCTTTTCTTCTTTGTCTTCATCAGCCCTGTGGTTTTTTACTTCATTAACAGGAGGTCAGGTTTCATCTTTCCAAACTCAAGTTCCCAAAGATTCAGGTTCTCTGAAAGAATTATGCTAACTTATAGATCAAGCATGTTATTTTTTGTACATGATATTATTTACAGTGGCTGGAACAATTCTGATTTGTTCTCACAATTTAAATTACATTTGGACTTTCAAGGAGGCTGTTTCTCGTCAATATTAATAAAGTTGAGATCACTATACCTGCAACATTTTAATTATCTAAGTCTGTGTCTGTACTGTGGTAGAAATATAGTTCTGTTCACAACCAGAGGGTCTGCAGAATCCTTGAAAAAAGTCAGCTAGAGATACATCATAATTCATGTCAGTTTGGGGATGACACTAGACAGATCTGGAATCTGTTCATTTGACCAGCAATCTGTAGTTGTCTATTAATCTGCTCCTTGTTTCAAAATTTCATTTATACTAAGTATAAAAATACTAAGTTAGAAAAAGGGCAAGTGAGTCACATAGAATTGTTGTGACATCCATAAAAATCCCATATTAAAAAGGTAAGCTGTTTAAATGGTCAGTTCTAATAGGTTAAAATATAATTATATATTATTTGTTTTCTTGCAGAGTGTTTCCAAACAGAAATCTGTGCCCCGAGGAGCTTAAAATCTAATGTCAGACAGACAGACAGACAGACAGACAGAGACATAAGAAGTCTCAGGTTAGGGGAAGAAGGTATTTATAGGTAGACGGGTGCTAGATAGTACAAGTCAGCTAAATTGTTTGTAGATAGCATGGCAAAAATGGATCTTTAAGAGGGACTTTACCTATAATCTGATGTAAAGTGATTTTAACAAATATACATCCATAATTCAATATAATTTATTACCATCAGACTGAGCTGCAGATACTTCATCGCTCCCTGTACTCTTCTTCAGCCCCATCCAAATAGATCTTTGTCCTGGCCCAAACCTTCTTCCCAGCTCCCCAATTTCTCTCTCTGACTTCTGAGACCCAAATCTGACAAGGACCAGACTGACCCAAAGGGCATCCTGTGGTTTTGTCCACAAGCCCGAACAGTCTCAGTTCTTTAATCTCAATATGTGACTTTCCATCCTTTCTTTTCACAGAACTAGATTTTTTCAGAGGGCTCTGCCATTCTTCCCCGCAACTCACCCCACTATGCCAGATCCATCTCTGTGCTCCCACTTCCACCATCAGAGGAAACAGCACTCTTGTGTTCACAGTCAGCAGTACCATCCCACTTCTTCCACTGCAATTGCCAAATGAACAGAAACTGTAACTCTTTAGATTTCCTCCCTGGTCATCCTGCCTGCTCTGGTGTTGTACCTCCATATGACTAGCGGCCTCTCCAAAATAGCATCTCCAAACTCATTGTACATTAGTCTTGGACTTTTGGGGGGCTATTGACTAATATGGTCCTCCCCTTAACAAGTTTGAGTCACCCAACACAACGTCCCTGATCCAAGCAATGTCCCTACATGTAGTGATATTACATGATGATGAGAGAGAACTACTCTTTTTGTAAGGATTTGATAGAGTTGCTTTATACAAATCTTGCCTGTTCTCAAGGTTTGCTAGCATCAGAGTTACCAAAGCTTGCATTAACTCCCTTTGACCATGAGAGGAGAGTTGAAAAGAGCAGCTGAAACAACAAAGCTAGCCAATCTTGAGTCACCACTGATTCATAGACTCTAAAGACAGAAGGGACCATTGTGATCATCTAGTCTGACCTCCTGCATAGCACAGGCCATAGACTTCCACCCAATAATTACTACTTCAAGCCATGTAAGGGCCACATTCCCAAGAAGTATGACATTTTAGAAGAGGGAGGAGGCTGCTCGAGGTTAAGAAGAGGAAGAATGTTTACTTATTCAAACTTGTGAGCCTGTTTGAAAGATAAATTTAATTTAGTTTGAGATCCAGCCTGTGATTCAGGCCGGTTGCCTCCCTCCCACCCCCAAAACTAGTCCATTAATTCCTTGTCAGGGACAAATTACAGTGGATCATTCATGGCTAACATGTTCATACTAAATACAATGTTTGCAACTGAACTTCAACATTGCATCAACCTGTCAAGCATTTTATGATGTACTTAAAATTAAATTAAAGTAATCATCATCAAGATGCCATTTTAAGCTGGAAGAAAAATGGTCATATTGTCAGTTTAATAACTATTCCAGTTGTTCGAAACTGCTCAAATTTTAATTGTATCCTTAGGAACTGCAAACACACATGCAGATCAGAAAGATTCAGCTAGCATCTGCTTTGCCAAGGAAACATCATTATTGTCACTTTTAATAATGCCTTGATAGTCACTTTTCAGTATGTTTTCCCTCAAGTACCAGAGCAATAATACCAGCACAGTTTTGCTATTGATGATCAGCACAGAGCTCTATAGGAAATTTTAATTAGATTGAAGCTAAAAATGTGTGGGAGAACCTGCTTCCCCCTATGTTTTTCACCAGAAAGTATGCTGAAGAAAGAGATTTTAAAAATTCATTAAAAACTTCACTTTTTTCTTCATTTAAAGAATACATTTTCAAATGGTCCCTATTAGTTAGTATTACTGTTTATACTGTGGTAGTACTTAAGGGCTCCAATCAGGACTCAGGCCCCATTACACTAGGTATTGTACAAACATATAGAAAGAGATAGTCCCGGCCTCAAAGGGTTTACAATACACAGGCCTTGTCTAAATTTGAGAATAGTCCTGATTTGGGAATGTGTCACCTGCAGTCAGTGTAGCTGCACAGGTGCTAATCCCTATGTGATCTAACACCAGTTGCAGGCCAACAGTTGCTGAAGTGCAGTCAAGTCCTCTGTAGACAAAAAGCAGAAGAAGAGAGTAGAGGATATGACACAATATACACAATATACACAGTGCACAGGGCTGTCCTTACCGTGATTCATTGCCCATCTTACTGAGGTTCAGAACTGAGCCACACAATAATCCCCATCCAACTAAAACTTCACTCACAGGTACAGTTAGACTCAGTAATAATCTGGTGCAGTAGGAGAGCTCTTCTTCACGGGACTCATTGATGGCAAATTTTGAAGCAACACCTGGGAACATCCTCTCTGACACTGAAACCACTGAGTGCCACACGATGGGAAAATTGAGTGGAGGTGATAAAACCTATCAAACACCAAATTGGGAAGATAGATGATGCCATAGTTGCCATTATGGAGGATAATGCTATGACAGGAACTGTTCATGGGAGAACAGTGGCAGAGGGAAATGGAATCACCAGAAACATACATAACTTCAAATTTCTGTGTGGTTTAGTGTTGTGGCATGACATACTGTTTGAAATAAATGTTGTAAGCAAGAGACTCCAAGGTGTTGACCTTGATATATCTGGAGCAATGGAACAACTGGACAAAGCAAAGTCATACCTACAGTCTTATCAGGAGGGATTTCAAAATGTTCTGAAGGGTACACAGAAGTTGGCAGAGGAACGTCACACTGAAGTTATTTTCCCACCCATTCAAGAATACAAGAGTCACCGAAGAAGAAGACATTTTGATTACAAGGCATGGGAAAATCTCATTAGACACCCCAAACAACAATTCAAAGTTTAATTCTTTAACCAGGTGCTAGATTGTGCAATACAGTCAATTGAAGAACATTTCAGGCACTCAAGGAACACAGCAGTATATTTGGGATGTTGTATGATATTCCAAAACTCCTCACTATACCTGAAGAAGACCTACACCAGCAATGCAGGGCACTAGAGACAATGTTGACACATGATGACATGTACGACATTGATGCGAGTGATTTAGGTGATGAACTGAAAGCCCTTTCAAGATACATTTCAGCAGGATCAACTCCAAAAGCTGTTCTGGAATATATGTGCACAAATAAGATGACCACCCTCTTTCCAAATGCTTTTGTTGCTCTGTGCATACTTCTAACACTTCGTATAACAGTTGCCAGTGGAGAACACAGTTTCTCCAAGCTGAAGTTAATAAAAACACATCTACACTCCACAATGACACAGGAGAGGCTGGTCTGACCTGCAACCACCTCAATAGAGCATGAGCTGGCCCAGACTGTGGACCTTCAGGAAGCAGTTCAAATCTTTGCAACCAAGAAGGCACGGAAAGCACCACTTTGATTATTCAAACAGATAAAAATGCCAGTGTTTACTATGCAGACAAGAAAAGTTACATTTGCCGTTCAGGCATTTGAAAGTTAAGTGTTACTTAAAATTTCTGAACAAGGCATTTTAAGTTGTTAGTTCTCCTTTATTGGGGTAGGTAGCAGAGCAGTACAATGAGAGGAGTAGAACAGGAAGAAGGCAGAATTGAGACCTTTCAAAGTTTTGGCCCAAGCAAGGGGATATGGGGGCATCATTTGAGCTCCCTGCCTCAGGTGCCAAAATGTTGTGGGCCAGCCCTGACAGTGTGCCAGCATTCCGAAAGGAGATATCTACCAGTTTATTCAAAGACTTGGAGAAGGAAGAAGGTCCCAGTTGGGAATGGAGAGAAAGACTAAAGCTAAATAGCCTGAATAGCCAGGCAATTTCAATGAACAGATCATTTTATAGAGAAATTTGTATAAAAATTCCTAATAGCCCTGCGGGGAAATTTCCTAGTAGCCCTCTATTCTCTATATTACCCTATTTCCCATCATTCTCCCTATGCTGGAGGTAGGGGAAGTAGTGTAACATACAGCTTCACACTAGAACCGGTCAGAAAAATTCTGGCAAAACATTTTTTCCATAAGAATTTGCTGATTGATCAAAATCAAAAGGTTTTTCCGAGGGAAACCTACCTGGCTTCCTGCCAGCTCTCCTACCCAGCTTCTCAGCAGCCCACTTCATGGACTGCCCTGCAGCCAGGATTCCATTCCCTTTCGCAGAGAATTCTGAAACCTTTGATTTTCATTCCAAATTGGAATGGAAATCAAATATGGTGGGATGGGATTACCTTTCTCTATCCAGCTCTACTCTGCACTCTATGAACACTGGTTCTAGGCCACCAAAGGATTTCTTCATGTTGGGAAAATCCTTTGCTGGCTGGATCTACCAGGTTTGCGGCCTCTTTGCATCAACAGACTGGAACACAAAGGCCCTGGTATAGTGGAGAAATTGGCCCTGAGTTTCCACGCAGACAGTCTCTTTATAGATAACTATTTAGCAGATTTGTGTTTGCCCACTTACTGTAACTTAAAAAAAATCTATATTTGAAACAGGACTAGGATCACAATTAATTTTAGATGCAAATCAATGTATTGAAATGAGCCCTGACTTTATTGCCTGTGACAGAGGAGTCGATGAGGTACTGTAGTACAATAGATGTCATGGGAAAGCAACTGCTCAAATCTAGTTAGATATACTGCATGGTCACAATCCAAATCTGCATTTCAATAATTCTATTGGATCTGCAAATGTCCACAGTTTGGGGTCAAGCTAAATTGGCTTCCCACAGCAGTCTGTGCCTCTGGGGTCAGACTGGGCCCAGTCACTCCAGGCATGTTTGAGAAAAAGGGAAAATGCAAAAAGTATGTTGTGATTTTAAAACATGTAATTTACAGTATGAGGGAAACTTATTTGTAAACTTGTCAACACTTACTAAAGAAACAGTTATTGGAAGAAAAAAACCCTGAAATCATTGGACACAAATTCAATTTACTTCCAGTAAGTTGTCCCTAAGGAAGATGGGGGAACCATGGTAAGAAACTGAACAAAACAAATGCATGGCAAACTTTTTCCTGTATTCATCCAGGAGTGGTATCAGCTCTATCCGGTAGCTACACTTTCTAAACTCCAATGGTAATCAACCCCACAACATAAATTTTTGAAGGCTTCTGTAGCCATACACAGGATTCCATGGTAGAGAAGCTTGATGATACTTTGATTGAATCCTGCCCCAAGTGTCCTTGTATAATTCAGTGGGAGCGTTTGCAACGCTTATATTGTACTCTGTTTTTAAATCTCAGTGTTTCAAAGCTCTCACAACCATGCTTGTTAGACCTTCCCTCACAACTTATTAATGTCACTCAGAAATAATGAGCATATTGAATATATGTATAAAATGTTAGTAAAATGGAAAAAGAAGACATTCTAATGCCATTACATGTCCTGGGCGATAAAATGCATTACATATTTTGTCTTTTTGTAGAAGGCGCAGAAATGATTTAAAAACAATAATAAAATAACCACAGAGGAAGAATGATGTATCACAGGCATCGCTAATCAATTTGTTTTATACAGTAGTTGTGCCCAAATTCTGCAATCCAGTGCAAGTGCTCCCTTGTGCAAATGTGTTTACGGAACAGCCATAATAAAAGTTTGTAACCATGGAAACTGCAGAAGAAAATAATTATTAGAATTGTTTCTCAAAATGTAATTCAGATCTTATTTCTTTGTGTAATTTACAAACATAGCATAACAGTCATCAGGAAAGTAAACTGAGCAATATAATCCAGGACTGGATACAAGTATAGCAGAACAACCTAAATTTACAGAACATAGTTTGAAGAAGAAATGACCAAATTCATCTTTGAGATAAGAAGTCCCTAGAGGTCAATGGACCCACACCAGGAATGAATTTGGCCTAATATATATAAAAGGGTGTGTATCTGTGTATTTCATTTTAGAATAGAATATTCTTTTACATAGTAAAAAGAGTCAGAAAGAATTAGCAAAGCTCCTGAAACTGGGTCATAGCATTCAGTGTTCAACTATTAAGTGAATGGGAGTTATCTTTTATTCATATCTTCGATGGGACAAAGATGGAGAGGGTTATAGGGCCCCTGGTTTCTAGGAACAGAATAGTCTAGAAACTAAGTGAAATAGTCTATCTGTAATTTGCAAAGGTTCCGAGATAAAGAAACCACAATGAAAATAATGGCGAACTACAATGGAATTCCATCTTTCAGCTAATACCAATTCAATTTATGATTTATCACGATAGTTACAATATTATAAGGATGAATACCAAAGGACTAGCAAGGAAGTCATCATTTTAGATCTTTGCCAACAAGATAAATTCATGCACCTACTTCTTATAGGACAAGCCCCCTATTTCATATCACATGTGCACAGACTGAATTTCTCATCACTTGTATTTTAAGAAGGGTTCTCTGGAGGAAAGCATGAAGTGATAAGAAAAAAAACACACCAAAATAATATGGTTAAAAATCACAATGAGAAAAGAGGAGAGGACTGACCAAACCAACATGAAGGGAAAAGACTTGTCTGAAATATAGGCACACCTCCTCCAAATTCAAAAGTAACTTAGCAAACATATTTTGGAGATTTTTCCTCCATAAAAATAACAGTTTGCCCCAGCTCTATTCACTCTTGTGCATATAAGAATCCAGAAGCCTTTAGGGGGTACTGTATGGAGCAGATCCTCTTCGGTGGTTCAGCCACAAGAGAATCGTCTCAGTAAATAAGGCCTTATTGAGTGTTTTAGAATCAGCACTACCCCTACCTCTTTCCTTAGCTGCATTGTGCACTTCACAACCATAGCTGAAAATCCAGGCCCATGTATCTCCTTTAGAATGTGTCAAGCCATGATAAGTGAATCTCTTTCCTTATATAAAAGCAGCTATATAGTAAATTCTGTTTTCTTTAAAAAATAAATCCGATTCCTAATAAATTAACAAAATATTATTTTAAAAAAAAAGAACTCATTTTTTTCTTTAGCAAAAACAAAGAAGTGATACATGTGTAGAATTCAGTGCTGAAATAAGAGCACCTAATGCTACGCTGTTGTTTTTTGACGCGACAGGCCAAAAATATTTTTAGGTTTTTTTTTACTTAAGAGATTAATATTATCCAGGTCCAGATTCTGTGCCATAGCTCTTAGGAAGTGCAGCCAGGCAGAAGGTGGCTTTATGCCTCTCAAAGTCTGGGCTGGGGATGGCGTAGCCCCAATATTAGCTACAGTACTGCCAGGGGTATGTTTATAGTAGTTTATCACAGATACCTATCTGCCCAGAACAGCTGGAGCCAAAGCGCTCCAGCAACACTCCCTCCCTCCTGTAGCCTCCCACCCCTAAGCCTGCCCTCCAACAGAGGTGGCAAGGAGGACAGCACAGAGCAGTTACATCAAGAGAGCCCTTCTGCAGTGTGGGAATTCCTGGCTAGGTGCATCTGGCTAACCCCCTTTAAGCAGAAGGAGCAGTGGAAAGGGAGTAGAATGCATCCAACAATTGGGCCTCAAGAGTTTGTACTGAATATGTATGTAAAATCTGTGTTTCATGAAAATTGCATTTAAAACTTGTCATGTGTCCTACATTGACAGGAAGACTAAAGGATCGTACACGGAGATGGGCTCTCACCTCCCTGCCTCCACAAGTGGTTCTACAGTGGAAAGGCAGGAGTTTACAGTTACTAACATTTATTGTTTCACTATTCCTTGCTTATATACACTATAGCAGTATTTAAGGGAAGGTAGAATAGAGTTTGGGCCTGCAGTTAATATCCATTTTAAACTCCGAAACTCTTCCCTTTGATACACTTTAACAACTCTTGTAGTTGTATTCTCCATCACTACCAATTTTTAAGTCCAGACTGGATGTTTTTGTAAAAGATCTGCACTAGGAATTATTTTGGGGACATTCTATGGCCTGTGTTACACAGCAGGTCAGACCAGATGATCATAATAGTCCCCTTTGGCCTTAGAATCTATGAATCTATGAAAAATTGCTGCTTTTTGTATGAGATTCTCAGTCCTGTTTCTCTCAGCTACTTCTGGGCTCTCTCCAGCATCTAACAGATCATATAATTGCTCCTAAATAAAATCATATAAAAGACTCCTTCTTCTCTCTCCCCAGTGTAAATCAGGAGTAATTCTATCAAAATGAATGGAGTTACTCCCATGTAAAGTCGGTGTGGGAGGAAATCAGGCCCCTGGTTGCACCTGTAGCCATAGTGCCGGCTTCCTCATTTCCCCAGACGTGTTCAACCCCCGTTCCACCCCAGATCCTGCCCTACTCCGCCCTTCTCTCAATCTCCATCCCCACCCTACCTCTTCCCGCCCCACCTCTTCCCACCCTGCTCCACCTCCACCCTACCTCTTCCTGCCCCGTTTCACCCCCTCCCCTGAGCACACTCTGCCCTCGCTCCTATGCCTATAGCAACTTTCTTCTATTTCTATCAGTTTCTGGGATCACATCTGTTAGTTATTTCTTCCATTCTCCCTTTTTTAATTCTCTCCTCCTGAACTTATTCTCTTCTTACCCATAATCTATCTTCCTCCATTTTCTTCTTCTTCTTCCCTCGGTCCTAGTCTTCCTTCTCTTTCTAATATTCCTTTCTTAGGTTTCAGTTTCCTCCACTTGCCCTACTAGGTTTCATTCCTTCCTCTCACTTTCACCCTCTGATTCTTTCACTTTTTGGTGTTCTCTTTTCCAAGAATCCTGCTTCTACCACTACATTTGACTCAGCCTTCAGTCTCCCTGACAGCTCTAATTCCAGCTGCTGTTCCCAACTGGCATCTTCCTTTATTTAATACAGAAGTAGTGACACAATCAAATCTTTAATGAGAAATTAGCAAAACACAATCTACTTACATAAACTCATATCCGATCTAACAGTAACACAAATAAAACCTGTAATTCAACAACCAAGACATCGCTAACTTACAATTCCATGATGACTCAGAAGAGAAAATCATTCAGTAAAACATTACATTGAATGGGAAATGATTCAGTGAAAATATTATTCAGAGTAAGCAATTAACTGAGTGAAGATATTATCCACAGCAGATAAATTACTCCGGAAAAATATTATGCAGAGCAGTCAAACATTTGACAAGGACAGCAATTATTCAATAAACAATCATAATTGTACCCAATGGAGCACACTTGCCATAAGATGTACAAATAATTAACAGACTCAAAGGATGTGACTGACTGTCCAAGTTTTAGATAATTTACACAGCAGTTAAACTCCACAGGACAATTACAATCTGTCAATACGGGACAACATGTTTTTTCCCTTTTTCAGTTCTAGGAAGCAAAATCCAAGTTTTAGCAACTTTAATGAAAACGTGAGTTGAGTTTCACCAGATTACCTGAGTCAGTTACATTTTCTCAGCGTTACTCATACAAATCCAAATGTTGCTCCATTTCCTCATTCTTTGGCTTGCTCATCACATCCAGTACAATAACTGTCAGAACCTGCTGTATTCTGTTTGCTCTCAGTCTATAATGATGCTGTATGGTTCTGTCAGTCCATTTCCATGTGTAGACAAGACCTTAATGATGCAGACCTAGAACATGTCTGGGGAATAGCCTTGAAAGTGATAAACATTTGTTCGCTCATTAAAGTTTTAAAAATATTGGAGGAAATCTGAAGAAATATCCTTACAGTGAGACTGAACATTTCTCATTTGGATACACTGAATATTCTCTGCACATCTGTCTGCTGGTCTTCAAGTCACCAGTTTCCAGCCCACCTGCCCAGCAACATTTCTTTCTGACTCCCCTCCCGGCTATACCTTAGAAATTGAGCTGCTACAAAAAATAAATAAAGTAAGCCAAATTCCTTTTTTCCTCACCAGAATATCCTCTTACAGTACCTGGAAATGCACTGTATATACTAAATCCTTTTCTACTCTCTTTAAAACAACACCCTGAGTTGGTAGGAAGATCTATTATGATGTAATAAAACTGACTGGGCTTAATTTTCCTCTCTAACAGCTGTAAGTCAGGAGTAGTTCCACTTCAGTCAATAGAAATGCTTCCAACGAGTGGAAAGCTGGCTTAAGTGAGATGTGAATCCGACTCAAAATCTATATTGTGTGCATAGTGGGCCAATGCTCAGTTGGTGTAAATTGGAATAGGTCCATTGAACTCAATATGCCAATATACACTAGCTGAGGATCTTTGAGAACTCATTTGTTCCAAGTTTACGTTGATCTGGACACAGGGGCAAAATGAGGACATGTGGATGGATGGTAAGGGGGAGACTATAACTTTTAAACACAGGAGGAATGCTCATCACCCATACTCTCCTATATCCACTGATACCAGTCAGCTCTGTGTTCTTGGGGAACCAGGGCATGGTATCCAGCCTGTCTGACTCATGAAGGACCTCCCCCGCCCCCAGCCTCTGATTGAACCAAAACCGATCAGAGAAAAGACTTGCAGAGAGCAGTGAAGGGAGACACACCTAGACCCCTCCTGACGAGGGTGAAAGGATTAAGGCAACTTCCCTAGCCGCATCTGCATCAAAGATGGGACAGGGAGACATCTCCATTAGCATACAGAATTGAGAGTGGAGATTCCAAGGCAAGACCCGCACTGAACTCTGGGACCAGAAAAGCAGGGAAGCACTGCATCCTGGGGGATCTCTGCTCCAGATGTTAATGAACCTACGCCTGCACACACCCAGCTCAGCAGTTATCAGACCAATTCTAGTAATAAATCTTTGATTGATACCCAAAATACTGAAGCAGCCTAATTGCATTGTGTGGTCCCTCGAAGGAACACCACCCAAAGCAGCCCCTATTGTCTAGCCTAAATAAAACCCTTGAGTCATTAGTTTACCCATAAACAAATCTAGTGTTCTTCCTTGAACCATTGTTGTTTCCCTACAAGAAACCCCTACCCACACTCAAGTGTGTTCTGATGCATGGATCCAACTCTACATCAGTTCCACTGGGATTTCATCTTCTCCTGACTGATCATGCTGGGAGCTCTGCCTGTCTCCAGCACTCATGACCCTGAGCTATCACCATCATCTGGGAACCCTGACCAGTTCAAGCTCATGGAGTGGTGAGATCCCTATCTCTCTCTCTTTTGTCTACCTCAGGTATAACTTTCTAACCCTGAATTGTTTGATCAGGTATAGTTTTCTATATATGACTTTTGTAGCCTTTAATGATGTAACTGTTATGTTTGTTTACGCTCTCCTTGTGTAGTTATCACTATTAGTCAATAAATAACTTTTATGGTTAAGTTGGTTGCTTCCCTCTCTCTCTCTCTTAACTTTACTCTTTTGTGTTTTTAGTTTCCCCATTTACTCTGCAGCAACGCTTCTCTTACCTAAGCTAAAGATCCCTGTAGCGCCCAAAAATACTGTGGGGTTTGCTCATCAAGTGGCTTACTACCAGTACAATTGGAACGTGAAAGTGGGGATGGATGTGCTGAACCTGCTCGACCCAGACTACTGAGTCCAGGGGCATAAAAGGGTGGCAGCTTGAAAGTGCTGCTTGGCCCAGCCCACTGAGTCCAGGGACATATAAGGGGTCAGCTTGAAAGTGCTGATTGACCCGGTCCACTCAGACCTGCTCTGTTAATGTGTGTGTGTGTTCATCTGGTTCTGGGGCTGGAGAAACCCAGCCCTGGGGTACCTAGGTCCTGCAGAATAGCTCCATTGGGAGGGGACTTGCTGAAGGGAGAAGTAGAGCTCCATATGAAAACACAAGTGACACAAGTAGTAGTACATTGATAGAATTACAGAACCCTCTCCCATACCAGGCATTTAAGTGATTCCAGTGCAGGGATTATAGGGCTCTTACCATGTAATCAGCCTATGCTCTCCTGGGCCTACCCCCCAGCATTTACCCCTCCTGTGGGCAGGACAGAGGGTGCAGAGGATCTTTGTGACCTCACTAGTACCAATTTCCAGTGGTGTAACTCCACTAAGTATAGTAGAGTTACTCCTGACTTACACTGATGTGAAATCAGTCAATCCTGGGTCTTAAATAAAAATTGTATTTCAAAGTTTCTCTCTGCAAGCATAATTTCCCGATATTTCTCTAGCTGTAGCCCAAAGAATGATGCGTGTTAAGAAACTTTCCAAGTTTGTGTTCAACAAATACAAAGCCTGTCTGAGTGTACTCTTGCAACAATAGTCACACATGCCTGTAAAGCTGTTAAAATATGACAACTGTTTTGAATATGAGTTATTTAGCTATAGTGTTCGACCTGACCCTGACTTGCACACCTCGCTGTTCACCTGGGGAACCTGACATAATGGCAGAGGTTAGGGAGACTGAAGTCATGGGGAGGTTATAATGAAATATTGTTGCCTGGTGCTGTATTGCTTCTCAGCTGCTGATTCACAATTGTTTACCTTGAAACATACAAGAGAGAATGCTTGTCTTTCTCATTATTACATGCTAAGCTACTTAAAAATAACTGTTGAGCCCATTGAAACTGATAAGAAAACCCTTACATCGGTAATATTCTGAGAGAGGGAAGCTACGGTTACTTGACTGATTATTTTCTCATTCACTTTTTGTATCTGTCTCTGTAGTCCACTTTAAATCCTGCAGGTTTGCTATTATAGCAACCTTGTGGGTAAGGCACTAGACTGAGACCCAGGAGATTTGGGCTCAGTTTCTAGCTCTGCCAGAGACGCCATGTGTCACCTTGGCCAAATCATAGGACTCAGTCCTACAAGGTGCTGAGTACTTTGGGCCTGGTCTAGCAATGTACCAACATAGTAAAAGGACAGTTTCAGCTACCGATGTGGACTGTCAAACACATACACAGATAACACAGCAAAGAAAGAATAGGAAAGTGGAAAAGATTGGCAGGAAATCTAGGAATGAAAGGAAAGATTAGACAAGAAATAGGAAAGAAAATACCATAGAGGAAAGCCCACAAAATC
Source organism: Mauremys mutica (assembly GCF_020497125.1). Lineage (NCBI taxonomy): Eukaryota > Metazoa > Chordata > Testudines > Geoemydidae > Mauremys > Mauremys mutica. The sequence continues at coordinate 86,488,851 of NC_059073.1, read as the reverse complement.
AGATTACTAATGCTACTCTGTAGTTCAGAAGAAAGAGCCCGGCTCAGTTTTACTTTATAGTTCAGCTGGTAGAAAAATGGTATTTTCTAGAAAAATAAGTATTAAAAAAAACCCAAAATGTGGATTTTTTTTTAATTTTGGTATGTTTTACGTTTTAGTGGCAATTTTCTGGTTTTTCTACCAGAAAACCTGAAAGCTATTTTTATTTTCAGTTTATGACAACCAAAAATTAAGCATATGCTTAACTTCAATCTAGTGAGTAGCCCCATTGAAACCGAAGTCCCGCAAAATGCTAATATTACTATGCATGTTCTAAATAATAACAGTGGGATTTGAATAATTTTGCATCATATTTTGGCCTCTGTCTTTTGTTGGAAAAGACCAAAATCAAGCAAACATAAAGGCGACAAGGCAGAGTTTGGTTGAACATTTTCCACTGATGAAAAATGGCCTTTTTTTAAATTGAATTATTTTGCAGAAAAGTTTTGTTTCGTTAAAAAGTTTTTCTTTTCTTTTTTTTAATGTGGGAAAAAAAACCAACCCAGTTCATTTTTGGTTGTCATAAACTAAAACTTTTTTTGGTAGAAAAACCAGAAAATTGCCACAGAAAAGAAAAAAATAAACCCGAACCAAAATAAAAAAAAACTACATTTTTTTAAATACTTATTTCCCTAGAAAATACCATTTTCCTACCAGCTCAACTATAAAGTAAAGGTGAGCAGGACTCTTCCTTCTGAACTACAGAGTAGCATTAGTAATCTGATTTTGTGGGCATTCCTCTTTGGTATTTTCTTTCCTGTTTCTTGTCTAACCTTTCCTTTCACTCCTCGATTTCCTGCCAATCTTTTCTACTTTCCTATTCTTTCTTTGCTGTGTTATTTGTGTATGTGTTTGACAGTCCACATCTATAGCTGAAATTGTCTTTTTACTAGGTTTGTTCTGTCTTAGTGGTTAACTGACTTTGCCCATCTGACTCTCTATCATGTTCCCATTTACAGTCATTCCTTAAATGGCAAATGTCTGCAATCTTCCAGCTGTATCACTGGCCTACCTACTTGTTATTGAAATTTGTTATTTAAGACATTCTAATATTTATTCAACAGAATAGTGAACAAGAACATCTACTGACATTTCAGCTTCACTTTCCTGTAAATGTACAGTGACAACAAACAAGTAGGACTTTCAAACAGCCAGCTATTTTCATTCCCTCCACTTGGAGCAGGGCCGCACCTCAGGCATCTGGCCTGACACCACTTATGCTGTTCTCCCTATAATTCAAAATGCACATTATGGGCTAGATCCCCAGATGGGGTAGATCAGCACAGCTCCATTGTTTTCAGCTGAGGCTGTAGCCATATGCCTCCAAGAGCATATAGGGCCAGATACTCTAGAGGCACAAAGAAGACAAAGTTGGCTCAATTGGCCATTGGAGAATTCCCCTTGTATAAGAGATTCTCCAGTGATGTAGGGCCACTGACTTCATTTCTATTCTATCCTGCCTCCCAGTGGTGGAGGGAGTGCAGCCAGGGGAGGAAAATGTGTCTGGGGACTGCCACTCCCAGATGATCCCTGGTTGCTGGAATAAACCTGGTGGGACAATGGTGTAAGATAGAGCATCTCTGAAAATCAGACTCTGGATCTCACCAGCCTCAGGACTGGGGAGCCACAAAGATGATACCTTTACTTAACCCAGAGAGATATGAAGCCATTCTGGATAATCCAGATTATAGCCTTCCTTTTTGTGGTATCTAGATAGATAGGATGCCAAATCAGAATTCTACACTCCCACCAGTGGTAATATTTTCTCTCTGCTTTAAACAGGTATAAATGACTATACAAGTTATAAGATGGTGGAAAATCAGGCCCTGTCTCTCTTGGCAACTTCATCAACTCACACAGTTTATGCGGATGATTCCCGTCTACCTCTCTACTGGTTGTCTTGCTGCTAGCTCAAACCTCAGCTCAGATCCTTGGCCTTGCAGTGGTTGCATTACACTATTCTGATTGTGCAAAGAAACCATAATACTGGTTTAGCTGGCCAATGAAGGATTCCAGTTTCCCCAGTGTGGCATAATCTCCATATGGCATGGGACTGTCACAGTGGTTTCTCCTGCAGCCCCTTCACGCTCACTCCCAGCACAAGGGGCATGTTTGATATATCTCTGTGCCTTGGCAGTCTCCTGGGGGCTGTAGTCTGCCAGTCATAAATTAGCAGCCTTTGAATTGCTTTAGGGACTGGCTCAGAACTCAGACATGTAAAGGTGGCATTAGGCCATATTCAGCCATCGCTGCCATTTGCTCACTATCCTCACACTTGATATTTCTTTCCTCATCTTGGTCATCTTTTACTTTAAAAGCAGCAAAGAGTCCTGTGGCACCTTATAGACTAACAGACGTTTTGGAGCATGTGCTTTCGTGGGTGAATACCCACTTCGTCGGATGCATGTAGTGGAAATCTCCAGGGGCAGGTATATATATGCAAGCAAGAAGCAGGCTAGAGATAAGGAGGTTAGTTCAATCAGGGAGGATGAGGCCCTCTTCTAGCAGCTGAGCTGTGAAAACCAAGGGAGGAGAAACTGGTTTTGTAGTTGGCTAGCCATTCACAGTCTTTGTTTAATCCTGAGCTGATGGTGTCAAATTTGCAGATGAACTGAAGCTCAGCAGTTTCTCTTTGAAGTCTGGTCCTGAAGTTTTTTTGCTGCAGGATGGCCACCTTAAGAGCTGCTATGGTGTGGCCAGGGAGGTTGAAGTGTTCTCCTACAGGTTTTTGTATATTGCCATTCCTAATATCTGATTTGTGTCCATTTATTCTTTTCCTTAGAGACTGTCCAGTTTGGCCGATGTACATAGCAGAGGGGCATTGCTAGCATATGATAGCGTATATTACATTGGTGGACGTGCAGGTGAATGAACCGGTGATGGTGTGGCTGATCTGGTTAGGTCCTGTGATGGTGTCGCTGGTGTAGATATGTGGGCAGAGTTGGCATCGAGGTTTGTTGCATGGATTGGTTCCTGAGTTAGAGTTACTATGATGCGGTGTGCAGTTACTGGTGAGAATATGCTTCAGGTTGGCAGGTTGTCTGTGAGCGAGGACTGGCCTGCCACCCAAGGCCTGTGAAAGAGTGGGATCATTGTCCAGGATGGGTTGTAGGTCTCTGACAATGCGTTGGAGGGGTTTTAGCTGGGGACTGTATGTGATGGCCAGTGGAGTCCTGTTGGTTTCTTTCTTGGGTTTGTCTTGTTTGATACTTGACATCTTTTACTTTGATCACTACACCACTTTCTCTTTCCAATGTATCCAAAATGCAGCTGTTGAAGTAATCTTGCGTCCCTTCACTGGCTTTCTCTCTTTACTACATCATATTTTAGCTTGTCACCCTCACCCTGCATCCTACATTGTCTTGTATTCTCCTTATATCTATATCTAATCTGAGAAAAGCATAACAGGAAGATAAATCCAGAGTTTTTTATATTATTCTTATTCTTAGACTAGGAACCCCAGTCATGGCTCAGGATCTCATTGTACTAGGTGTTGTACAAACACAGAACAAAAAGACAGTCCCTCCCCCAAGGAATTTACAATACAAGTATAAGACAAGAGACGACAGCTGGATATAGACAGCAGACTCTGGAACAGAAAGAAACAATGAGACAATGTTGATCAGCTGTGGTCTCAGTACCCCAGCAGCTTCACCACTGTCAAGTATTTGTGGGTTTTATGGCAGAAGAGAGCTTAAAGAAGAAATCTGAAGGAGGAGTTCCAAAAACTAAGGTAGTTTATCCAGTTGCTCTTGAACTTGAAAGCAGCTTCAAGAGAGATGCAACATCCTTCATCTCCACATATACTGTCCCCCAGAGATTCCTTCTCTCATCTTTTCCCAAGTAAAAACTGTGTACAGTTTAAAGTGAGGGGACAAAAGAAGACACCACATCCAAGTGTATCTCGGACTTCCTTTCTACTCTTCTTGTGCTGTTGTCACTACAAGATCCAAATATTTTCCATGTGTCTACATAGGAAACCATTTCAAGGTACAATTATCAAGAGCTGCTGGTCTTTTCTGGTAGTGTGCCATTGTTAAAAAAGAGAGAAAGAAATCAATAAAATGTGGCATTTCATATTATCCAAGATAATGGAAAACTGAATTAGTCAGTAACTGAATCTTGGAGGTAAATCACTCAGGCCTATTTCTATCGTCTGAGATAAATGTGCTCAATATCTTTAGGCAGAATTCCTACATATATTACAATTTTAAGCTCCTTCCTCACTGAGGGGAGCAAACTCACAGATATGTTGTGGAAAGGGGGTTGCAGGGGAGGCTTGAGATGTTTCTAAATTTTCCCACTTAAACAGTGCAAATCTTTCTGTGGAATGAATAGCTTAAAAGGCGATACTCGGGATTTTCACTGGTATAACTGAGAGCAGAATATAGCAGTTCACACTGGTGTAAGTAAGACAGGATCTGACTACTGTCTGTAAACTATAATCTTATAGAAGTTGGCAAAATCAAACAATTCTGTTTCATGATTTGTTTTCACAATTTGAGATATGCACTTGGTCATCAGAAGATATTTCCTTAAAAGAACAAGAAGGCTATTTATTTCTCATTTTAATAATATTGTCTCCAAAACATCTTCCCAATGGACAGAAATATGTAAAAACACACAGTCCAATATTTAAAGTCAACCTCCTCGTTTTAGTTATAGACTCGGGTAAGCTGTTAACATTCATTGGCAGAAACAGCTAATAATACTTTTGATTTGAAAAGGCCATACAAAAAAGGGCTGGTGTCCTTGTAAATGTTAATGATGGCGAAAACAAGGCTTGTACTTCTTTACAGTACACCTTATGTGAGCATAGTTGAGTCACTTAGGGCTTTATTTAGCAGGAGAGTTATGCTCCAATTATGCGCACACACAAATCCTGCAGAACATGGCTCCAAACCGCAGTGAACTATTTCAATCACTAGGCAAATCATAGACACTTCATTGCAGTACTTCTTGCATCCCTTGTGGAATACTAAATCTGATTCAAGAGGATCAAAGTCATTTCCCAGATGCACCTGATAAAGCCTTCTGTTAATTTCCTCAGCTAATGCACCAAAAACTAAACTAGTGATGGAATTTCAGAGTATACCAACAGGAGATTTATTAAAGCGGTGAATTTCTACAGTGAACACAGACTTGCCCTAGGACATGCATCTACCTATTATTGGTGATTTGCATGTGTCCTTTCTATGGGAAGGGGAAATCTGTCAGACCCCAAATCAGGGTTATGGCAGTGAAGAATGGCTTTGTTGGTGAAAACATAGATTTTGATCAAAAATATGAGAAGTTGAGAAAGATTCCCTTAGTAAGATAGGCTCCACAAGAAAAAAATATTCACACATTCTTTCCTTAGTCTTCACCACTTACTCAGTCCAAACTTTTAGTCACAAGGCTTTACTTCTCGTGCAAATGTTAACTTGCTTCAACAAAAACACTGTCACCCAGTGTGACGGTCTATACCATTATGTTCACCACTTTTACAAGACTATGATAAATTTTGCACAAAGTATGTTTTGTGAGGTATCATTTGAAAAGTCAAAATCTGCTGAATATCATGATCCTGTTGAAATATGTGTAGAAACACTATATGTGAGTTATAAGATTCTACGTATGATTGTTACTGAAATATGCTGTAATTTTGGGTAACACACACAAACCAGTTTTTTTTCAGAGACAAAGAAACACTGGCCCAGCTATGTGTTAAAGGGCTATCACCTGCTTAAGTGGGGGAAAGGTGTAAACACCTTTCACAGGGTCAGTTCAAACTTCATATCCACAAGAGACAGCTTGTCACCTGCATCCCAACTAGGGGTTAATCCTCAAAGAAAGGGGAGGGGTATAAGCATGAGAGACAGTGGCCTCCACCTTACCATACCTCCTCCCATCTCTCTGCTCATGACATCAATGAATACCTTAAGGATACTGAATTAAGTGGGAGGGGTCCCTGGCTGAAAGGAGACCTAGCCTGTGAAATGTATTGCAGTGTATTGTGAGGAAAACCTTCATTTTTAATTCTGTTAGTTTGTTAAGTTAGCCATTAGCTTGCATTTTACTTTTTTATTTTCTTTTGTAACCTATCCTGACTTCTATACATCATCACTTGCAATAACTTAAAATCTATCTTTTTGTAGTTAATAAACTTATCTTATTGTTTTATCTTAACCAGTGTGCTTGGATTAAAGTGTGTGGGGAAACTCCATAACAAGGCTGATGCATAACATTTTCCTTTTGATGAAATGATGGATTTTCTATGAGCTTGTACTGTTCAGAAGGGTACTGAGCAGTACAAGACACACTTTTCTGGGGGGTAAAGGTGGGATTTGGAACGTGTGGGTGTCGCCCTGTATGTAATTTGTGAGTGACTGGCCTGAGCATTCATGTAATTTAGCTGGAAATGACTTTGCATGCTGAAGGCTGTGTGAGCAGGCCAGAAGTAGATGTTCTGACTGCAAAGCAGTGTAAAAGGCACCCCAGGCTAGAGAATTAAGGGGAAACAGCTGTTCAATGGTCCAAATTGTACCCTATGTAAGGTCATACCCAGATAGTACACAAAATAGCCAGTCCAGAACCTCCCTCTTGATCTTCCAGTGTGTTTTGGAGTGTTTGTCTCTTTATTTTGTAAGCTCCTTGGGACAAGGACCATATCTTTTTTGTCTTGTACGGTGCCAAGTATATTGTTACCATTCAACATATACAGCCAGATCCTCAGCACTGAAAGGATTACACCAGTTTACATCAGCTGGAGATCTGGCCTAAAAGAAATAATAACTGACAAGAAAAGCATGTTGTTTGTTCTCTCTTATTTAGACTGTAAGCTCTTTAGGCAGGAAGAGGTCTTACCTGTGCTCTGCAAGGCACAGTGTGAATATACATCACTATACAAGTGTTTTATTTAAAGCTAGTCAGCCTAGCTTAATACTCAACCTGAGACTTGAATCAGCTAAATTCTCCCTTTGTACTTAATCACCAAAATATTGATTACATATATTTAAATGATTTAAAGAACTAGGGGTCCCTATAAATATTTGTCTAGATAGCAAGGAAAATAATCCAAAACATAAGGCTCAAATCAATGGTTCTTAAAATACCTCATGTGCTATCTCTCTGTTATCTCCCACTCATATTTTATATGCTATTGATTTTAATTAACCATTATGTATTCCTTTAACCACAGATGCAGGATTTCAGAATATAATCATTTGGATATTGCTGTGGAAGGGAACCTATCAACAAATACATACGCTGATCGTTTGGGCTCCAATCCTGCAACGAGCTTCTTGATCCTAAACTCATTAAAGTCAATCTCAAGACTCCCATTGACTTTAATGGTGAAGGATCAAGGCCCATGTGGGGAGCCCACGTAACTTCACTGGTACATCCACATGGTGTACATTGCAGCACCTGGACCCTGTTTTTTTCTTTAACATTAATGCTGCTAACAGAAGGAGGGATAGCTCAGTGGTTTGAGCATTGGCCTGCTAAACCCAGGGTTGTGAGTTCAATCCTTGAGGGGGCCACCTAGGGATCTGGAGCAAAAATCAGTACTTGGTCCTGCTATTGAAGGCAGGGGGCTGGACTCAATGCCCTTTCAAGGTCCCTTCTAGTTCTAGCAGATAGGTATATCTCCTATTATATTAGGACTACACTGCAGCCACAGAAAATGCAATTGGCTTGTTTCAACTGAATGTTTCATTGAAACTAAAAAGTATATCAATTGAACATGGAATTAAATCTGTAGTAAGAATTTCAGTTTGTGACCTCACTTCCACAAATATTCCAGGATTTTGGGGTCTCGCAGTGGGACAGTTTCAGAAAATATGGTTAATAAGGTGTCTGCTCTGTAAAACTTTGGGATGACCTTGAGATTCATAGAATCATAGACTATCAGGGTTGGAAGGGACCTCAGGAGATCGTCTAGTCCAACCCCCTGCTCAAAGCAGGACCAATCCTCAACTAAATCATCCAGTTCTGCCAGAAACAGTTAAAATAATGTGATTAGAAATAGGTAGGATATGTTCATGGATAATTCCAATATTCCTCTATAAGATTCAAGGCTGCTCCCTTAAAAGCCTCCTCCCCGATTTCTTTCACATTTTGAGTCTGTTGGTGTCATAAACAGATAGTTAAGGGTTAATGTCTCTTTTACCTGTAAAGGGTTAAGAAGCTCAATAAACCTGGCTGACACCTGACCAGAGGACCAATGAAGGGACAAGATACTTTAAAATCTTGTTGGAGGGAAGTCTTTGTTTGTGTTCTTTGTTTGGGGGTTGTTCGCTCTCGGGACATGAGAGGGACCAGACGTCCATCCAGGCTCTCCAAATCTTTCTGAATCAGTCTCATGTTTTAATTTTGTGAGTACCCAGCCAGGAAAGCATGTAATCTTATGTTTGTTTTCTCAACCTGTAAATGTTTCTTTTGCTGGAAGGATTTTTACCTCTGTTTGCTGTAACTCTGAACCTGAGGCTGGGGGGGATTTCTCTGGCTAGATAAATTTACATACCCTGTAAACATTTTTCCATCCTGATTTTACAGAGATAAATTTTACTTTTTTCTTTTTCTTTAATTAAAAGCTTTCTTTTTAAGAACCTGATTGATTTTTTTTTGTTTTAAGATCCAGGAAATTGGGTCTGGACTCACCAGGAATTGGTGGGGGGGGGGAAAGAGGGGGGATAGTGAATTCCTCTTTGTTTTTTTTTAGATCCAAGGAGTTGGGATCAGTGTAGCCTCTCAGGGTAACCAAGGGAGGGAAAGTCTGGGAGGGGAAAGGTGGGGGAATGGTTTATTTCCCCTTGTGTTAAGACCCAAGGGGTTTGGGTCTTGGGTTCCCCAGGGAAGGTTTGGGGGGAATGGAAAGTGTACCAAAACACTATATTTTTGGTTGGTGGTAGCGCTATCAGATCTAAGCTAGAAATTAAGCTTAGAAGGGTTCATGCAGGTCCCCACCTTTTGGACGCTAATGTTCAGAGTGGGGAACAAACCTATGACAGTTGGGTTTTACTATCATATCTGCTGAATATAAAAAAATTCAAATTAAGTATTTAATATATCATGAATTTATTGAAAAACCTCTATTAAATACAAATGCCTACTATAAATACAGAAATATGAAAAGAAAGTGGAAAATGTTTTCTTCAGATACATCCCTGTGACTTTATTGACTTTGATAAGGCTCACAGGGTTAAATAAGGAACAAATATGACACAAGTTCTGAAACATAATATTAACTGCAAGAATGTTACAAGATTAACATAGCAATACATAAACCAGTCCCCAAAATGTGATTTACAGTAACTCCGTAGAAACAAAACCTGCTAAAGGACAAACACACACACACACACACACACACACACACATGCTTCTCAGATGAAATATAAACTGTGCTCCTGACCATTTGAGGTCATTAAAGATTGCACCGAATTTTTAATAAGCAAAAAGATATTAACTTCACATTCTGGCGTGTGCAATTCTGCCATGCTAAATTCTCTTCACTGTTATCTTTTACTTCCTGTACTACACTGTTTTTAGCTTTTAAACAGCTGCTTGGTTCCACCCTCAAGGTGGCCATCTTTCAGCAATGGGTGGGATGATCCCTATTTTCTCTTACCTATCATAGAGGTCAGGCTTAATTAGTTAATGTGAATACGTGTATTGTCTCTTTAAATCTGCAGCAGGAAATGAGGCTGGAAGGCAGAGGGAAGGTTCTAGGAAGCGCTACAGTAGAGCACAGAGAAAGAGATGATAATTTTCAAGATGATAGTGCTTCCTTTTTCTAATAAAGTGCCTCATTCGGTATTAGAAGAAACTGATTCTTTCTGGAATTCTTTACAATTGCCACATGGCAGTTAATGTTCCTTAAGCATTTTAAAAGCCTCAGATGGAAGATACTACAGAAGTCCAAATTATCCTCATTATTAATAATCACCATAAGTATGTGTTTAACATCTTCACTGGATTTCTAATATCTCACACATGAGATGAGATATGAGAAACCACAAGTATTAAGTGAGTGTGAAAGATTTTGCAAAGTAGAAATGGAGCTATTTGAATCACAGTGGTACAACAGTTCCTCTGGTCCTTGCTATGCTACAGTTATCATTAAATAATTAGCTGTACAGAAAGAAGGGAAGAATTAAAAATCCTGGCAAACCAGGAACAGTGGTTTGCAAGAGACTATGACCTGATCTGCACTAGCTTATCAGCTCATCAGCCCCTGTTTGTTCCTCTCTGCATGTTAGCAATGCTCAGAAACAAAAGTTTCAAGGATCTTTTGCTCATTGTTTTCTTGCTGGAGTGACATTTGCAGCGTCTGTGGCCTTGTGCAGCCTCTTCAGCAAGTACAGAATAGTGGAAATATTGTTGAATAGAACTAGAGGACTGTGGATAGAATTAGTTACATTCTACCGCTTATCCATGTACCACACTACATCTGACGAGAGTGGATTACTGAATCTTTACTATGGTTAGGATGAAGACAGATTATAATGGCTACATTCTGTATTTCAATTATGTTTCTATAATTGGTTTCCTTGCTTTTAAAACATATATGTGTTGCATCACCCATTTATAGAATATTTCCAGTTTGTGTTTGTTAAAATTAAAATGTCTAAAAGAAAACCCATTAATTCTCATTGCTGTCAGGCTGAAATATGAGTCTCTAATTGGGAGTGGGTTTTGAGAGGTGAATTTTAATAGTTGTTAGACTGACAACCCTGGAATCAGACGTTCTGTATTGATGCACAGCATTAGCAAACCTAGCAACAGTGGAATTGTCCCTACACACATTGCCACAGTGCCTTAACCCTTTAGCACAGATGACCTCTATTGGTGACAGGGTTGTTCAGTCTCTATGTTTATTCCAATCCCTGGCCACTCTAATAATATTTCCAACCATGTTGCCAATCAATGTCTCTGGTGGTGCTGGTTTTGATGATATAGATACAAGTCCAATAAAAATTAGTTGTAACATCTGTTCTTTCGAAATCAGACTGTGAACACCTGACATTCTTTGGCATGGCTGGTGAAATATTCATCTACTTGACTAGAGAAAAATGAGAGCTCATTATTATATTGTATGCCAAATGTCAGTTCTGGAAGTAGAATCAGAAATAATTCAGTAGCAGGCTGATAGGAAACTTGAACATATCCCAGAGTAAATAAGAATAGCAAGTTCTTCATTGTTACCACAGGTCTTATACACTTAAGGTATATATGGTACATGCAATCCTGTCTCAGGGGAATGGACTAGATGACCTCTTGAGGTCCCTTCCAGCCCTTACATTTCTATGAATCTATCTTCAATGTTAACTATTTATATTTTAAATTGCTAGAAAAAACCTGGGTAACTTGTAAACAAACTACAAAATAGGATTTCTGTACAGCAAACAAATCATATGTAGTGAGCCATTTCTAATTAGGAAATAAAGGATGGAATGGCTTTCCCTAATTAACTAGGAAGCTGATTGTATTTTCACCTCTATTTCCTTCTTTTTCATGTTATTCTCCAAACGAAATGAATTTTCAGCCTGTAATGTTAAGTGACTGCCACACATCGTATATTTTCTGGAAAATGAAATATGCACTCTTTGACTAAACTTTCTTAATTGTAGCTTGAGGGAAATGTGTTTTCCCTAAGATGAGATCCGGAATCACACACATTCCATGGCTCTCATTCAGATGTTCACTTTTATTCCAAGATGTATAATGGTTGGATTTGATTGTAAGAAAATGTTTCCTTAGCATAATTATAACAAATCTGTCTTTTCCTATTTTGTCTATGTCCAGATCTTCCAGTACATAGAGAAGCACCACACACACACACACACACACACACACACACACACACACACACACACACACACACACACACAATGAAGTAGGAATCTTTCCTTTAGTGAGCCTGCTGTACAACATTTAATTTATAATCTTACCAGGTGCCTGTCTAATGAATACTATTAGGAAAAACTCTTACTAGGCTACCTTCTGATGTACACATAAGGACATGTTTAAAATTGGCCAGCTTGCCAATTGCTATCCACGGGGAACAGAATTCTTGTTAAGCAAAATAGTATGTTAGTGCTAGAGACAAATAAAAACAAATGAGTTTCTCATGTATACATCAATTCATATCAAAATCAATTTTAACCAAATGAAAATAAATGGTTTGCATTATTCAAAATACTGTCATTTGTAATAAATGCTAAAATGCTGCATTCATCTTGTTAGGCAATACAGGCTCCCTTTTGCTTTATAAATCTGTAATTTTCCAGTGGATCTCCTTGCACACCAAAACAGAGGCACAGATTTCATGGTTTTCCACTCCAAAGACTGTGCCTTGCCCAATAAAGAACCTGAATTTTATTGGAATTCTAAATTTTGCAACCTACAAAGAAGAAGCCAAACGTAAGTAAGCAAATGTATTTGTGTGAATGGTGGGTTTTTAAAAGTGGGAAAAGGTGGTCAAGCTAAGTTCAGTTCACTGGCATTCCTAAGATTCAAAACACTTTGCAGGGGGTTAAAATAAAATGGAAAGCTTTTAATATGGGGCTGAAGGAAAGAAAATTATTCAAAGTCTTGTTGGGGAGTTTGAAGAATTCCAGACAGCTGGGGTATAAGTGAGCTAGAGGCAAGGAATAGAATAGCTCAGAGCAGCAGAATGAGTGACCCAAGGAAATAGGTAGCTATTGTATCTAGGAGGTAGGGTAGAGTGAAATAACCGAGTTGTATCTTATTTCTAGAATTGAGCACATAGCACTCTTTAGGGTGCAGTAAATTAAGTAATTAACAGCAGGCAGGAGTTCAAATTTCAGTTGAATTTACAGCTGGGTAAAGTAAAGCAGTAAAATAGTGAGAAAGTAATGGAAAATGGGTGACAGAACTACCTCACAAACTGCCCATGCTGGTTTTTATTGTGTTGCCACTTGTGATAACCAAAAGGCTACTGACACTCTCACATCTGCTGCTGCTGCACTCTCTGACAGGAGGCGGTCGTGCCAGCCCTCATTATTTCGTCACAACTTGTGCAATATTTGGTGTTTTTCTTAAAGGCCCAGCTTCTAGAATCATCTTATTACTTGAGAACCTCAGCTTTCATTTTTTTAAAGTAAATATCTAGACCTCATTTTTGCAGAGAAAAACTTGAAAATGTGAAGGCCTGGTGCTCCCACACCAATAAATAAACAAAACCTGTCTCAAAATATATTATTTAAGTCTTAGGACTTTTTGAGCCTGACTCGGGATTTCTGAAAGCTTGGGTTTGGCAAAGCTGGAAATGAAATCTGCCAAAACAAGGGATTTGTTTAAAATCCTTCCTATCTCCTCTCCCCACAAGTTACATTCATACAGAATACTTAGCTCCCATACTGCATTTTCTACCATAACCCTGAAGTACTCAAAGCATTACATGAGAGAACTTGACACAGTGCCACAGGGCACTGAAATCTCATGGACTTGTGGCAATCAGGCTTTTTTTTATCCTGCTACAGTAAATAAAATGTCTCTCACAGGCAATTTTGAACCTAGATTCCGAAGACTTCCATCAACCTGTTTTTCTGAATGAAATTACTGCAAAGGCCAACTATAGTTTGAATCTGTCAAGAGAGCACGTTTCATCTACTATTTCCTCCTTCTCACAAGTGAGGCCTGGTTCCTAATGCTAACCGAGGCTCTTCAGAGCACATCCCTATTACAGAGAGCTGGGGAATTACCTAATTCAGCACAGCTGGGCATAGCCACACTTTCCTCATGAACAGGTTTCCTGCTGATCCCTGAGATCTTGTCTTTACTTAAGGAGAGAAAGCTAACCATCTCCCCTGCCAATTCCTCAGTGGGATCTATGCAACCTATCATAGGGCTGAAAAAGAACATACCTGAAGAATTAAAACTAGGTGGATTGAAAAGGACGTTCACAATACAGACAATTTTTCATTTAGATGACAGAGTCCGTCATGTGGGTGAAAATAACAATCTTTCCATTGCTTTGATGGGAGCTGGATAAAGGCCCTTAGTAGAGCAACATGCATTTCTTGACTGGCTGATTCTGCATGCAGCCAGACTCCTCTGCTTCTTGACCCTGGTGTAAATCAGGAGTATATCTAGTGAAATCAATGGAGTAACACTGACTTTGGGGCTAGTGTGAGAAAAGAATCAGGCCCAAGAAAAGTGGAAAAATTAGACTAGGGAATAACTGGCCCAGAAAATGATGGAGGAAGACATATTCTACAGTACATACTGTAGTAGAAGTGAAGAGAAGGAAGATGGGTGTGTTTGTGTGTGTGTGTGTGTGTGTGTGTGTGTGTGTGTGTGTGTGTAAGAGGGACAGGGACAAGGAAAGTAAAAAGAACAAAACAAGGTAGAGTAAATTAAGCTGCTTCTTTATAGAAAGTTTGATGTAAAAATATGATGCCTCACCTACATAAATATCTGATTTTAAATATAAGAAAAACGAGGAGATATATGAAATTGTACAGGAGGAAAGGGCCTAGTGAGGCTGGATTATGCAGGTGAGGTAGATATAGGTGTTGTGGAAAGGGGCGAGGAAAACCTGCTCTAATGGAGGGAGTGGAATAAAATGTTCTTGTATGTGTCTGCAGTGGTTTTGCATATGATGTTGAAGATCTGTTAGATATCCCCTTTGGGAAACAATGTGAAAGTTAGGGCAGCCATTGAGACTGCTCCAATCTTGCTATGGGTTGGGATAGCCACTGCTGCCCTCAGGAAAGGGGAAGCCCAAAAGGGGCACTGAGCTTGGATATATCTAGGAATCATGTCTATTTAGGCCTTCCATCGTTGGAGAACTTCTACATACTTATCTAATCCTGATATTCATTGGCCAAGAAAATGGTTAGGCCCTGATTCTGCCACCAGATCTGCCAGCTCAGACTCCTGCATCCATATGGAGCTCTACTGACTTCCGTGGTGTCTGTACAGGCACAGAGCTCTGCACCAGCAGATCTGATTGCAGGACTGGGCCCTTCATTTGTCCATAGTAAGAATGTACCAAATCCTGTGAAATTCATTCATCCATGGTGGGTGATGTCTCTCTCTTCCAGGCACAGCCAATAACAATTTTTAGTAGTGGGAATAAGATGATGGAAGACATATTAAACTTTCTGTAATAATTGTCCACTATAATAACCCTATATTTGTTGATATATATCCTTCAATTCAACTATACCCCCAAAGCCTCCTCCACAAATCATGATGATGCAGATGACACCTTAGACTAATTCTTTGTTAGCTACTAGCCCATTGTACATTCAGTTGGTGGTTCTTCTCCTTCCCCACATAGAGCAGTCACATTAATTAATATCGTGCTTCCACAAGGTGGTAGAAGAGGGTAATTAATTACATATTGCCATAGTTATTAGTGATTACTTTCCTATTTATCCTTGTAATGAAAAACACCCTTGTCCTTCCCGCTTCATTTATATTTTACGTTTTTCTAAAAATCCCAATTTTCTTATAAATCTCTTGACAATGATCTGTATTTCACTTATTTTTCTAGTCATGACTTGTTGTAAAGAGCTTTTCATTTAATTAACCATACCACTTTTTCCTCAGCACTCTTTAATGTTGACTTTTGTTAGATACTGATATTTGTAGTTCAGTTTCACTTGTAAGCAGGGCACCTTAATGGCTCCAATTCAAAGCCAGATACCTGGGAACAAATTAATCAAACTATTTCTTGCTAGCCCTTAGAAAAGGAAATATTGAAGAGTGAAGTCTTGAAAAAGGAGACTAGGACAAAAACTTTCAATGAAAGTGACTCATCCTGTACTATACACATTAGCATATTCCATGATGCTGCAATGTGTCAGAAGGAAATAGTGAAAGAAACACATTTTTTGTTATTCCCTCCACATAGCTTGGATTGTAATGGGCATTTGAATTTTTACTATCCTGTGGGAGGACATCTTTCACTTGATGCACCACGAGCTTTAAAATTATTCCCCAGAAACATGTAGAATAAATTTTTGTACTCAGCTCTCATATATCTCTTTAAGTAAACTTTATGGCATTCATAAAGAAAAATGAAGAAATGCATAATAATATAGCACCCAATTAAATGAAAATAAACTAACACGGATGGCATTATTATGCAGCCCAGGGGCTTGATTTTCCTCTCACACCAATTTTACACCAGTGTAACTCTCTTGATTTCCGTGGAGTTACTCTTGATTTACAACCAGTGTAAGTAAGAACAGAATCAGCATGCTTCTTAGCAGGCAGATGTGTTCATTCAATTCTTCATTCAAGAGGAAAAAGATTACATAAGAGGATATATAACTGCACTGATGGGTCGAAGACAAACTAATTTCTCATACCATATTATCTATGGCAAACAACAGGCAGAGTCTTCCTGCCTCCTCCTGCATATAGCTGCTGTAATATGTTCTCTGGGGAGTTAATATGGATCGCTGTTTTATTGGTATGCTATTTTTTTAATTCCAACCCCAATTGTTAGTAGAATTTCATTATATATGACCAAGTCTTTGTGAAGAAGCTGTGTTTTATTATTCTAAGTCCAATGTCACTGATCACAGGAGTAAAATTAGTCACTTGCACAAGTGAGTAATTTTTTTCATGTTTTGAAATCAACCCCCCACCTGTCGGCACCAGGGGCGGCTCTAGACATTTCGCCACCACAAGCAGGGCGGCATGCCGCGGGAGGCGCTCTGCCGGTCGCCAGTCCCGCGGCTCTGGTGGACCTCCTGCAGGCGTGCCTGCGGAGGGTCCGCTGGTCTCCCGCGGCTCCACCGAAGCCGCGCGGGACCAGCAGACCCTCCACAGGCATGCCTGTGGTAGGTCCGCTGGAGCTGCCTGCCGCCCTCCCGGCAACCGGCAGAGTGCCCCCCGCGGCATGCCGCCCCAAGCACACGCTTGGCATACTGGGGTCTGGAGCTGCCCCTGGTCGGCACCACCTAAGCTGTGTCCTTGCCTAATGTGCTGCCACTGGCAGACACCCTGTACAGAGATGTGCCTGCTGCTCAGGAAAGAGGGCTTCCAGGTTTCCTTGTCTCCTGACCACTTTTGGTGTCTCTGGCTAGGGTGAACTTATAGGGGAAAGGAAATGAAGGGACTCTAGAGTTCCCTCTCTCATCACAAAATATAACCAAACATGCCATTGCCATTCAGTTATGCTTTCCTGATTTTCATGCTACAGACACTGAAGGAGAAACTGTTTTCACACTATCCTCCATGTTTTAGCTACATGTGAAGGCTGGATATTTAGTTCAATGTCTACATACTCTGGCTTTATTACATGGTGCCATACAATTACGACTGTTGTACAGTGCATAACATGTTCCAAACAAATAGGGCCAGATTCCCTGGTCTGTCAAGTTCACTGGCTAGAGAGTCCTACAGGAGACTCCTCCCTGTGTAGGAGTCTCCTCTGTTGGTATAAAGCCGGCAGAGGTGATGTATCTGCTTTCTATGCCAGTTGTCTCCATGCTATGGTTGTTTCTTTAGCAATATGTGATACTGCAGACAGGCAGAGCTGTAGGTGAAATGTTTTTGTTGAGCATGCACAGAATCCAATGTTATATTCGGCAAGGGCTGTTTATCCAGTAACAGCCTGGCCCCACTCTATGTTCCTGAGACCCTGGTGTCCCACCAAACTGAGACCCCCTGAAGCCTGGCCCTCTTTCTCCAGTTCCACTCAGCATTTTAGACTGGAGTCAGTGGGAGGAGCAGGGGCAGGCTGGGGCTGAGTGGGTGGTGAGGGTGTGTGTGGCAGAGATGAGCTCCACCAGATCTCATCGTCTGCTGATGTAAGCTCTGTAGTACAAGTCAGAGAAGACCGCCCTCCCGCCCCCCCCCCACCGCTGCCCTAACTTCCACTGGGTAGCTGAGGATCAGAGAGCCACAATAGGCTTCCTGTGGCCACCATGCTCCAGTATGCTGCTCTGTTTGGGTGAAGGAATCTGCCCAGAGGGAGCCTGTTGCAGGATTTGGATTTAACATGATCCCCCATCTGAATTGCTAGAAGCTTCTTCAAAGACTTGTTGGCAAAGAAACATTGAGAGATCCCCATTTATAGGCAGCAGATGGTTATAATGTAAAATAATTAGAAACTCATCACAGAAATTAGAATGTCAAAATTATTGGGCTCAAGAATGTACTTCTGCACCTAGAAGTCAGCTGGAGAGAAGTATATGACACTGGACGGCACTTTATGGCAATAGTCCCTGCTATGTTGTATCTAGTCCCCTTTATTCTAAGTAAATGATAGTAACAGAAGACGCCAGGGACACTGAATATTATCTATTCTGATGAGACAGCTAAGTCTTTTATGCATCCTGTACTGCAGTGTTACTAAAATGTATTACATTTCATGTTAAACCTATGAGAAAAGATCTAAGTGTTGAATATTCTTCAGTTTGCTCCGAAAAGTTCTGGGTTTTTTTGAAGGCCAGGGTTATTTATTTATTTATTTTGGGCTCATTTATGCTATGTAGGCAAAGGCTATAGAGCAGTGGTCCCCACACTTTTGTGGGTTACGCCCCTCCTTACCCCTGTCCGTGGATCCCCGCTCCCCCTCCAGAGCTGGGGTCAGGAGCGGGGCCACGGCTCTGGGGTGAGGGACGTGGACAGCAGTAATGGGGGCGATGCTGGGGATGGGGGCAGGATAAAGAGGGGCTGGGTGGCGCTCCCTCCCCTCCCCCACCCGGGGGCTGGCCCAGGCCCCGTAGCGCTCCCATGGACATAGCTTCATCCCCCCCAGGGGGGTGCGCCCCACAGTTTGGGAACCTCTGCTATCGAGGATGGCACATAGCTGCAGCACATGATGGGAAGCACCATGTACATCCCCGGGAGTCCTCAGGCATCCAAAGGCTGTGTAGGCATGGCCGGCACCAGCCCAGCAAGCAGCTGCTTTGGGCGGCCAACGGTGAGGGCCTGGTCTTCGGCGGCAATTCGGCGGCGGGTCCCTCACTTCCTCCCGGAGCGAAGGACCAGCTGCCAAATTGCTGCCAAAGACTGAAGAGGCGGCGGTGGTAGAGCTGCAGTTCGCGATCGCGGGGTGTTTTTTTTGGCGGGGGGGAGGGCTGCTTGGGGCGGCAAAAACCCTGGAGCTGGCCCTGTGTGGGAGGTGAAGCTTTTATTTTATTTCTCACTCTTCCCATATGTGGCTGGATAGCTCTTAAAACTTGCCAGTTTTGCCTTATAACTAGAAAATGTTCCCCTCAGCTAGTACAAAACAATTGAATAACAACAATTGAAAGTCATCTTCCCCTTTACATTTGTAAATGGAGCGGGAAGTAACAAGATTCACAGATCCTAAATTTCACTCAATTTAGACAGAGTGTATGACTGAATAGAGTGGCCAAATCCATTTGCTGTCCTACATAAGCACTTTGTTATACAGGAGGTCAGACTAAGTGAGCACAATGGTTCCTTCTGGCCTTGGAATCTATGAATAAGGCTTACCTAGCACTACATTATGAGAATAGGTGAAAAACAAGAAGCCAGATCCTCAGTCGGTGTTTATTGGCTAAAATCAATGGAACTGTGCCAATTTACTCCAGCTAAAAATCTTGCTCAAGGTACGTAACTCCTACAAGTTAATATGAATGTAACCTGATATTACTCTCAAAGTCCCAGCTTATGTTGAGACACTAATCTTATCCCCATTATTTGCAGAGGTGCATGCCCCACTGATTCATGAATATAAAGATGCCATTCCAAGTGTCACTGACCATATATCAGAGGGGTAGCCGTGTTAGTCTGGATCTGTAAAAGCAGCAAAGAGTCCTGTGGCACCTTATAGACTAACAGACATATTGGAGCATAAGCTTTCGTGGGTGAACACGAAGTGAGTATTCACCCATGAAAGCTCATGCTCCAATATGCTCATGCTCCATGCTCATGCTCCAATACATCTGTTAGTCTATAAGGTGCCACAGGACTCTTTGGTACTGAACATATAATTACACAAGATTATTTGTCTGGTACTCTTTTCAAATAACCTTATCATGTCACTCAACACAACCAACACAAAGTTTGTCAAACATTTTACAACTTTTAAGAGTTGAAAAAATATTTGGTCAGCTGGAAACAATATTTGTATTTATCAGAAACCATATTCAGTTTAGAAACTTAAATTAAACAGTATCTTGCCCTTTGAATGGGCTATGGCTCCATCAGGTAGTTACTAGGGCTGTTGATTAAATGCAGTTAACTCATTTGATCAATTAAAAAAAACTAATCGTGATTAATTGCAGTTTTAATCGCATTGTTAAACAATATTTATTTCAATTACAACACAGAATACAAAGTGTACACTGCTCACTTTATATTATTTTTATTACAAATATTTGCACTATAAAAATGATAAACAAAAGAAACAGTATTTTTCAATTCACCGCATACAAGTACTCTAGTGCAATCTCTTTATTGTGAATGTGCACCTTACAAATGTAGATTTTTTTTGTTACATAACTGCACTCAAAAACAAAACAATGCAAAACTTTAGAGCTTAGAAGTCCACTCAGTCCCACTTCTCGTTCAGCCAATTGCTAAGACAAACAAGTTTGTTTATATTTATGGGAGGTAATGCTGCCCACTTCTTATTTACAATGTCACTAGAAAATGAGAACAGGTGTTCACATGGGACTTTTGTAGTCAGCATTGCAAGGTACTTACATGCCAGATATGCTAAATATTTGTATGCCTCTTCATGCTTCGCTCACCATTCCAGAGGACATGCTTCCATGCTGATGATGCTTATTAAAAAAAATAATGCATTAATTAAATTTATGACTGAACACCTTGGGGGAGACTCCGGCTCTATTTTACCCACATTCTGCCATATATTTCATGTTGTAGCAGTCTTGAATGATGACTCAGCACATGTTCATTTTAAGAACACTTTCGCTGCAGATTTCAGATTAGGTCTGAGCTGATATGTAGGCTCTAAAGTTTTATATTGTTTTATTTTTGAAGGAAGTTTTTTTTTGTACACAAGTCTACATTTGTAAGTTCAACTTTAATGATAAAGAGATTGCACTACTGTACTTGTATGAGGTGAATTGAAAAATACCATTTGGCCCTGAAAAACCAGAAATGTCCCTATTTTCAAGGTCTATTCCTTTGGGTTTTATAAAACAAAGTTTTATCTGAGGTTTTTGTTTTTTTTAATATATATCACAGTACGCTTCACCACCTGAAGGAGAAGCCAGCCAGTAAAACTACTGAAATTGACAACAATCGGGATGCACACATAGAGACTTGAGGGAGAAGCCCCCATCACCTATACCAGGATGTTACTGTCACACACTGGACTGAAGACACTAAGTTAACACAGTTACATGGCTAGCTTGTTCTCACCTGTGCTATCAAAATGGCATTCAAGGCAAGGAAAGTGAATACTTGTGAAAACAGAGGATAGCAAGTTCCATACAAGACCTGAAGGAAACAGAAGATAGCAAGTTCCATACAAGACCTGCAGGAAACTGTACATGTGAATGTGTATGTTTGTTTGCCAAGAAAGCCAGCTGGTTATCTAGTGTTTCCAAGAAGGAGTTTAAGCTTATTTTATGCCCCCAGGTCTCCCTTTACAGAATGACAGTATTATCATCAGACCCAGAGGATTGAAATTAGTCTACTGGGAAGTAGGCTTTTTAAGAAAAAACATTAAGCGTCTTGCTAATGAGTTTTGATTCATAGGATTTCCTTCACGATAAATCAAAGTGTTACCTGTCAGAAACAGAACCTGTTACCATCAGTAAACCCACTTAAGCCCAATAGAGACTGGCATTAACTACTGGTCAAAGCAGATCAGACCCTTTTGAGAATATTCCCTTCAGTGACTCAACACATGAAGAAATTGAATAAGTGATATGTTGTGAAGACACTGTTACACTGACAATGGCATTTAACTGTTTAAACTGTTCATTCCAATGGATTGGCCACATTTACTTTGATCAACTTTTAGATTTGATAAAGGGGTTATAACTGGGGATGAGAATTTTCTGGTTCAAATTAAGTTATATTGAAGGTATAACAGATTGAAGAGCTCAACACTTTGATAAGGAATAACGTGGGCAGCTTCACAACATTTATTTCATTAGGCTTTTCTCTGGTTTTGGACCTTTTAAAATCTAGAATGACACATTGATAGCTACATGGAACCTGAATCCAATAAACCACTCAATCTTTTTAACCACAATAACATAATACTGGAAGAAATGCATGAAAAACCTAATCGAAGTTGTCACTCATTTTATTGAAAAACAAAACTTTTTGTTTTTCTGCTGTTGAATAGTGGATTGCATGACAGTGTCCTTGCAATAAAGTGTAAATCACAATAAAGGATTGTAAACTGGGGTTTAACCAAGTGAATATTGGAAACTGAGAACACAAACTCAGTCAGCTATTTTCTTTAAATCCCCTGATACATGTTTGGAATTCACTAGCTAAAATATCCTTGGTTCTATGTACTGTATAAAGCTTGTACTTTTCAAATGTTTTCTCTTTCAAAATTTACATTTAGGCTACTCACTGAAAAGAATTTTTCAGTTTTGCTCAAACAGACACAGCCATATTATCAAACGTGACCTATAACTTTGGGTTGTCTCAGTTTTTGCATGCACAGCTATGACACCTAGGTATTTTGGAAGGACGGCAGCAGCTAGGATCTTTTAATTGGGAAAGGATATACAATCCATTATTCTGTTTTTCCTCTACCACTGATTTCTTATACTCACTACAGCTTTGGACAGCATTGCTTAGTTTCCTGGCTGTATAATAAATACCACGTTTGCACAAAGCTGCATAATAATGTATCTGTTATGGTGGAGAAGAAACAGGCTGATACACTCCCCAAAAAGGGTGGTGCAGAATGAAGGGATGAGCAAAAGCTTTAAGAGAGCCACTAGGAGCAGCTCAAGTCCTTTAGCTAAGGATCTATTTCACATACATGTAGGTGATCAGAGATGAGTAAGGCAAGAAAGAACCCACAGTGAATTTTCTTGGGCTTCTTTTCCTAGAAAAACCAGAACTAAAAATTAATCTTTGAAAGGTTACTGACGTTAACATCACTAGCAATTTCTAGACTGTTTTATTAACATTTACCATTAATTATAGGAGCTGTAGGATAGAAAGGATTGATCTTGTTAACTTGAGACTCCTTCTAAAGAAGGACTTGGAAATGCAGAATGGTAATTAGCTCCCCACAGCGCTGGTTTTATTCTGTATAACTAATAATTCCATTTAGGGGTTTGGCAGGAAGTGCCTATTTTAAGAATGAGCATTACTTACCCAGCAGCACTCAGAAACACCAATTGGATTGTGAAGCAGTAGTTCAATTCAGGACAACTAAGCCATCTACCGCGTATACTGTTTATTTCCTAATAAATATGCAAGTGGCTTGGAAAAATATGGGATATCTAAGATTTATAATCTCAGTAAAGGAAGGAGACTGTCACAGCTTCCCTTTGAAAATGTCATTCTTTTGGTCTCCAGCAGTAGCAATTAATTTTCAGTCCAGTCCATACACATTCACAAAATCATGAACTAGAAATTCGTCTGTTAAGATGAGAGGTCTGGCAGTGCTTACCCAGACTTCTTAGTGGCCTGCACATTCTCCCTTTCCCTGAGAGAAATTTTTATTAGCTCTCTTTTAAGTGATGGTGTATTGAACGTTTAGCCTGTTGAAGTGTAAGATGTCAGTATCACAGCTGAGGCTTCAATTCAACAAAGCAGTTACGCACATGTTTCGCTTTAAGCACCTGCTTTGGTCCCATTGGAATAAGAGGTAAGTCATGTGCTGAGTTGAACAGAGATGGACTTAAGCACATGCTCAAGTGCTTTGCTGAATCAGGCCTAAATGATAGTAATACAATAATCTTCTGCATTAGTTGCTTGTCTCTTTCGAGAGAATAGCTACTTCTGTACCATTATGTGAATTTACTCGTCTTACAGTAGTTCCCATGATGTCTGAGGTACTGTACAAACATACAGGAAGAGCCAGTCCCTATCAATTTACAACATTGCCCCTAAATCTCCTCCCAAAATTTGGAAGGATTGGGGGAAAGGAATACAGTGTAAAAGTAATGAGGAGGTGATGGCTAGTACAAATCTTGCTTATTTCATTACTTATCCATTGTGATTCCCTCCAGTTCTCTTTTTAATTTCCTTCCCTTAATAGGACAGATAGCAATGTTCTACACCACAAGTAGTCCATTTGAAGTAAATGAGACTTCATAAGGAGTAAAATGCTACCCACTGTTAGGGTATCACTGTCCCAAAGTGCCCCTTTGTTCAGCCTCTGTTTCTGATCTCAGAATTGCCAACCCCAAGCATTCAAAAATCACAAGATTTTAAAATATAATACTTTGCAGGCTTTTATTTTTATTCGCCTTCTATTTTTGAGCTTTTAGGGTTAATGTTTTCAGGTTCTTATCTGTAACCACGAGGGCCAGAAATTTATTTTTATTTTTTAAATGAAAGCAGATATTCTCATGTAACAACATGACCCCAGGAGATGGGGCTTTAGGAAAAAATGTTGAAAGTCTTCAGATAAAAGCCTGAGAGGTAGCAACATTGTGACCCAAGCTCTGATCCTGCAGACGCTTACCTAAATGGTTAATGTTATGCACAGGAATGCTCTCAGTGAGCTCGCTAGGGCTACTCACATGTGCAATTTATGCACACACATATGTGTTTGTGGATAGGGCCCTGGTAAACAGTGCAGATCACTAGCTCTGAGCTCTTGTCTACAGAACTACATTCAGGTCTGTGTGTTTGTTACTAGAATGGCAGAGTATGTTATTAGGAAACATATCACACAACATAAATAATACCAGATTCTCTCAGAGTTGGCTTTTCTTTCTTCTTTTTCTGTCTCTCTCTCTGGTTTTTGCACCTTCATTCTATATGGCTATCCCCTGGCTCAGACTGGAGCCCTGGCTTAATATGGCTCAGGAGAAACAAGATGCTTCTGCTAAGAACTCTGCTATAGAAAAATCCCCTCTCCATAGCTTATAGTCTCTCAGCAAATCAGTTCTTCTCTGCTGGAGTGCTATCTGCTTTGGCTGAGAAAAGAGCTGGAAAAAGAGGTGTGAAAGAAAAGAAACTCTTTGTTTCATTTGGGTAAGATCATCTATCATGCATATTGCTACTATTTAGTAGGAACTGTCCATGCAGTCTGTAATAGCTATGGCTAACTTGCTATTATAACATAAGAAAAAATACTGGAGACTTTTTAATGTATAACAATAAACACTCAACTTGTTGCTGAGAACTGTACAAATACCTGTTGCTTGGTTGTCTGCCTGACTCCAAGCAGTGTAGTAACGAAACAATGTGCTTTTCCTCATAAGGTTCATTATATAATTATTTCCCCTCTATACAACAGGATGGGTAACTTTGGTTCCTACTCCAAAGTTCCTAGTTTTGTTACACAGTCTGCTCCTGTTTGGTAGCTCTGTCTCCTCAGCTTTCCACTTGGCTTCCTCAAAAGTCAGAGATTTCATTGGCTTAGCCTTCCTGCTTACTCTGCCTATCCCTCCCAACCTCATCCCTTCCCTTGGGCGAGGGCCTTTCAGTAGTTGTGGGGTTCGTTGTGCATTCCTGGAGACTCAGCGTGTCATTTGTAGGAGTGGTAAATGTCTCCGATTTAAAAAGAAAAAGGAAGGCTCCATTTGAGACATGCAAAAAGGAAGAAGGCAACTACAGGAGTCTTCACTTTAAAAGTTCCCGCCACCATTTTCAGAGATATTTGCCATTTGAGTGTGAGATTCTCCATTTTGAGTAATAATAACACCTAATTCTTATCTAGTACTTTTCATCAAGCAAAGGAGGTAAGTAGCATCATCCCCATTTTACATATAGGGAAACTGAGGCACAGAGGTGCTGAGACTTGCCCAAAGTCACCTAAAGGCCAGTGGCAACTAGAACTCCTAGTCCAGTGCACTATTCACTAGGCCAGGGGAAATATTTCTCCACTTGGAAAAAATCTATCCAAATGGAAGAGACTTTTTAAGTTCAACCACTGCAGCTAAGAATAATCCCTTTTAAAGTTTTGAACTTTGCCAGCTCTTTGGAAAATCTGATCCCAATATTATTAATTACAAGGAATTAGTAGTCGGCTTCATTATTGCCAGAAAGATGTCCATGTTCGTAATAAAGGTTTAAGCAAGTTCATTGTGACAATGAGAATAAAAGCACTGACAATCAAAAGACATAGGGCATCGAGGTGCCTCACACCCTGAGAATCATTTGGGAAGAACCCTAGTTCAGATTGCCCAGGGAGGATCACCCCTGAGCAAGGATGCAGCTGCAGAGGTGTAGAGCCAATGTGGGGGCTGATACGTCCTGCACGCACTCTGATATTAACATAATGGGATGTGGGTTACAGCAAAGGGGATGCAAGTAGGACATTCCTGCACCATGCTGATCCTCAGCTGTGTGTTCAGCACTTGTGGTGGTTGTAGTCCATCATAGATCAGTGGCCCGCATGCTGCTCTGACACGTCATGTGCAGGGCTACAGCAGGGTCACAGACTGCAAAAGCAGACAGCAAGCCACCTTTGTACACTATCCCCTGCCTTGTGCTCTGGGCATTTAGGTCACACCTGAGATTCTGGCCAGCAACATGCAATTGTGACAGCCTAGGACACTTTACATTAAAATGCATTTACTGTTATAAGAGGGACTGATTTTGTAGCCACTTTTCACAGAAGAATTCCCTTTTAAGACAATGGGAGTTTCATTCATAGATTGGATGCAGACTCAGACCCCTAATTAACTAGCAATAATAAATAAATGGTTAATGATGATAGCTGATTATCTAATTATTTGCTCCTGATCATAAATCTATCCGCTAATTTACTGTATTTATTACAAACTAATGCCATAGTGGTAAATGGAGCTTAAAATGTTACTGTCTGTCATATAGTCTACAGTTACTGACTGTCTAATGTAGATATCTTTACATCAAAAGGAAATTCAGAGGGCCAGATCCTCACCTAGTTTATAATTTAATATAGCTTCACTGCCTTCAAGAGAGTGATGTCTATTTACACTAGCCAAGGATCAAATCTAACCACAGGAAAAACTTAAAGAGTACCACAAGAAAAATATCTTCCATCACCCATTAAGGTCCTGATTCAGCAAAGCCATGAAGCACGTGACTTCCCATTGATTTCAAGCATAGACTTCAAGTGAAGCAGGTGCTGTGCCACATCAGGGCCTTATATTCTCACTGAGCCTCATCCTGTCCTTATTCAAATGCAGTGTCAAAAACTCCAGAACAGAAACAGCCTGATTTTCCCCTCCCTCCCTCCAGATGATGTCAGCTGCCTTCCTTTTTCATGGCAAAGAAGGAGGAGACTAGGTCGGCCCAGCCACTCAATTACATTGAACACAAGTTCACTTTGGGCAGACAGTTGACTTCTAAATTAATCCCATAAAACTAGAATGTGGATCTTTTCAGCAAGGGATTTCTTTAGAAAGGCAAAGCTTTCCTTCTTCCAAGTGTAACAACAGTGCTGAATATCTGTGCAAACAATTTTTCTACCTGTGGCTTATTGAAAAGGCTGCGCTTTAGAAACTTGCAGAGAGTTCTAACAGCATAATTGGACACCCAGATTGTGTCTTAGATTTGCAGAAGCACGCACCAAGAAATCAGAAAAAATGCATCATATGACAAGATATGAGGACAAATCTTCCAAATTCTGATTAAATACAAAGGATGTGAAATGCCTCACAGGCAAACCATATTCAGGACATTCACCTCACCAAAAGTTTTTGCATGATAAAAATATGCTTTCAGTGCATGCACTCTGATAAAAATTATTAGTTCAGGCTGCAATTTGTTAGAGATGGGGGATGTGTAATGGACTTCATGGACCCTTACAAAATATATCCATAGGTGAATTAGATTAGAGTATTCTGTCTGGTATTCACACTATCAGAGTTCTTTTTCTTGGCATGGAGCCCAATCCATCCTTGAGGTATAAAAATCTTAAATAAAAAGGATTCTAAATTAGTTATGGCTGTCAAAAAATCATGCCTTATAGTGCACAACCTCTTTAAAAATAATTTCAAAAACTGTCAAGTAAAGGAACAGAAAAAAAATCTCAGAAATATTATATGATAATAACGTCAAGTAAATACTACCCGATTTAATAGAATAAAGTCAAATGGTGTTTCCTGCTTTAAAGAGTTTTTCCCAAGTGAAGTGAAATAATTCATGACATACAGGTCGTGATAACAAACATCAGTGACTCAGTGATGTGATACATTAAAACTTGCATGGGATAGTGTCAGGAAAAATATAGAAACATTAATGCAGAAATAATGCCCAATTCAATATTTCAATGGGATGTCTTACATCAGTCAATTTAAATAAAATAAGAATCAGAATCAGTAAAAGGAGGACAAGCAGAGCCTATATAATTGTCTAGCAACAAAAGAGCAAATAAGCTCACCTCTGGATCTACCAATATATTCAACTTTATAAGTGTCTCAAAAATACTGTAACTTTTTCTTTTAACTTAACTTTTTTGAGATAGGCTGTTTGGGAAAGTCTCAAAGGCTTAAAAATGTCTTTCCTTGCAGAACAAAATTGTGTATTCATTTCCCATTGGAACTTCTGGGCAGAACACAAATGAATCTTCACCTCTTAGCAGTAATGGTTTGAAAAATGCTTTTGGCACAATCTGAAGTCCATTCTCTCCTGGATACATGGAAGTAACTTTGAGTTGTTATGAATGCATATAAAGGGGAGCATAAACAAGGGACACATACAGCTCTCAGTCTACAAGCATAATTCCTATTAGCATCCATCTGGAAGTTAAGGAGAGATTTGGGTATGAATTGAGACAGTATATGGCTGTGTAGAATTAAAAACAGCAACCTTCTCAGATTCTAAAGTTCAGGGTGAGTTCTCCATGTTAAAAATGCATGTGTATTTCATATTAGTACATTTAAAAATCCTTCAGAAATGCTTGGAATATTATAAGAAACATCAAAACTTTAGCTTTACCAGTCAATTTTGGATTGTTTTTTAGTCTGTGGATGAGAACCATTGTACATTTTATGTTGCAGTACAGAGAAAGGAAGCCCTGGCTAAAAGTCTCTATTCTGAACATTATTATCTCTATTAGGCTGGTAATACCCTTTTGTCCCAAGTCCTGGAAACACAGTACAATAGCTCAGGGAAGGGAAAAGCTATTAGAAAGAGAGCATGAACTCAGCGAGCCACCAACACAGAATAAACGGAGTCATTTTTAAACCTTACTTGTGAAAGACCAAGGAAAGGACGAATACTCAGATGTCCTTACAGATCACACCTACACTCTTTTTGCTTCATCTAAAGATTGTATTATTCTAGCACATAAGAGGCTGCAGTAAGTGGCTGATTACCAATGGATGTTTGCAGTCTTTATTATGTACTGTACTTTTCTGACATCAGAAAAATGGAGCGCAAACAGGAAAAAAAATGCTATCTGAAAATGAAATGGCTTTGAGTACCTCTAGTGGATTTCAGCAGCACCATAGCTTTGAGAGGCTTCAGATAGCTTCCAGCTGCTGTGTGGCATTGCAGCATCGCTAGTGGTTTTCACAAATTGAAGAAAGATGCAGGCTAGGAATTTCCATAATAATTAGATATAATGTGCCCTATCCTTGGTCCAGCTCCAGCGCCAATGTGCTATGCTAGAGCAACAGAAAGGGGATGGAGAGCCGCCCCAACAGGACAACTTAGGAATCACCAGAGGCCACCTGATCCTGGCTCCTCTAGTACAGTTGGTGTGTATGATGTGGTAGTAGGCATGCTGGAGAATGCTGTGCTCTGTCAGTTCATAAGATTGCTCTGAGCTGAGTTGGGGGCTGATCCCTTCTACCCATAGGTTCAGTGCAGAGGAGCTGAGAGGTACAGAAAGCCAAATGTTAGTCTAATTTTATGACATTAAGCTGCCTACCCAAAACTTGTGCATAAATTAAGGTTGTGAAATATGGGGGGTTTGAAGAGAGATAAAGCACGGGAACTCCTGGGATGTAGGATTTCACTCAAATCCCTTTATGGAGTTATTAGATTTATTATGTATATGCCAGAGGCATATTCCTAATATAATTATGGGGTTCATGTTTCCCAGTTCCCTTTTACTACCACTTCCCTTCCTCATGCCCACTCTTTTCTTCTATTCTCATGCCAAAGTCCAATGTGGGCCCAAACCATCCTTCTCACCAAGAAAGATTGGATGGAACTTTCTCTGGAACCTCATAAATATCAGTTCTGGGACGTTTCATAGGTTAATCCAGCAACAAGATAGTTGTGTCCTAGCTCCCCCATATGGAACAGGGAATGATGGTGTAACATCAATTTACCTAGTCCAGCACCAGTATGAATCCTCTACCTCAGTTCTCCCTTGCTCCTGAGTAGCTGAGGGATTTTAGTATTATGGCCAAAGCAAAAAAATTTCTTCTCCTTCAGGAGTAAACAAAGTCCAGAGAAAATGATATATTCTTGACCCTAACCATTTTAATATTCCTTGGTCTCTCAGGCAGAGCTTGCAAAGTTCTTCCACCTTGGATCACAGGGGTTTTCTCACCATATCTCTAGGTGGTATCATAGTGGGGCCCATGCCCCTTCCACCTGCAGTCCCTCTAGCCTCCCCTTAGTGCTCCTGCAGGGGAGTGGGGTTCGGGTATGGGGGCTTGCCCCACTCCACTCACACAGCGCTCTTGCTGGGGAGTGGGGTCAGGGCACAGGGGTGCCCATTTTTCTGGGCCCCCCCAATTGGCCATGGTCCCTGGGCATGGGCTCCATAGGCCCAGTGGCTAATCTGCCACTGCCCATGATCCCTTTCTACTATAGCCCTGGAACCCTAAGCCATAAAGGGGCTCTCTTCCCTTTACCCAAAATGTCCCACTTCACTTTTCCCAGAACTATTTCATATGTTGCCTCTGCCTTTTTAAACCTTCTCCCTGGTCTTTTCTTTGGCTACTTTTGCACAGTCCTTCCTGGCTCCTTCCCAGAGATCTTGTCATCCAGATCTCATTCTTGGGCCTCTTACCTGGAGAAATTGCCTACAGCTGTCACCTTGACGGGCACCACTGCTGCTGCTATCACACATCTGATCTTGCTTTGATCCTGGTTTCTCCTAGACAGAGCATAGAGATTGCTGTGTGCAGGCCTGCCCCCCTGTTTCCCATTAGGGCTTACAACTTACAGTAACATGCAACTAAAAGTCCCAGAATACCTATACTAAGGGAACAGAATTTGGAACAAGGATAAGCTGGACTCAGAACTGCCCTTAAAGGGACAGCTCTCGTTGGGACAGGGGGATTATATTGATCATATTTTCTCTCAAGTAGATAGGGGTGAGATTCCAGAAATAACAAAAGCTTTTGATAAGAAACCAAAGTTATCTGAAAAAAGTAGTTGATTATAAGTTCTAGTAAACTCCATAGAAAGGTGATATCAGATTAAAACAAACACTTTGAGGTGACAAGGGCCATGTTCAAAGGGAGTTCTGTTGCTTGGAGATGTTAACTATAATGTGTCACAATAACATGTTTTAAATTATACTAAGAAATGTTGATAAATTAACATACTTAACAAGTAATGAACAAAGATCTCAGATGTATCAATGTTTTATCAAAGACTGAGTGAAACATTTAATTTATGTGTTGAAGAGTCAATGTAGAGTAAAATTGCTCAAGTTAAAGGCAACCAAAAGAGAGCTACAAAGAACTGCATGACCACAGAGATTTGTTAAGTCCTTAATTGGAAGAACAAACAAGTGAAGCCAACTTCATAAGTCAAATAAGAACAAATGAAGAAAGAATAAGCAAGAGCTGACTCAGAGATTAACAATTTATACAGGTCCTTCATCCAACTGGTTTTTAATCAATTTAAAGCTGTTGGAGAACATATGACTCAAGTGACTGCGTTGTGGCATACAGACTAGTTAAATACATTTATAAAACCATGGAAGACTTCATATAAAGACCAGAAAATGTAAACTTAGACTTTGCAAAGAAGTGACATTGTATTCTCTGTAGTCTCAGAGGGCACATGGAGTTTGTAAAGATAGCCCATAGGGTGTACTGCCAAGCTTCTTTGGCCATGGAGCTATGCACAACAAAACAAGAGACACCACAAAAAAAGCTTGGATCTGGAGCAAGGGTTAATTAGTTGTTTAAACTGTTGAAATTCTGAAAGTGGAAGTGAAATGTTCCAAAACACTTGTGCATGAAGCCATATGGACTTTCTGTGTCTGAATCCTTCCTGTGCTGTCAAATGTCACTTAGGGCATGAACGTGACTCCAACCTCCATTCTATTCTGAGCTGTTCTTTGTGCATGGGCAAGGGTGGGGGGCAGCCCAAGGACTTCAGCCCCAGGCAGGGATCCTGTAACCTGAGCCCCACCAAGTGCTTTCATTTGTGTGTGTGTGTGTGGGGGGGGAAATCACATAAATAAAAGAAGTTCAGACATTTGGGCTTTGCATGTGTTCCCTAAACATGCCTGTACTAATGACGAACTATTACCTACTGAATCATCAGCATGACACAATATCAGTAATGATCTGCCGAGCAAATGATACAGATATGATAAGATGTCAGACCTATGGTGGGCGCGGTGGGATACTATTCCTTATTTGCCCCTTATATTTCTGCCCTGGATTTGCTATGGTAGAATGGATTCAGCAAGCAGCAATGAAATGTTGTACTGCCCAGAGGATATAAAAATCCTAAAAAGTCACAACCACACTGTAGATAGTTTTTCTTTTTATAGACACTGCCCCGGGGTAAATTGGAATGAATACAAAACATGAGGAAACATATTGTAACCTGAGCTATTCCCTGAGGATTTACCTCTGCCTTCCACTAACAGCACTTGTCCCAGTTTTATCACGCTTTTTGACAATAGATCACTGTGGTGTACAACTTGCAAGGTGTCAAATACATTCTATCTAATGCTATGCATGGTATCCATTAGCTTTTGCCATGTTGTTGTTGATGTGCTGTACATAACTTAAATTATACACAGCAGTTCGAAAATTCTTCAACAAAAGTGCAGGTAGTTTGTAATAACATAATTATTCAACTCCAAAGATTCCAGAGAGCAGAGACATGAGCCTAAATTCATTGCAGGCCACTTCATGAGCAGTGGAAGTGACCCCTTATATCAAAGGCAGGAAACACACATTTGTCACCAGTAAACTTGTCCTTCATGTGGTTAAATAACTTTGTTCCTCACCTTGAACCATGCTGGACTATCTTATTCTTTTGGAGTGAAGTTCACCACCATGCACAGGGCCACCACAAAGCCAGTGTACCACTTACATCTCGTCCTTAAAAATCTAAAAAATAATCTAAATCCTTAAAATAGGGATTAAGTGGGACTGAAATTGTGAGTCGAGGGTGAAGTGGAACTGAAGTGTGCTGCTGCTGCTGACCCTCTGCAGAGGGGTGGATTTCACTTTTGAAGTATAATGTACAGGCCAATTAGGCTTGATTATTACCCAAATAGCAAGTTTTAACATTGCTTGTCATATTGTTATGAAAAGCAGAAAACACAAGTGTCTAACCTCCCTAACCATTCACAAAACATATTCATGGCTGCTAGCCATAGCAAGTGTTGAAATGCTCTCATTGATTTCTGAACACGAGCTGCACGATTTTTCCTTTCACTTCTACTGCGAGAAAGGTGCTACTTCTGATGACTCAGATGCCAGGCTTTGCGGTGGTGGTGATGAATGGTGTTGATGATGATGATGCCTGGAGGGGAACACCTGAAAAACTTGCTAATCAAGTCAGTGTTCCTCTTTGTGGTTTAAATGTTCTCACATTTGCTTAACATAGGCTCCAGGATCAAAACAGATTTGGGTTTATAATTGTTTTAAAGCTCAACCAAATGAGGAAAATGAAACAACAGGGATTAAGCTGGGAAATTAAAACAAAATTTTTACTTGAAATTTGCATTGCAATAAATGAGTTTGCACTAATTTGCATTAGTTATTGCAGAGCTCCTTTATAGTGGTATTTGTTTTAGATACATTAGTCCAAAATTTAGATATAAATATGAGACACCTGCAACATCCACTCCAGACTTATTATTTAACTATTGAAGTCTTTAGAATATACGTATCTTCCTCCAGGGAGATCCCAATGGACAGAATACACTTTTGAATAGCATCTGTCACACAAGTTGAATCCAAAAACTCTTTACAGAGTTAAATCAGACATTTACAGTAGATAGAAAAAGACATTGAAACATATAGAAAAGAGAGGAGGGATGTCTTGGGCTAAAACTTCAGCTGGTGCAAGCCAGCTTGGCGCCATTGTCAGCAATGTGCCCATTATTTTTAAGATTTGTAAAGAGTTGGAGAGCTGATATGATAGTGAGATCCAGGAAAGCGATTCCAGATCACAGAAAAAGCGAGGCAAAGGAGAAGGCTGTCACACTAACAATGGCCAGCCTGTAAGCAATGGGAAGAGAGGTAGATGGGGTTTAATGGGGACTTATTTGTGGGACAAAGGGAAGCTGTGTGTTCTGCTAGCTGTTTATTTTTTCCCATGGTCTTGTAATTTCTGACAGAGGCATTAGAACACTGGATAGGCCCCTTTTTATTTTTGAATACACAGCTATAGAAATAAAATAATATACCAAAAAAATGAAGACAGAGGGGAAGGTACTAGAAGGAGACACAGTTCTTGAAGCAGGCTGGGGAAAGTCCATAGATGTTTAAAAAAAATGAGGGCAAATTTGACCTGGATCTTGGAATGAATGGTGTACCAATATAGCTGTGTGAGGATGGGAGTATGCTTCAGTGTGGATATGAGATAGTAAGCATCAGCATTCTGTATGTGCTGGAGTTCGGACAGTTGAGCCTGTGGGAATCCATACAGAAGGAAGTTTTTATAGTCAAGGTGAGAAAAGATCAAATGCAGAAATGAGCATTTCAGATGAGTTAAAAAATGAGGCAGTGGTATACATGGGCAATGTCGTGTAAGTAGTTATAAGTAAAGCTGGGAAAATAAGTGATTTTTCTGTTTGCTGGCAGTTCCAAAACAAATGGAAAAAGAAATTTGGTTTGGGTCTAATAAAATGCATTTTTAAAAAATATTCAGTGAATTGAAAAACAACAACTTAATTTCGGGTCAAACAAAATATTTTGTCTGACCTGAAATATTTTGTTTGTGCACATTTTCTGGGCATTCACTACATGACCAGAGGTGGTAGTGCTACCATCACCCTTATATATGGCAAACCCAAGTTCAAATTCCTGTTCTGGAGCAGAGATTTGAATCCAGCACTCTCCCCGTTCAGGTGACTGCTTTAACCATCAGCTTATAAACCGTTTTGGAGTGGGTCTTTCTCAGTCTGTCCTGTTGAAGTCATTCCATTTTGTATAAATAATTATGTATTCATTGGAACAGGGACTGGAAACTGGGTCTTTCCCCATCTCAGGTGAGTTGCTCTTATCACTGAGCTGAAGCTTATAAGAGGGGTGGCACCTCTGCCACCTTCTCATCCGGCCATGTTTTGAATGGTATCTAAGTCATACAAAAAAATAGACCAAACTATTTGGCAAATTTGTCAAATCCATGAATAGTTCCAAATCGACCGTAATACCTTTTTCAGCAAATAAACTATTTGTCTGAAAATTTTTGCCCAGTTCTAGTTAGAAGCAGATTAAGGCCTGGTCTACACTAGGACTTTAATTCGAATTTAGCAGCGTTAATTCGAACTAACCGCTCAACCGTCCACACCAGGAAGCCATTTAATTCGAACTAGAGGGCTCTTTAGTTCGAATTTGGTACTCCACCCCGGCAGGTGGAGTAACGCTAAATTCGACATGGCTAGTTCGAATTAGGCTAGGTGTGGATGGAAATCGAACTTAGTAGCTCCGGGAGCTATCCCACACTGCACCACTCTGTTGACGCTCTGGACAGCAGCCCGAGCTTGGATTCTCTGCCCAGCCACACAGGAAATGACCCGCGAAAATTTGAATTCATTTTCCTGTCTGGGCGGTTTGAATCTGACGTTCTGGTTGCACATCGGGGCGAGCTCCGCAGCACCGGCAGCAATGCAGAGCTCTCCAGCAGAGGAGTTCATGTAATCTCTGAATAGAAAGAGGGACCCGGCATAGACTGACCGGGAACTCTTGGATCTGATCGGTGTGTGGGGCGAGGAGTCTGTGCTTTCGGAGCTGCGCTCCAACGAACGGAATGCAAAGACCTATGAGAAGGTCTCCAAAGCCATGATACAGACAGAGGATACAGCCGTCATGCAACGCATCGCCGCGTGTAAACCAAGGACCCCAGACAAGGCTACCAAAAAATCAAAGCGGCCAACGGACGCTACGGAGCCTGCCACCACTGCCCCACCAGTGACCATGGACTCTGATGATGGGACAGTGTCGACGGACAGTTCCTCGACGATGTTCACGGACGGGGAAGATGAGGAAGGGTTTGTGGAGGACGAGGCAGGCGAGAGCGCTTACAACGCTGGTTTCCCCGACAGCCAGGATCTATTCATCACCGTCACGGAGATCCCCTACCAACCCTCCCCGGCCAGGAACCCGGATCCTGAATCAGGGGTAGGAGCAGTCGGTAAGTGCTTTAACCATGTTAACTTTTATTCTTAATATAACAGGAATCTGAAGTGTGTGAAAAGGAGGTCTCTGTATATATGGTGATAGAACAGAAATCCTCCTGGGAGAACGCCATGAAGCTCTCCTGCCGTTAATCGATAAGCATCAGCAGGAGGTTCCTGGGGAGAGCTGCCTTATTGGGTGCTCCGTGATAGCACACTTTTCCGCGCGAGGCTTTCATGCGGTATTCAGGGAGCACTGCCTCCCAGAGCACGGCTGCATAGGTCCATGGTTCGTGCTAGATTTCACGCAGCATGCGCTCTCTATCTCCTTCAGTGCCCGTCCTCACGGTGATCTCGCTCGGAGACTCCTGCATCTAAGTAGGGGAAGAAATGTTACGTTACGCCTGGTCCAAAGTATTTTTAATAAATAAACGGACAGACGGCATAGCACAGACTCAGCACGCAGCTGCGTGACGAGCGTAACGGAAAGCCAAAGAATCAAATGGACGCTCATGGAGGGAGGGGGGAACGAGGACGCAAGGTATCCCACAGTTCCTGCTGTCTCCGAAAAGCATTTGCATTCTTGGCTGATCTCCAAATGCTTCTAGGGTCAAACACAGTGTCCGCGGTGGGTCGGGGCATAGCTCGGCAATTTACGCACCCCCCGACCCCCAGAAGTTAAAGGGAAAACAATCCTCTGTTGACTCTTTTACATGTCACTGTATCTGTACTGAATGCTGCAGATAGACGCGATGGTGCAGCACTCAACACCAACATCCTTGCTCCCCCCACGCTATGGATGGCTGATGATGAGGATGCATTTCCATCTTTTTGTACCATCAGCCTATTGGCACATGGGGCAGTGCAAAAGGGCTGGTAACCATGACAACCGTACCAACTTGCTTGGGACCGGTCGGTCAAGGCCGCCTGTTGCTAATTTTTCATGGTAGATGGTGCAGTATGGCTGGTAACCGTCCTCATCATTGTGTGGAAGCCAGTAAATAATTAACAAGGTTTTAAAGAGATCTTAATGAATGTTAGTTAGCATGAGTTAGGTTAACTGTGATCCTGGTGACGTGAGGAAGCAAGATAATGTAAGACAGAGGGAATTGTGTGAAAGTTATTACGACCTTGCAATATGCAGTCTTGCAGTCTTGTTTTTCTAGTGAGATAGCAGAGAAGCTTATGTATAAACAAAATGTATTTGTTGCTTTTTACTGTCTGTATTATTGTTAGAAATTGTCTGTAAAAGGTATAAAGGCTTGCTGTGATTGTTTACCAGTTGAGAGACCTGTCCAGGACTGGGGTGACCCTGTATCCTATGGCACTCTCTCCCTCCATGGTAATTACTGGAGAAATAATAAGTATTTGGTTTTGCTGCACCCAAACAAAAAGCAAGAACTGAGTTTTTCTTCGACAATTTGGGGGCTCGTCCGGGAT
The DNA here is from genome assembly GCF_020497125.1 of Mauremys mutica. Taxonomy (NCBI): domain Eukaryota; kingdom Metazoa; phylum Chordata; order Testudines; family Geoemydidae; genus Mauremys; species Mauremys mutica. Next base: position 86,450,813 of record NC_059073.1, on the reverse strand, counting down.
GGCAACGCCCACGGACCCACAGACAACTACTACGGATCATTCCCCTTCGAACCCCATGGCGCCACATGAGAGGTATGAGACCTTTTGAAATCTCTATTGGGGTATCGGAGGAGGACTTTCCGTGAGGACGTCTGTCTCTGTTGGGCTCACGCCATCTGAACTTATTGACTGTGCAGCAGGATCAGATGCAAAGTGGTATTGGGGAGAGGCCCCAATAAGGTTAGTTTATAGCAGTACTGGGAACTGCTGAGTTGGCCAAGGTAAATGCATAAGGTAAATGCATAGGTAAATGCATTAGAATGCACCGGTGCTGAGGGGTTTTTACCGCCTCAAGAGGGGTTGTCATACCGCCTCATGGTATTGGTCCGGACCAGGTAAAGATGCATCATGGTTAAAATAAAAAAAAGAGATAAAAAGGTTAAAAAAAAAAAAAAAAAAGAAGGGGTTAAAAAAAAAAAGAAAAAGGAAGAAAAAGAGGCCTTGGTGTGTGTGTGTGTACACCAGTGTGAGTGGCTGTTACCGGGCTAGCCCAGTAACTAGTGGATCTTTAGGAGATCCGACCCACGGTGGGCTGACTCAGCCTGGCATAGTCCGGCGAGGAAGCTGCCTGGGTCTAGGGGTGTGTGAACCCATCTTCCCTCCCCTTTCCCTTCCGTGTGGGCTACTGACAGTCTAAATATTCCACCTTACCCCCTAAGGGTGCCCCAGCATATTACATGTACGTACATTATGGTCCTAAAACCTTCAGGTATTTAAATGATTGGAATCTGTACACGCGTGAAAATTCATTTAAACAATGCCCATTAGAAGGTTGAAGGTACCTTCTATCTAGATAAGATCATATATCTCAGAGGAGCTTTTAATCACCAAAGAAAAGCCTCTGACACGGTGTGAGCAATTTGTCTAGGAACGGGTTAATTTGAAATTCGGCTTCACCCAGAGATAGGAGAAGTTGTTTTGTGTTCAAGGTCGAAAATCAGTGCGGACTATGCTAAGTGCAAAGGAAAACTGCTTTGCACTTGTGGAACATAGAGACGGGCAAACCGAAGGCAGTACAGATTGCGGAATTGGAATTATATTTGCAAAGCTTAACTTCCCAGTGAGACATGTGTGAGTATTAAAGTGGTTTCAGGCTTGGGGCGTTCATGTTTTTCCTGTGTGAGGTGGGAGCATTTCCAATACTCTCCATTGTTGTTTTATTATTTTTAATGAAGCTTTAAAATTTGATTGTATGCTCTGTCAGTCTGATCACCTGACATGAGGGATAAATTAGTAACAGGAATTTTTCACAGTTTGGTGTGCAATTAATAATGGGGGGGCCCTGCAGAATTTACACCATCTCTCTGTTTACCCTTGTTATTTTGTGTTTGCTTTGTTTGGTATTGTTGGTTGCATGATTAAAGGTGAGCTCTAATAGAATAAGGAAACACTATTTAGCTTTGGCTCTGTTTTGTTTAACCGGTTACTGATGTTTTTCTGCTCTGTTCATTTGGGCGTTAGGTGTGTGAGCGGAACTGAACTTCTCGTTCGTAATTCCTCAGGGTGGAAGCCATGTGTGCGATGAAGCTCTGAGGTTGTCCTGAGATTTTTACAGTCCCGCCCCCCCGTAGCGGACAATATAATAGAAGTAGAAAAATTTGGCTTAGACTGTAATTTTTTGCTTTTTGTGTAATTTTCTTTTCTGTTTAAGTGTCAGCAGACAAATGGGTGGGTCTCTGGGTAGACCCCCAAAGGGGTTTGGATTATGTGTTAAGTGAATGGCCATGTATTTTTGCCCAGGTGGCAAGCCTTACTAGGGAGGACTCAGGTAGTCTTGTGAGTAGAAATGTTTTGGGGAAAAGACCAGTAGGGTGGGGCTAGTTGAGAAGCTCACCATCCTAGCTAAACTGGTTGTGGAACAAGCTAGTGTCCATGGAAGGGACGGCTCAGCAAGAAAAAGGATCGGGCCCAGGCGAGCAGGCAACAGACGGAGTGATTGGACAACAGGTTGGAAACTTTTGAGGGTGTAGTGGAATAAAGGAGTAAGTGAATATAAGCATGAGAATTTCAAATACTCAGAAGTATATTTGGAATGGTGATTTGAATTGGTAAAGTGGCTGTTGGAAGGGAAAAGCAAGTGAGGACAGTTTTTTGGTGTCTTTGAAATGTTTGTAAATAAATTCAGGCAAATAAATTTATTGGATTGTAATAATTTGGCTGTGACCAATTTTGTTAAATCAGTTGAAGACTGTATACAGTACTATGTAATGATAATTTTATTAGGCTCTACAGGCACTATAAGTGGTGATGTTTTCTTTCAGTGTTTAAAAGCAGGAGTTAACAATAGGAAAGCAAGCCGGAAAGCATCTGTGTTAATACAAATTAACTAACTGATAAGGTGGAGGCCGCTGAAACCAAGGCTGTCTAAGAAACACATACGAGAAACTATGGGGTAATTCCTCTGTTTTGCCTAGAATCAACAAGAGTATTTGTATATTTTAAGTATTTAATTGCCCAGACAGGGTGGACCTCTGTTTTTGTCTTTCAGATAATCAAAGAAAACTAATGCCAGCTGCACAGCATTCAACGTACCTTGATTTACTGGCACAGTAAAAAAATTATGTTGTGTGAGATGCAGATACTTGTTTTGTTCAATTTGGAATACAAAGTGTTTGGTTACATCAGAAAATGTGATATACTAAAGTCTAATACATTTTCTTCAGTAAGAGAAAGAAACTACATTGGCCAAATCTTTTAATTGAGAATTGTTGTTAAAATTTGCATACTGACAGTCTTTGGAAGCGAGGACATGAAAAGTTAACCCACTCCCCATATTGTACAAGGGATCCTTCTGGCTACCTCAGACTTTTAGCCAGAGGGCTGGGGATGGTGGATAGCTATTGGACTAGAAGTTATATTAAGTGAACTTCTCAAAGTGGGTGTGCTTGTCCTGGCTTGTTCTTCCAAAGTTCTGTAATAAGGTTATTTTAGTGAAAGGGTATATGTGGCATACATTGAATGATAATACTTCTGTACTGTATAACAGTACTGTTTATGTGTTCCTGGTATGAAAAAGGTGTATAATTGAAGAGTAAAAGTTTCCTTTGTAGGTTAAATGAAAAAAAAAAAAGCCAAGAAGAGAATGGCTAACATGCGCTGGCCCCAGTCAAGGACACCGCTTGGCTGCCTACCAAGAGAAGGGGGGGGGGGAATGCTTGCTGCAGTTACACGAGATTGGTGTGCACCGGCCAGCCCACTCTCCTCCTTGGGACCTTTTGTAAATATTCAGATTGATTTTATTTAAATGTCTAAATGTTGTGGTTATGAATATGTATTAGTTTTAATTGATGTATTTACCACTTGGGTTGAAGCTTTTCCCTGCAGGACAGTAGATGTCTTTGCTTACAGATTTTGTACCACGTTTTGGCATCCCTGTGACTATCAACAGTGGTCGTGGAACTCACTTTACTGGACAGATTGTAAAGGAGTTATGTGCAACTCACTGCCCTCACCACCCACAGTCTGCTGGGACAGTGGAACGCCGGAACGGGACTTACAAAAAAATAAACTGGCCAAGATTTGTGCTGAGACACACTTAAAGTGGCCAGATGCCCTTCCTTTGGCACTGATGTGTATGAGAGCCATTCCCAATCGAACGACTGGACTCAGCCCTCATGAAATTTGACAGGACACCCAATGCTGACTACCAACTGCACCCCCACTAACCCCAGCTCAGATGGACATTCATTTGCTGGATAACATAATGCTTAAATATTGTCAGGCACTAATGAAATGTGTTAAGTCTTTTTATACACAGGTGATGGAAGCACTACCAAAGGATCCTGTGCAACCTTGCCACTCGTTGGAACCAGGAGCCTGGGTCTACATAAAGATCCATCAGCGAAAGACTGCCTTGGCTCCATGCTGGAAAGACCCTTTCCAAGTCCTGCTGACTACCGACACCGCTGTGAAGTGCCACAGACTGACTGCTTGGACCCAGGATTCTCGCTGCAAAAAGACCCCTCCACATCAGAAGAATTTTCCTATTGATGATTAGCCTATTCTTTCTTCTAGTTCTACTGTGCTTCTGGACAGCTTCTGGACAACCTCTCCCTTGTCCACTGACAGACCAACTGTGCCTTTAGACTTTTCTAGAAAAAGCACAGCTATTACAGGGTGATATGTGCTGGAAACCTCTCCCCTGTAGGATGCTAAACCTTGATTGTTTTGGGAAGGCAGAAGAAGCACTCACTCCACTGACATTGCCAAAGTCCAGGAATTCCTGACTAAAAGGACATTGAGAACTGACCCTGGTGAAGAAACACAGAATTACATACTGGCAGGAAGAAATTTGTGGGACCCATGCTTGGGACTGTGGTATTAATTGGATTTTGGGGTTTATTCTACAGGCTGCGCCCTGTGTTCTGGATAAATCCTTCAGTATGTATTGCCCTCCCTAATTGGATTTTAACTGACATTGCCCTTATCCAGTTTTCTACATACCCAGATTGCTCACAAGGGGCTGCCATTAGATTAGCACAACAAAAGGCATGGGTTATTTCCTCTGGACAAAAGGGGAATTGACCAGATCCCTGTGGGCTGGAGCCAATAGTGTGGTAGCCATTTGGACTATTCTTAAAGGCCAAGAACATGATAAGGAATTGGGGCAACTAGAAAAGGCCGCTAGTCTTATTTTTGAAGCTCAGCTATCTTGAGTACAGGCTGAAGTTGGTGAGTTACATGTCGTTTCCACCCTTAGTTCTATGACCCAGAAGGAGACTGACAGAGATGGTATTGAATATCACTGAGGCTGGGAAGGCATTGCAGTGGGATCTGGACCAGACTTGGCCCACTGCCCTTACAGACACGTCAGGAGTACCATCTGATCTGTGGTCATGAAGACATACTTGGACACTTTCTGGATGGAAGTGTGGACATTCACAGTGCTCCTTCCAAGCATATGGACCAGTTAGGGGGTGTGGGCTCCCACATACCGAATCCTGCTGGGTCCATGGGGAGGATGCATGTGGAACTGAATTATTTACCGAGGCATCTGGGAAATTAGACCACCTGGTATACCTACCTGATTTATAGACAGTACCCCTAGAATAACGCCTGATGGGATATACATATTGATTTTACCACTGCTGCAGGCAATTATATCATTTACTGGCCTGCAGATAGAATGCAGATAGAATGTAGATAGAATGCAGATAAAATATTGCAAGTAGCTCTTAGATTTTAGGTATATTTTGATTGGACTAGAATAATGCCTGATCGGTTTCAAAATTTGCTTTCATTGTTACCAAAGGTTCTAAGAATCTCTGAATTGCAAGGGCAAATTCCCATGCTTTAGAATATATATCATGCTGGAAGGAATGCCTTTCATACAGCTTATAGAGTGTTTACTTTATGTACTAGGTATGATGTTTTGTGCTTTGTGTTCGCAATTGTACAACAGCCCCATTATATTATTCCTATGGGATTGTTATTGTTTGTAATGTTGTTAGTTAATTTAGGATTATATTATTGTTGTTGTAAATAACGTAAGAATAGCAATACCTTTCATGTTCATTCTAATCATGCATTGTCATTACGTCCCATGACGGTTGACATGTTTGCTGTAGAATCTGAAGTCCATGGTTTCATGCGAATTGAGAGTTGAAATTGTTTGTTGTACTAGAAGTACAAAAGGGGGGAGTGTGGAAGCCAGTAAATAATTAACAAGGTTTTAAAGAGATCTTAATGAATGTTAGTTAGCATGAGTTAGGTTAACTGTGATCCTGGTGACGTGAGGAAGCAAGATAATGTAAGACAGAGGGAATTGTGTGAAAGTTATTACGACCTTGCAATATGCAGTCTTGCAGTCTTGTTTTTCTAGTGAGATAGCAGAGAAGCTTATGTATAAACAAAATGTATTTGTTGCTTTTTACTGTCTGTATTATTGTTAGAAATTGTCTGTAAAAGGTATAAAGGCTTGCTGTGATTGTTTACCAGTTGAGAGACCTGTCCAGGACTGGGGTGACCCTGTATCCTATGGCACTCTCTCCCTCCATGGTAATTACTGGAGAAATAATAAGTATTTGGTTTTGCTGCACCCAAACAAAAAGCAAGAACTGAGTTTTTCTTCGACAATTGCAACAGGGGGCTGAGCTCCATCAGCCCCCACCCTTCATTGTAAAGAAAAGATTCAATTGCCCCTGGACTAGCAGAGGGATGAGTGGCTCCCTCCTCCACACCCCTTAATGTCATCTCTGGACTATCATTGCAGCTGGAGGCTTCCTTCCACTCATTTCTCACAAACGACTACCTGTGTCTTATTCATGCATTCTATATTACTTCATCACACAAGTGGGGGGACAATGGTATTGGAACCCAGGAAGGCTGGGGGAAGAACGGAATGAACAGCTGGGGTTGTTTCAGGAGCACACCCTGTGAATAGCGTTCAGCTCAAAATTTATGCAGGATTGGACAGAGAGCAGCTGTGGTCTCTGGTTGTATGATACAGTGGTTCTCTAGTACACTTGCCCATAATCTAGGCAGGACTGATTCTATTTTTAGATATCCAAAAAGGAGGGATTGACTCGGGGAGTCATTCCCAAATTTTGCTTTTGCGCCCCTGGCTGATCGACCAGGGGCACTTATGACAGCACCAAATGGCGCAGTGCAAAAGGACAGGTAACCATGACCATCTTATTACCGTCTTCTTACCAGTTCATGGTATGGTAGACGGTGCAGTATGCCTGGTAACCATCGCTGCTGTCATGCAAAAGCATAAGCATGCTGCTGTGTAGCGCTGCTGGTCCGCCTCTGTCAGCGGCATCCAGTACACATACGGTGACATACACAAAAGGCAAAATAGGGTCCATTGTTGCCACGCTATGGCTTGTGCCAGGGCATTTCATGGAAAACGTGCTCGAAATGATTGTCTGCCGTTGCTTTCCCGGAGGAAGGAATGACTGGCGACATTTACCCAGAATCCACCGCGCAAATGATTTGTGCAACAGCAGGCACAGAGGTCTCAACAAAAAATTCACAGAGACAGCCTAGACTCAGTTAATTGTTCGCAAAAAAGTATCATTGCAAGGAATTAACTAACTGTTTCCCATCTCACAGCTTCCACTGTCTCCAGACCTGCCACAGCATCCACCTCGCAGAGGCTGGCGAAGATTAGGCGGCGAAAGAAAAAGACAAGGGACACGATTTTCGATGAATGTGTGGGCTGCTACCTAGCCGAGGCGGACCAGCAGAGGCAGTGGAGGGAGAAAGTCTCTCTGTACCAGCGCTCACACAGCGAATGGGAGGAGAGGTGGCGTGAGGAACACAAGCAGGCGACTCAAGCAATGCTTGTACTACTGAGGGAGCAAACGGACACGCTCCGGCGACTTGTGTATGTTCTGCAGGACCGCTGCAGGACAGAGCCCCCGGCAGTATCTCTGCAACTGCCCTCCCCCGCCACAAAGTCACATACCCCCCTCACCCCAAATAACCAGGAGGATGCCCGCCCTGGGCCGTGAATACTGTCACTGCACCCCAGCAGAGTGCTCAAGTAACCAAAAGCTCTCATACCCTACGTTTGCATAAGTCCTTCCCTTCCGGACTCAAACAAGTCCCAATCCCAGTCCCATCCCATAACTGTGTACTTAAGTAATAAAAATACTTTGCTGTTAAGTACTGTTTCCATCATGTTTCTTCACTGAAGACTGTGTTTGAATGGGGTGCGTGGGGAAGTGCGTTGCTAATTGCATAGGACAGGCACCTTTCGCAGGGTACAGACACGGGGGCCGGATCAGCAGCGGGTAACACACACAGTGCAGTCAGCAGGCACCGTGGTCGGTATGGGAGGTGGTTTCCAGGTTCTGTGTGGGCGGTGGGGATGTGACTTTTTAGCGGGGGAGGGCGGGTACAGATCTTATACAGCGGTCCTTGTCGTGGACCGCTGAGTCACGCAGCAGAGGAATCTGTATCCGTCCTCCTCCGCCACAAGGCCACATAGCCCCCCGCACACAGAATCCCAAAAAGGAGGGATGGCAGGCTCCGTTGAAACAAGCAGTCCGGCAATGCGGACCGCTGTAGGAGCAGGAGCCTGTCATTCCTTGAGTTTAGAGGCGGTCTTTACATCAGCGCACACCCTACCCACCGCAGTCTGCGTTCCAGTTTCGACCCTTTAACGAAAAGTCATGAATAAAGAAACCTCTCCTCAGTAACAGTGTGACATGTATTTTATTTTTACACGTGTCTTGGAAGTGGAGGAAACGGGGAGAACGGGGTATTTAACCGAAGAGGAGAGTCAACAGTAACTGGGTAAAGAAACAGGGGCAGGTTCAGCTTCTCTGTAAAGAAACTGAACAGTCACAGGTCACGCTGCTCGCTGCTCGCTGGTATTTAAAGAGTTCCTTGTCGCTGTCCCAGGCGCCTGTATAGGGCTTCATGAGCAAGTGCATTCGCGGGCAGGCTGGGTCACCGAGGATCACTATAGGCAAATGCACATCCACAACAGTTATTTCGTGGTACGGGAAGAAACTACCTTCCAGCAGGCGTCTGAGCAGCCCACAGTTCCTGAGAACACACGCATCAGGAACCTTGCCCGGCCATACGACGTTCATGTTGGTAAAACGTCCCCTATGGTCCCCCAGTGCTTGCAGAACCATTGAAAAGTAGCCCAATTTCTCAGCAGCTGAATGTGGAAGAGGTGGACGATAAAGTGCGAGGAGGAGAAAACGGCGAGGATCGCAGCGGGCTCCATGCTTGCAGTGCTGTGGCATCCACGCTGTCACTGACCAGAAAAGTGCACGAACAGATTGCCCGCAGGCGCTTTCAGGGAGGGAGGGAGTGAGGGCGTGATTGACGGTTCAATGACGACAGTTACCCAAAACCACCCTCGACACATTTTTTCCCCCAGCAGGCATTGGGGGCTCTACCCAGCATTCCAATGGGCAGCGGGGACTGCGGGAACTGTGGGATAGCTTCCCACAGTGCACCGCTTCGAAAGTCGACGCCGGCCCCGTTAATGTGGACTCAGAAGTTCGAATTAGTGTATTTAGTATGGATACACAAATTCGACTTCATAAGGTCGAATCCACAAATTCGAATTAAGTAGATTCGAAATAGTCCTGTAGTGTAGGCCTTAGTTTCATCTTCAGAAGTCACTTTTGGGATTTACATTTCTTTTAATATTAACAATGCTACCTGAAGATGCACCGCACTAGTCAAGTAGTGTTTGATGAATGACTGAATGTCACTCATGACCACCACCACCAAAGATTTGTGTGTCAGACACAACTCCCACTTGACAGAGACTAATACTGAAGGTTTAGCATGCATATTGATCCCAGGAAAAGAATAAAAAATAACAACACATTGGGAAAACTGGTTAATTCATTCCATTCCATTAAGAATTAGAATTCATTAAAGAAGACAAATGTAACAGATGTTATTTTCCCTTCCAACTCAATTCAGAAAGTGAAATGGAAATTAAGAAAAAAGGAAGATGATGATGCAACAGTGTCTGAATGAATAATTGTGGGACGAAAGAAATCCAGACAAAAAAACCCATGACTTTAGATTTCTCAATTCATCCTTCATTTTCACACATATATCCTTAGTTGCTGTCAATCAGCCAGAATTGGAATCTGCCTCTCCATTTGGTCATGTAACACCTGAAAACAATCCTTTTTTCTCTGGAATTATAGAAATCCCTAGAGTTGGGCTGAAAGCTCGTTACTCTCCTTGCAAACAAAGCATCAGAGAAGACTGAAAGAACAACTAGAAGGCATTCTTCTGGTCATTGCTCAACAAGCAGTAAAGGACAGTGAGACAGCAGGGCTGAGGTTTCCCTCACTCCAATCCTTTTAAGAAATAGCTCAAAGCACTTGCTGCTGCTTGTCCTGCTTCCTTTATTTTGATCCTTGTATCATCCTCAATTTCATGTTGGAACTTTCTGCTGTTGCCACCAAAAATGAAATGTAATCACAAACATGCATTAGGAGGGGAAAAGAGGATAACTGGGCTTGTGTTTAAAGCACTGGATTTCTCAGTGTGGAGAACTGGGAAATATTTGGATTATTCTTTATAAATATCATATGCCTCTCATTGTATCTGTGTGATATGAGCCTGCCTGAACACACAATTATATCAAAAAGGGTTGTTAAAAGAAACCTGGCAGGGAAGGTAAAATTATGCCCTAGATAAGGACCATCTCCCTCAAACAATAACCAGGATTACAGTTCTGAAGAGGGACTCCTCAGCCTCAACCCTAGCAACATGGCTGCTTGGCCAAGCTGAGAAGAGAGAGATCAAAAGCTAGAGATATGTTAAAAGGTGCTGCTGGCAGAACAAGGAGTGAGCTCATCTGGAAGCTGACATGACAACATGATGCAGGCTGACCTAAGGACTGACTGGGGGTCATGGATCTGCAGTAAACAAACTACAACTTGGTGCCCAGTGAGAATGGGGGGCAGGGCACCAATGCTAAGTCATGTCTATCTATGGATCAAGGGAAATGCCAAGTTTGAGTAGGACAATAAGTGTGGGGGACCCTTTGTCATTTTAAATCTACTTCTCTAAACACTGTGAATCTTTTGGGGCAGAATAAATCAGACTTTGTTTTGGAGAAGTTGTTTCCATCTCACTGCATACTATTACTGACTACAGGTTCCCTGAAAGTCTTTCAGGTACCAAGTCCATTGGCCTTCTAAGTAACACGGTTGGTAACTAGGGAGGTTTAACCCAGAGACTCAGCTGGAGAGTGGTTGGCTTGTGGGATCCCACCCCAAATTGAAGTGGAAGTGTGGGCTTGTCACTTGGAAGGGGTGCACTCATGGGACTGGAAAAGGGTCTCAGGAGGGGCAGCCTACTCAGGGACTATGAAACTCAGGGTATCAGGATTCAAATTCCTGGCTCAGCCACATATGTCATGTGTGACCTTGGGAAGCATCTTAATATTTCTGTATCTCTGTTCCCCATTTGCACTATGAGATATATCTTTTAAGAGTTTTCATATGTTTATACACACACGTACTGTATTTTACATTACCCATAGCCATAGTATGATTTCCAACTTCATAACCCTTTCCTGAAATTTTCTTTTTCATTATAATTTTTATCATTAGGCCCTGATCTGTCACCAAGCTCCATACTAGTAGATCCCTATGTAAGCATGGACTTTATGTTGCAGGATTGGATCCTTGTTTCTATTTGATTTATAAAACTCCATCTTCTTTATCAACTATCTCACTATTGAAGCACTCATAAATTTAGTTTCTTCATCATGAGAAAAGGTGTGTATATATACACAAACATACAGTAAAACAAAACTGAACTGACTCCACACACCTCGTCATTTCTGCATTCATATTCAACAGCTGTGCCTACAGCATATCATAAAGCTAATGGCCTCCAGATGAATGGGACTGTCACTGGGGATACTTACTTTTCTGTAATATTAAAATAGATTTATTATGCTACTGTACCTTTCCAAAGAAAAGAAAAGAGGGTGAACTTTATTAACCATGACAAATTTGAGATTATAAACACGACACTACTACTTGCATGTCACACTGCATGCTTCCCATGTTATGTGTGAAAAATACCAGTGTTTTATTTGTATTCAAAAAGATACAAAACATAATTATTAGTGCTGTCAATTAATCGCAGTTAACTCACACGATTAACTCAAAAACATTAATCACAATTAAAAAAATTAATTGAGATTAATCGCACTGTTAAACAATAGAATACCAAATGAAATTTATTAAATAATTTTAGATGTTTTTCTACATTTTCAAATATATTGATTTCTATTACAACACAGAATACAGTATACAGTAGTCACTTTATATTATCTTTATTACAAATATTTTCACTGTAAAATGATAAAAGAAATAATATTTTCCAGTCACCTCATACTAGTACTGTAGTGCAATATCTTTCTTGTGAAAGTGAAACTTTAAAATGTAGATTTTTTTTGTTACGTAACTGCACTCAAAAACAAAACAATTTAAAACTTTAGAGCCTACAAGTCCACTCAGTCCTACTTCTTGTTCAGCCAATCACTCAGACAAACAAGTTTGTTTACATTTATGGGAGATAATGCTGCCTGCATCTTATTTACAATGTCACCTGAAAGTGAGAACAGGCGTTCACATGGCACGTTTGTAGCCGACGTTGCAAGGTATTTACGTTCCAGATATGCTAAACATTTTTATGCCCCTTCATGCTCCAGCCACCATTCCAGAGCTGATGATGCTTGTTAAAAAAAGAATTTGTTAATTAAATTTGTGACTGAACTCCTTAGGAGAGAATTGTATGTCTCCTGTTCTGTTTTACCCACATTCTGCCATATATTTCATATTTTAGCAGTCTTGGATGATGACCCAGCACATGTTCATTTTAAGAACACTTTCACAACAGATTTGACAAAATGTAAAGAAGGGACCAATGTGAGATTTCTAAAGATAACTACAGTACTCAACCCAAGGTTTAAGAATCTGAAGTGCCATCCAAACTCTGAGAAGGATGAGGTGTGGAGCATTCTTTCAGAAGTCTTAAAAGAGCAACACTCCGATGCAGAAACTACAGAACCTGAAACACCAAAAAAGGAAAATCAACCTTCTGCTGGTGGCATCTGACTCAGATGCTGAAAATGAACATGCATTGATTCGCACTGCTTTAGATCGTTATTGAGCAGAACCCATCATCAGCATGGACATATGTACTCTGGAATGGTGTTGAAGCATGAAGGGACATATGAATCTTCAGCGCATCTGGCATGTAAATATCTTGTGATGCCAGCTACAACAGTGCCATGTGAATGTCTGTTCTCACTTCCAGGTGACATTGCAAACAAGAAGCGGGCAGCATTATCTCCTGCAAATTGTAACCAAACTTTTTTGTTTGAGTGATGTGCTGAAGTAGGACTGAGTGGACTTGTAGTCTCTAAAGTTTTATATTGTTTTATTTTTGAATGCAGTTATTTTTTTGTACATAATTCTACATTTGTACATTCAACTTTCATGATAAAGAGATTGCACTACAGTACTTCTAATGGAGGAATTGAAAAATACTATTTCTTTTCGTTTTTACAGTGCAAGTATTTGTAATAATAAATAAATATAAAGTGAGCACTGTACACTTTGTATTCTGTGTTGTAATTGAAATCAATATATTTGAAAATGTAGAAAACATCCAAAAATATTTAAATAAATGGTTTTCTATTATTGTTTAACAGTGCGATTAATCGCAATTAATTTTTTTACTCACTTGACAGCCCTAATAATTATGTGAAATATATTTTAAAAACAACAGCTTCTTTCCTCATATTCTATTTTGTTGTTGACAATTTTAGAAAGCTCATAAAATGTTTTCCAGCCATGAAACTCTCATGAAATTAAAGAGGTGAAGAAAAGGGAGAACTAACTTTAATAAACAGGGGCCCTGTGGGGGTAAAATGTGATCATGTAATTAAAGACTGTATCATAATGGATATACATGAGGGGGCTGAATAGAGCTGGTCAGAATATTTGCGATTACATGAAATTTCTTCTAAGCCAAAACATTTTGTGGATATGTTTCAGTTTCAGTGAAGTTTTTGCCAGGAAGGTTTTTTGGATCCAGGGATCACTGATCAGAAGTGACCAGAGACAGATAAGCTTTCACACTCTCTAACTTGGTGGCTAGACACTGGTCTGGGCTATGGGAGACCCAAGTCAAAGTTCCCATTCTGTCTGATTCAGAGTGATCCAGTTGAAAAATTCTGGTGATTCAGTCAGAGCAGAGACTTTGGCCTGGATGTCTCCCATTCCAGGCCAATGCTCTAATTTCCAGGCTATACAGAGTGAGAGTCTCTCTCTCTCTCTCTAACTAGAGAGATTGAGCTCTGGGCTCAAAAAACCTTCCTGAACCGAATAGCTTAGGTTTCAATCCGAAAAAGGATTTTCATACAAATGTTTGAAAGGTTTTGTTTTCATTCCAATATGGAAGGAGAATAAATTGTGAAACCTTGAAAGCTGTCATAAAGTGGAATTGTTGTCATCCGTGCAGCTCTAAGGTTTACTTCAGGTTGTCTGGGCAACCTTAATGCTAGCAAATCATATCTTTTTAGTGTCTAATTTTGCAACCTGAATGTTCTTTTAATACAATGTTTTTTAATGTTATATTAATATCCATATCTGGATCTTCATTCCACATCATTTATAGGATAGGATCTGTGCTATTCTGGCCCTTGAGCTCATATTGTTGTCTTTCCTCGGACTGGTATCACTATATTCACTATACTAATGCACAGTAACACTGTATTGGATGCTCTGATAACATACTTCAAATATGTTCTGCAAAACAGAACCAAATGTGAGCAGGACTTATAGATTCCCTTATAAAACATGCTCTAGCATCTTATGGGCTAAATGCATTCTTGTAAGATATAGGGCAAAATTCTCATCTGGTGTAACTCTATTGAAGTCAGCAAAGTTACATCAGCAGATGGTTTGGCCCACATTGTTTTAGAGTATTAATGCAGAATACTGAAGTACATTTCTATAAAGCCTCCATAAGTTTAATGCAGGTTGATGCCCTCTTTGATAAGGTACAAATTAGCAGCAGCAGCAGAAACAGCTCAGCACTCCCGAGAGAAATTTTGTTGGAAACAAAACAAACTTTGGCTCCACCAGGCAAATGCATTACAATGGGAACCCTCAAGCATCTCAGCAATCACAGGGTTGGAAACCTTCTGGGCTTCTAGAGGCAATTAAAGAACTCATTGCTGGTAATCTTCAGAAAGCAACCATAAGATCATAGCACATGGCAAAAGGAGCTGTCCTAAACCTGTGAGCGACCTCAGCCACCCAGGGCAGAAGGAATGACCCACAGAACTGAAAATGTGTCACAGGCAGAACAGCCCACGGTTGCAAGAACTTCCTAAGTTCAGATACCAATCAAATGCTCTTGCATGAAGAGCATCTAAAGCTCTAAAATCCAAGGATTGGGCTGATGTGATTGTTAAAGTCCCCCAGCATAAAACAAAGTATGAAACAACCTATACTTGTCCTAACCAATGAGGAGTAGAGGTCAGTGAATGGGGAAAAAGTGCAATATCTCAAAAAGTGAAGACCTCAGATAAATTTCCTTAGAAAACAGTCCTGGAGAAAGTATCCCACACTTGAATGGTGGGAATTTATACAGTAAGCCTACTGGTCCCCAGAGAATATAGGTACCTCCCCCTGGGTATGATGTAGTGCTTGGAATAGAGCAGTATGACAAAATAAAAGGCTGTCCCACCTAGTGGAAAGGTAGCACAGGACTTACTTTTCCTGACTCATCAGAAAGTTCCCATTTTCCCCAGCAACTCCTTAATGAAGACAGACACCTGTACTTGTGGAAACAAATGTAGTCAAGTAAGGACGATCTGGCCACCCAATGCGCTGAGCATTTTGAGTGTTTTCTGCACTGTTTAAAGCCAGTATTTTCATCTTGGTCTATCTAATTAGCTAGCTAGCTTGTTAGGATCTTACACTGCATTTTACTGTGGTATCTGAATGTGTATGATGCCTCTCAAAAGGTGACATCATTGCAGCCCACAAGGAAGGAAAACAAAGAAGTCCAAGTGAGGTCCCATGTGTAACAGACAGTTGTTATAGAGCCCAACATGGCATGGATCACTTCCAAGGCACCAGGGACCCTGCACCAGAACTTAGACAGTCTTGCTGGAAGGACCTGGCACAGGCTATGCAACCCAGAACGTCCCAGTACCAGATATATAAAAGAGATACAGGCCTCAGGGCAGGTGTGCAACCTGGAAAGCAAGCCACAATAGTGGACTGGCCATTGATGCTCTGTCAAAGGGTCAGAAGGAGATGGAAAGCCCTGAGCACCAACAGGAATGGCACTTGCCCCAGAGATCATGAAGGCCAAATCCTATTTGATCTGATATTGATCTTGGGAAGGTGACCGTGTTGGCAGAAAGCCACCTGCGGAAATTAAAGGAATTGCTTTGCAGGGTAATTTGACAACTGGCCCAGTTCCTAGGGTTAAATATCAGATTATTATTTGTAACAGGGAGATCTGGTATTTTGGGATCTGTTAGGGGTGGTTTCTGTAGCTTATAAGACCTTTATGTTGCATGTGGTATGATTAAGTGGACACTGGACACCTCAGGCAGCCAGCCTGGCCCTCAGTGCTGGGGAAGCTAAAGAGCATGTGCGTGGAGGACTTCAGGCTGAAGATCCAAGCTGGGAAATCTGAATTTTGACTTTGGGGTTTACATTTGGACTGTTTTGTGCCTCCCAAAAGGGCTGTGATGGCTGGGGTGGGGTTGGAGATGGGAGATTATTAGAGTTTATTATTGAGAGAGGCATTTGCAAATTGGTGGACATTGAACTGTGTTCTGAAAATGGCCAGATTTGAGCTCAATGAGCTCTACTCTAGTCAGGAGTTCCATACCAGGGGACCCTCCACCAAGAAAGCTCACTCCCCGGCACCAGAGCTCCATGTCCCAGGAATCTCTCCTGGGTTCTGTCAGACACAGTGTCCCTGTGGAGGCGAATTTCTTGTTGGGTTGCAAATAGAGAGGCCATTTCTATTTTAAGGGATTTTTAGACTAGGACTGAGATGTTTAAGTGGATCGACAAATGAATGGTGTGTGCAGAGCTAATGGCATCTTCTCAAGCAACTCTGTTGCTTAATAGGCAGACAGATCCATGATGGAGTTTCTATGTGGCTTTCACTTTTCTTCCCCATGTAGAATAGGAGTGGCCTTCCCTTGCTTGTATATAATTAGGCTTGGAAGGATTAGATTTTTTTCGGTAAATGTCGGTAAATGTCAATTTTGCCTCACACGCACAAACTGACGAAAATATATTTCTATTGACAATAACAGAAATTTACAGCTAGGCAAAGTAAGAAAAATGTTGCTTGTGAATTTATTAGAGTTTGACTTAAAGATATTTACTTTGTATATTTTGTCATGTGATATTGACAATTTGTGTTTGGGTATAAACCTCTGCTGTCATTAAATAATTATTGGCTGACTGCCCTCCCAATAATTTCCCACAACTGTGAAAATTTAAATCAATAAAAATTCAAAAAATTCTTAAAACCCATAATTTTATGCAACTGGGAAAACTTAAAGCAGATTTTGCTTGGTTTTGATGGTTCACAGATTCTGCTGTGGCAGACCTACCTGATTTTTTTTTATTGATATATTTGAAAAAACAACAACCCTAGTCTGTTGTTCATTGTTGTAAAACAACTGCAGCTGAGTATGTACTAAACCTACAATATGTATTTAAAAATCCTTAAAACTAGGCTTTGAATGTAAATTTGCAAATACTATAATGTAAAAAAAATGGAAACAATTTCTTTTCAACCTGACATCTTACAGCTTGCCTACACTGGCACTTTACAGCGCTGCAACTTTCTCACTCAGGGGTGTGAAAAAACACACACACACTCCTAAGCGCTGCAAGTTTCAGTGCTGTAACGTGCCAGGGTAGACAGTACACTGGCGCTGGGAGCCATGCTCCCAGCATTGGTAGCCATGATCCCAGCACTGATAGCTACACCCCTCGTGGAGGTGGGTTTTTTGAGAGCGCTCCCAGCGCCGGTGCCGCGACTACACAAGCCACGTTAAAGCGCTGCCATGCCCTAAGACCCTATTTCTATGTTATATAGATTAATCTGCACACTGGGAGCATTACTCCAGGGTTCTGTTTGCAATGTTCTGTTATTAGACTGTACTGAGTATCCAGCAATAATAGCATATCATTTCTGTCTGAAAGCTTTGGGAATGTGCTGCTACATATTTAAGCAAGTAAAAGACAGAGATTGTACCTGGTTTTGCATGGGTGTGAAAGGGACAAGAATAGGGTGTGCACAGGCTAGTCACCGTCCCAGTGAACCAAAATAGGAAGGGAGGAGAGTGGCCATGATGGGGGTCACAACCCCTTTGCACCAAGACGGTAGGACAGGTCTACTGCATCCTACCATAGGATATAATACCATCTACACTCCCCCTGCACTCCTGGAGTTATTGTGTCTACCCCCACAATGTCCCCGACATGACCAATTGCTATATAACCACAACCTGATCCTAAATGCTGATAAAAATCAAAGGATAAAATTTAACCATGGAATATGTATGTGCAACTCCCATTAAGTCTTCCTGTTGGGGTTGTATATACTTTTAAATTATACCATTAAAACTTTGTGTTAGAACTGGTCAATTTTTTCCAAACTAAAACTTTTTTCATCAAAAACTGGCCACTTTTTAAAAAGGTACTTTTTTTTTTGCCAATGATTATTCACATTTCAAAAATGTTCATGCTTTGAAAATAAAAAGGTGCTTTTTCAATATATTTCGATTTTTAAAATCAAAGTATCATCGAAACATTTATTAGAAATTTCTGTTTACTGAAAAGTAACTCTTCTCTAATGTTTTGATTAAAATGGATTTTTTTTAAAAAATGTGAAAGGTTTTGAAAAAATGAAAAATGGGTACATTTTGAATATTGGGTTGTTGGGTTTAGTGTCGGGGGTGCGGAGGGGTGCTGGTGGCCAGGGATATACAGGAGGTCAGACTGGATGATCTGGTAGTCCCTTCTGCCCTTAAACTCTATGACTAGGAAATGTAAACACCCTCACATTTTAAATTTCTTAAAAAAATAGGATTTAATCTTTTGATCAGCTCTACTTCATGTTATCAGCATGTAGTCAATCACCATTGCTTTGATTATTGTTTTCCTTTTCTCTAGCCCTCTGCCTGTTATGTGTTTTAAGCGTGCAAAGTCTTCAAGGCAAGGACCATGCCTTATCTGTGTACTCTCTTTCCCCTGCTTCCTCCAGTACTGTGTTTGGCTCACTGAATCTAAAATTCTGATTTCCACTTTTCATACTGTATGTGGATAAAATATCATTGGTTGTGGAAAGATAGTCCTGTGTTCTGAAGCTCGCAACAACTCTTTAGTTCACAAAAAACAAGAAATTAACTATATCAAACTCTTCCTCTGGGTCTGCCTCTATATCCTGTCTTATCCACTTCAGTACTCAAACTGATCAAGACTTTTCAAATAAAAAAAAATTAAAATTAAAAAATTAAAGAACTGTTGACTTTTGCAAAAGTTTTCATTTTATGTGATTTTTTGGAACATTTTTAATTGAAATGCTGGCTTTTAGTAAACAAAAAACATCAATAACCATTTTGATAACATTTTCTATAAAAAGTGTGACTAAAAATGTCACCAAAAACTCATGAAAAATGGGTCTATTTTTAACCCCGCAACCAGGGCTCCTGGGATCTCTGGCTTTTGGGCTGCAACCAATGTGACTGCCCCGGAGCCCGAGGTTAAAGGAGAGCTAGGTGGAGAACAGTAATTCCATTTCATTGAAAAATTCAGTTTTTGTAGATTAAGTTCTGAATCTCAAGTAAACCAGATTTGAAAATCTTGAAATCCTGTGGGAAACGAAATTATTGTTCTCTACCCAGCTCTATTGTTAGTCTGTCTTTTAGATCTATATTCATGTGTCTGTTGTACAAACTTGTGTCTATTGTACTATCAATGCTTTACTTAATAGTAAATAAAATAAATAATACAATTCAGATGTCTGGTAACTAGTACATGCTGCACTACAAATATTTTAGCAAGCAGGCGATTGTAACTACAGTGATTTCCTGATGGGAGAAAAACATTTTGGGAAAAAGTAGTTTAATTTTGAGAGACTGATTTTTTTTTTGCAATCCTTTTTAGTTGCTTATTTCAGTCCTTCTGGTATCACTGCTTTTTTAATTTGTTGTTTTAAAAAAAAAAATCTTTTATGAATGTGGTTTCTTAATGAAAGAAAGTGTTTGCTGCAAGATTTTGCTGCACATTATCTAAGCTCCACAGCTAATTAAAAGCTGGTAGTTTCTAGATTAACTTGTGAGTACCTACAGTGATGGAAATTGCCTCCTTAACAATATTATTGACTGACAAAGCAGGCGATGACCTGCTTGTATCTCCGGAACAAGTTCATTAGTTTGTCCTAATGGCTATTGCAGGTAAACACTGATATTTCATTATCAGGCTGCCTACAGAAGAGCAAGCTAATAAAAAATCCCTTCAGCTAGCTGGGGACTCTAGCATGGCCAATCTGACTCATTCTTAGTCAATAGATGTATATCTGACAGCTGCCATTAATAACTATTAGAGCCCTATTTGAGCTCCAGGATCAGACATCTATATCCTTCATGTTCTAAAAATAAGATCTTATCCGTCTACAAGATTAACAGTTTTGGTAGTGATAATTTAAACCCTTTTGGTCTGCATCTGCCAATGGACATCACTTAATGTAAATGTTCTATCCTGACACCTCACTTTTTTGTATTCAATATGATGAAAGACTCTTGGAGTCTTAATACTAATGTTTCCATAGAGTGTTTTGGTCAGGTATACTTGGAAATGACTGTCTCATATAATACTGTCTGGTAGATCAAGCATAAATCTTAGGCAAGCAAGCGCATCAACACTTCTCATGTTAACAGAGGACAGGATGACTAATAACTCACTGAAAAGGGATTCAAATTCCATCACCAAATTGAAGGGAGTATTGCGATTATTTCCAAGCAGGAGATGGAATTTACCCCTCTCTGGATGCTGCTTCATCATGTGATAGACAGAGATTACTTTATACTGGGAGCTCATAAAAATATTTTTGAGGAGCATTTCTTTTAATTGGAATTCACAAATTTGGACTACATCTTAGATATTACATCATGCACCCTGCCCCCATTTCAAATTAACCTTTGCAATATATTTTCCAGTGATATGACTTTTTCTCTTTTGGTTATACTGGCTACAGCTCCATTGACCTCAATAAAGCTTTGTCTGCAGCCAAAGAGAATTTGGCTGTAAACATTTCCTTCTTACAAGTTTGTTTGACAAGTAGCATGGCCTATTTGCTTGGTTTTTGTTTATATTATTTTTATTAAATGGGAAAACAAATGAATAGATGCCCCACTTTCTCTCCCTTCCTTACTGCAAGCAAAGCATCCTTCCCAATCTCCTGGCATACAGATAGGTCAGGGGAAAACTTATGTGTGAGCCTCCATACTAAAATATTAACAGTTTACTAGTAGATGGCTTGGCAATGGGCAAATGAACTGTTTTGCACCTAGGTCAGAAGTTCAAATCCAGCACGTCAGTAGTGATCAAATGCTATTCAGTGATCTATATTGAATGAGCTCCTGGTTTCAGGCCAGTATCTAATGAACAGACAAATCACAAAACAGTTTGCACTTACTGGCAATTTTGCTGGCAATCCCATTAGCAAGGTCCTGGATAGAATAGGTTGTGGTGGGTATTTTCCAATCTGCTTAAATCCTAAACACTCCCATCTGGCATTGGAAACACACATAATCAACTTGACTTCTGCTTTTCTGCTAAACAATGTTTGTTTTATTGTTAACTCATCCTCCCAACTCTCTCTCACCTGTTAGTCTGTTTCATTTAGCTTGGGCCTGTCTGACATTTACCTCTCTGGGATGGGCCTGTCTTCTTAGTTACACTTGTGTGTACAGTGTCTCTCTGATCCTTCTTTGGGGCCTCTGGGTCTTGCTGTAATAAATAACAACAACAATAGTAATTCTGAAGAGAATTTGAAAGGCAGACTGTCAGGGGGCACCTCCTCTTCCAACACTCAATCCCCGCCCCCCACTCCTGAATGAAAAAAATAGTCCGTTCCGTGACCTCTGGAGGTTTTAGGACTATACTTTGAGAATCACTGGACCATGGAGATTGAACTATCCCTCTTACCTCTAGAGATGGTTCCTCCAATTAAAGGTGGAAGAATACTGGTAGAGCAGTGTGAGCAGCTAATGCTGTTTGTGCTGTAACTGTTCTTCACTCTGCAGTTTTCACTGGTGCCAATCTGCCATATTTCATAAACTCACTTTAAACATTTTAGCTGCCCTCTGTAAAAGTGTTAACATTTTCATTTAGTCCCCCACATTTTTTTGCAGTTGGAATACGTGCAACTTCCTTCCAAGTATAATTATTTGGAACTGATATTTAAAGACCATTGCTTCACAATATGGGGTGGATCTTCAGCTGGAGTAAATCAGTTGGGAGTAAAATCCACCCTTTAGCAATGAAGGACCTAGCCCTACCAGTGAATCTCACCATATTTCTTAGATAGCTCTTATCCTAGCATTTGAAAACTACAATCCCCAGAATCTCTCACTATACAGGACAGCTCATGAGGGAATTATGTAAGTTATAGTTTTATTATTTTTTGTGGTAATGTACAACATGAGACAAAAGGTGGACTGGTATGCTTTTCCCACTTGGAGGGGATGATATTGCGTTCTTTATTACTTTGGAACTTTGGGGATTATAACTATTTAGAATATATGGAGAAACAACAAGTGACTTTAATTAATCCCTGGTTAATACAATAGCTGATTGAAATTGAAAGAACATAATGTTCCTGTATAGGAACACAAAACAAAACAAAACTTCTTTTAATGTGATCATTCTTTTTTACCTTTGAGAAAAAATGCATATAAAAGTTAAAAAAAAATTACAAAGTGATGGTAGTGAAAGAATCAAACTTTCAAATGGTAAATTAAAAATCTTGGAGGCTTTGACACTATAAGAGGTACAAGATTGCAATTAAAACTTAAATTAACACTGAAAAATGCAAGTTAATATTTAATTAATTTAAAGACAGAGTGTTTTCTATATTTTTCTTAAACTGCTGCTGATCTCTTTGAAAACACTTTATAAAAACCTCACAACCTGCAAACTAGACAATGTGTCATCTGCACCCATCAGGGAGACAGAAACATAAGGTTCATCCACTTGCAGAAAAAAACAACAACATGATATAATGCTTCTGCAATGAGCTCTGTCAGGCAGAGCCTCATCAGTTTGACAGGGGCACAGGGGCTTGCCTGCATGGATTTCATTGCAGGATCAGAGCCATTAGAGAATTGAGCCCAGACCACAAGTCTGAATCCAGGTATGGATTTAAACTGCCTCATGACTTGGCCAGTTGTGACTGTACAATTGCAGGGTTCCACTTTAGGACCATCTCTGCTTTGAACAAACGCTGACTTAATCCAAATGGCTCAGCCAATAAAAAGACTTAATCCCATGGGGGGAAATAAATCAACAGCTGGTAAAACTATTTTTTCCCTTTGTATAGAGATTCTCCTCTATTTCAGAAATAATAATTTGAAACTAGCATATATATTACACAAAACGGCCAAGATTTCCTTGTCAGCAAGGGTCAAACAATATGACAATGACAGAGTACAAAAAGGCTTGCAGGGAGCCAGAAGGAGAAGAGAAATTCAATTTATTTGTATGGCGAGTATTCTAGAATAGGGCAGTCAGATGGACAGAAACATTCTGAAGCTTTCTCGACTTTAACAAGCTCAATTTTCAGCTATGTCTGGGGTGAGAAATTTGAACATTTTACTTTTAACTAAAATCCAAAGACAGCATCCTGGAGACATCATTAACAAGCTGGAAAACAAAAACAAAAACAAAATGAAACAGACACAACGCTACTCAGGAGCAATGCTGGGATGATATATTTAGCTTCTGCTGGAATGTGGAATCTGTTTTTAGTTCTGGTCTCACATAATTTAGCATTAAAAATAAAACTAATCAGAAATGTAGATTATCCTTTTGATCAGCACTGCTCAATAAAATAAATAAATAAATAAATAAGGCAGCCAGACAACAACATTTCCTAAGGCTCATTGATGTCAACTTTAACACACTTAATTTTAATGACAAAAACCGTGCCAAGATTTATAAGGTCCCCATATTCCAAGCTGAATTTGGCAAGATGAGCACAAAAGATGGGGTAATGAGGTAAAGACCTCAGAAAGAAAACTTTTCATCTCCAGTACTGAATGATTAAAAATGAGAAATGCACAGCTCATCATGTGAAAATAATGTCAATGGTATATAACAAGCACAAGCAAAAGAGAAGACAATTCACCCACTGAAAAATATTGATTTTTAAATGAGTGATAAACAAACATTGAATGAGCTCTATTGTTAATGACAGGTAGTTTACTTGGCTACTTCTTCTAGAATAATAAAATGTCCAACTCCATCAGAAAATTCAGTGCACTGTGACTCAGTGGTACTTTTAATATGTAAAAGTGTGCAATCCAAATTTGCTTATTTTTAATAGTCTGTCTTTTACCAGCTAGTTATGGTTCCTACGTATTCAAACAGGGCAAATTCTTGAGACACATTCTTTTCCCAGCCCCATATTCTCCCCATGCTGTTTTTTTAACATGGCAACTTTTCCTCCTTACCAAAAATGGAATGAATGATTTTTAACATCACTTATTTAATCAATGACTCAACAGGGGAACAAAAGAGCCATTCACCATCATATCCAGCAGAGACCAACGGTGTCAAATGATGCTGGAGCGTATGAGATGTCTTCTGAGTACATTAACTTCTAATCACCTCAGGGTAGTCAATGAAAATTCAGGGCATTCATCACCTTGCAGGATCCCTATTTATGGGCTTCCTAAGTATGAACACCTTGTGTAACTCATGCAGAAGGGCTGTGTCCACTATTAGAACCAGTGGCTGGAACAGCAGTCCGGGGGGTAGCATCACACTCTGGCCCTAACTTCCTCACCGACTCTGCACTCTGTCTGAATATACTCCAGACTAAATGCAGGTAGAATTAAATTCACCAAAATGGAACTGAAGATGCTCAGCACCTCATAGGATTAGCCAAACCGGAGAAGCAATAGGTTTGGCTTTCTGTTTGTTTTTTAACTGCTTGTAGATTACTCATAGAAATCTTTGTTGTTGCTGTTGTGTTTAAGACTCACACATCAATTTCAACACCACAATGTTATCCTTGGACTTTCTAAATTGGGTAGAACTCTT
Organism: Mauremys mutica; assembly: GCF_020497125.1. Lineage (NCBI taxonomy): Eukaryota > Metazoa > Chordata > Testudines > Geoemydidae > Mauremys > Mauremys mutica. The sequence goes on along the minus strand of NC_059073.1, from coordinate 86,425,938 downwards.
CACATTGATATGCAGCTCAATCATACTGGCAGCAACCAGGAATCAACAGGAGGCTAACCCTTAAGAAATTGTTGCAAAATATCAGTTCAAACATACAGTTGTGGCCAGATAGTGAAGTTTAAATGTTTTATTCACAATGCTATTTTACAGCAATTTTAAAAAACAGACATATGGGTTAAACAGGAGGTTACTAGCATGAAGAAATTTCAACTACTGATGTTTGCAAAATCTGTTGCCTCTTGACTGCTCTTGATTCTGCTCTTAGAAGTGATGAAAAAAATTCTAAAGATAAATTAATACTTACTTTTGTGTTTACATCTGACAGGGATTGGATTTTTAAAATAGTTACAGTAGGCACCACATGGATGAAATGATTCATTAGTAGAAATCGTTGGGTTTTTCCAGACCTAACGCAGATTTCAAAGTTTCAGAAACTGAAGAATCAGATTCTTAGCTGGTGTAAACTGGTGTAGTTCCTTTTATATTAATTAAAGTACATCTATGTACATCAGCTGAATATCTAGCTGATATATACTTAATACAAGTCTTGGCGGGTAGGGGCTGCATCTTCTGTATTTTGAAAGTTCCTAGCACATATTGGGAGTTACCATGAACTAAATCATAAGTTCTTTGGGACAGAGACCATCGTTTTGTTCTTTGTACAGCACTTTATACAATGGGGCCCTTATCCCTGATTGAGGCTCCCATGTTTCACCACTATAAAGATGATGCATAATTTTTAAAAAATAAGCAGTGAACAAAAAAATTTATTAGCAAATAGTTTAAGTTGAAAGTGTCGTCATGTCTATAGACAATTTCTCTACCTCAAAACTAAACAAGCAAACCAACCAACCTCAAAAGCATGAGAGTCTGGAAATGAACAATTAAGGGACAGAGCCACTTCACTCATACCATTCAGTCCTTTCTCCATTACAAACAAATTACAATGAGAGTATTGTAAGTGGATACCTTGAATAAGAAATGGATTTTATAATCTCCCTGAAATTTGTTATCTTGACCTTTCCATATTTTATTAGATGGCGATGTTAAGGCTGGGTGGGTTGTGTAAATCAAGCTGGGGGATAATGAGGCATGAAGGATTATATGTCAGCAAGGAGCAAGCTAGTCAGCTCCAGACTGTCTAACAGCTGGAACTGAGAAAAGGTGCAGCGGGACTTTTGTAAAGCTTCATACTGGTTTTGTGATGCAAGCTGGATTTCACTGAAACGCCCGAAGGCCTGGTCTACACTGGAGGAGGGGAATTAATCTAAGATATGCAACTTCAGCTATGAGAACAGCGTAGCTGAAGTTGACGTATCTTAGGTCGACTTACCTCGCATCCTCACGGTGCAGGGTCAACTGCTGCCTCTCCCCTGTCGACTCTGCTTCTGCCTCTGGCCACAGTAGAGTACAAGAGTTGCCAGCAGAGCGATCTGGGATCAAGTTTACACTAGACGTGATAAATCAATCCCTGATAGATCGATCGGCAGGTAGTGTAGGCGTACCCTTAGTCTTTTCATAGCAACGTGTTGGTTTCACAAATGTTCTTATTAAGAAACATACATGTAAGGGCCATATGCTGTGCTAGTGTAAATTGGTACAGCTCAATTGACTTTAGAAGCAAAGAAGTGATTCCCTTCACCCTCCTCCCTCCATACATCATGAATCTCCTGTGTTGCTCCTCCATTTATCACCTACCAGGGCCCACTGCCCATTCCAGGATCCATGTCACTCCTTTCGTGTGTCCCCAGCCCCTACCACCTACCTACATTCCCTCATCTCCATGTCCCCTTGCATCCATACTCCTTCCTGACTTCTGATCCATCATATGACCCTAGCTTCCTATTCTTCTCTTTTCTCACTGCTTCTCTCCCCAACCAACACACCATCTCTGCCTCAAACAGCAGGGCGAATCTGAAGAAAATCAGTTTATAATTATAAGTATTTACACTGTACAGGTCTTGGATCAGATCCTCCACTGAAGTTGGTGGAGCTATGATGATCTCCCCCTACTGAGGAGCAGACCTTTTGCCTGATTTGTCTAAATTTTCCAGAAAATCTTTACCCTGGGATGAAACAGGGGCATACAAGATTTCAGGAAAATTCATTTCTTTCAGGACTGAAAAAAAAATCAGGCATATAATGGAGAGCTAGTTGCATCCTTAGCTGTAAAATGACAGCTGCCACTCCATCATGAAATCAAAAATTCAGTTAATTAATGATGAAATGTAAGAGGTTTTGTCCATGTCAGTATCAAATTAACTATCAAAGTGATGGTTTTCATTTCTGTGACCCAGAGCAATTAGTGATGTTTTTGTTGGGTAAAAGAAATAAGTGCTATGGAGACTCTTCTTCTGGTGACTCAACATCAATGTTCAGTTTAACCAACCACCTAAAGTCTGAGGGAAAGAATTGTAATGATTCTGATGGTTCTATACAAATTTAGATTTGTATGTTAGATACAGGAACAACATTTTGCTTTGTTTCTTGCTAAGCACTATTTGCAATGAGGTTATTCGGGTTAGTGCTGAGGTTAATTGGGTTATGATGCTGAGGTTAATGCTGGCATGGTTTAATATTACTACTTATACTGAAGTTTGACTTTATAGTTCTTGTATTAATATTTGGAAAAATTGCCTTCTATTAATTTCCCCCTTCCTCTTTGTCTAAAAATAAACAACACCCTACATGCATAGCATGCATATTATCTAATGTAATAGCTGTCTTATGTAAGCACCTATGGGACCAGCAAAAATCATTTGCCTAGTAGAGATGATCTTTAACAAAATTGTGACAGACACTGAGCTAGCGAAAGTTACTTAACAGTTTAAGCAACCTTTCAGAACATATTAGAGAAATACTGAAATGGCTATCGGGGCCATTTCTTGTAGATAGTTATCAAAGCCGTGTTAGCTAGACCAGCGTGTTTGAAATGCAAGTTTGTATTGTCAGATAAATAGAAGTAAATAATAATTGTATTTGCCTGTGTTTACCTATATCTTGTTAGATGTTAACAATGTGATCTAATCAGCTTGTACACGCTAAATTTCTGTTCCTGTCTGTTATTATGTTCTATTGATTTAGAGATAAAAAGGGAATATTAGCAATTAGATGAAATGCATGGTGTAATAATATAATTGTCTTTAATTCTGTTCGAAGTTTTTAGTACACTTCCTGTGAACCTTTAAATAGCTAATGACCTTATGCTAATCAATGCAATTAATTACCTGTGTATACATAGGAAATAGGAATTGACTTCAAAACAACACTGTATATTACCTATTCTTCACCCAAGGAATGCCCGCTGTTTTATCTGTGTCAAGAGGCTATTGTAGCCTGCTGGAGATCTATAAAAGAACTCTAGGGCCATGATCGTGTCATCTCAAGTCTGCTTGAACTTTACCAGTGGAAATTTGAATGACAAGAGGTCTCCAACTCCACTATTACCCTGGATTACCCTGCTATTTTTCATGGAAGAACTTAAACAGACTCTGCACATGGACTGCCTACATGGACTATTACCTAATGAACTGATTCTGGAAGGATTTGTTACAACTCAGCAGCTCACCATCTCCACTTTGAAACTGACCTAAAAACTTTATTTGTATCTGTATGTATAATGATCTTTTAATCACAATACTCTCTTTTCTTTTTTTAATAAATCTTAGTTTAGTTTATAAGAATCAGCTGTAAATGTGTATTTTGGTAAAATCTGAAATATTCATTGACCTGGTGGGTAATGTGTACGATCTCTTGGGATTGGTAGAACTTTATATATAGTGAATAAAATTTTAAGTAATCCTCACCATATTTGACTTGACTGTCTTGGTGGAAGCCCAGGAAGCTTATGGGGAGTTGTTTGTTTAGCTTCTGGGTAATCAGTAAGCTATTGTAGAAGCTGTTTTGTTGCTGGCTTGGTGAATCTAAGTATTAGTATAACAACCAGTTTTCGGGATTGTCTGTCCCATTCTTTGCAGTTTGCCCTGATTGAGCAATCTCAGTATGCCCCTCCATCTCCCCAGTGACCACAGTCACAATTTAAAAAAAAATGTATTGGAAGCCTTGGGGTAGCTTGGAAGTGGCTGCTTAAGTCACTGAGTTCTCGTAACGCAGGTTTCACTTTCCACGAGAATCAAATTTTAAATTTACCAGGCTTCAGATTGGTTTAAGAAACTTGCCTTCTTTTAAAAGAGTTGTTGAACCTATACTTTAAAAGTCATTGGAATGAACCCTTTGATTACAGAGCAGTGAGTCTTATTTTACCAGGTAAATTAGTTGATATATATATAAAATAAGCATGTTATAAAAGGGGCAAACCAGCTTTAATATTATAAAGGAAAATCATGTCTCTCTAAACTATTAGGATTCTTTGAGGGAGTTGACAAAAGAGGATAAAGGAAAACTAGTGGATAACACTTATCTAGATTTTCCAAAGGCCTTTGATAAAGTGCAACACAAGAGGCTATCAAGGAAACTAAAATAATCATGTCTTGAGAGGTAAAGCTCTGTCATGGATAAGAAATTAATGAAGTGGAGGAAAGATGCAGGAATGACTGTGGACAGCTCAGTGAAATCATCTGCAACAAATTGAAGGATCTCTTGGCCTCTCTCAAAGCCAGATGTAGGATTGCATGAGCTCTTTATGCAACAATCACCTTGCATATTGGATCATTTGTGTTCTAATCTATAGGGCAGATGTGGAGGGAGGGCATGTTTAAGTGTCTAGTTCAGCAGTTGCTATGGATCAGAGGCATTCATAGTGTTTTATCAGCCCATCAGTACATTGTTCCCTTATGCTATGGTAACATTAAAAAGTTGATGGCCATACTGTTGTGTTTTTATTTCAGGAATTCATGTGTCATATCTGTATAAGCTCAAAAGTTTGTCTCTCTCCCCAACAGAAGTTGGTCCAATAAAAGATATTACCTTACCCACCTTGTCTCTCTAATATCTAGTGCATGTCATGCATCCAAGGAAAAAGAATCTGCTTTGTAGAAACTTTGCACAAGCTCAGGGGAAAGATCTGATAGGGGTGCAGTCACAGCTCCCCAGTTCTTCTCTGCCCAGCCCCAGTGCAAGTTAAAGCCACAGTGTGGTGACTCTAAGTTATGCTGAGAATCAGGCCTAGTGTGTCAGTCAACTGGGAGGAGGGTAACCTAGTCTAGTGGTCAGAGCAGGCATCAGGCACCAAGAACTAGGGTCAGAGCTGGAGTCAGTAGTTAGAAACCAGAGCCAAGTGTCAAACCAGAGTCAGTAGTCAGAAGCCAGAGGTCAAAAACTGGAGCAAGCAGGATAGCAGGCCAGGAGGGGGCCAAGGCAGAGGCAGGAGAGAGGCAAGGCTGGAGTAGCAGGAGCAAGGTAGCACAGGAGAAGACACAGTAGCAGGCATGAGCATTATGTACCCAACAAGCAGCTGCTGCCGGCTGCCTTAAGGCACAGCCTGCTGACCCCTCCAGCCAATCAGGTGGCATGGCGAGTCAGGCAGCCTGCTGCAGGTCAGCTCTACTGATGAGATTGCCTAGAGACAGGCTGTGCTGCAGACCCTGATTTCTGACATAGTGGAGCCTTCCTCTACCACGCACAATCCTGACCCTGACCCTGCTTACATTCATCCTGACCCCCCCTCCCCGCCCCTCAAACATGGGCCACTGCAGCTACACAGGAGGCAGTGGCACAAAGGACACAGTGTAAAGCCACCTCCACCAGCTTGACTTTGATCAGAAGGGCGAATTGGCTAGGGGGGTTCTCTGGCCAGTTCAGTTGGGTCTGCATTTCCATTCAAAGTTTTTTAGGTGTCCACAAATGAAAAAAGGTTGAAAACCACTGGACTAGAGGGGCTGGCTCCATATCTTTCACTCAGTGAAAAGGAGAGCACAATGTTCAATTGACAGCCATCTTTCTGGCCAATCTTTCAATATTTGTCAATTACGGACTAGAGATAGTTGTAACATTTTGGATCATTAAAAGCTAAAAAATGTATAATTAAATGTTCTTTTACTTTTGACATACTTCATACATAAGACATAAGGGGACTGATAGTGTGATTGAGATATAATCACAGCTAATGAAAACTAAATTCTGTGATACCATGCTCTAGATGAATCCAGCTATCAAATTAAGTGTAAGGAAGTTGTTACTGTACAGTTTAAATAATCTGAAATATTGGAATCAAATCTGAGTCATACTGTACAAATTCTTTATTGCAACTTTTAGGATTTTTTTTAAAACAGTTCCTAAAAATGCAAGGGAAATGAAATAGTTTTGGAAGACCCTCTTGATTTACAGCAGCTAATGGCATTTAAAACTTCAGCGTTTACTTGTATATCCTTTCATAACTTTTTAAAAATTCAATTTAATTTTCACCCTCTTCAATTTAATTTTCAGTACAATCTGTGCTAGAAACAGAGGGCAGAAAAATCTGATCATATTATTCAGTGCTGTCAAAAGGTACTAGTGCTAGTTTTTTAACATGATGGCAGAGAATGAATGTAGCATCTGCATAATGTGGAAAACTTTCCATTTGTTCAAGGAACAAACGAAGAACAAAGTCACATCTTAACCCAAAACTCTTACATCACGACAGACTTACTTATATACTACTGAAAGTGTACACAGTGCTATATACCACTTAAATTGTCACAAATGAATAACAAGTCTCTGCTTCAGACAGCTTATGGTCTAAAGGCATGAGTGGGTATTATACAGAACACACAAATGCAATACAGAATAGCTTACATCAGTGACACTCAGACTGAGGCTCGAGAGCCACAAATGGCTCTTTAATGTGTCTCCTGCGGCTCTTCACAGTGATATTAAAACACTGTGTGATTTAATTATTAACCAATTTGGATGCTTTTAGTATGTTATTAACCAATTGTAGATGATAAAATAATAATACGTGGTCAGAATAATGAAGAAAAAAATTCATTGTTTCATTTACTATATATATATATATATTTTCTCTCTCTATCTCTCGATACACCTCTAGCCCAATATAACGCAGTCCTCAGGAGACAAAAAATCTCACCACTTTATAGGTGAGACCGTGTTATATCGAACTTGCTTTGGCCCCACCCCGTTCCTTGTTCCCAGACTGCCCCCTCCAGAGACCCCTGTCCCTAATCACCCCCAGGACCCCACCCCTTACCCAACCCCTCCTGCTCCTTGACTGCTCCGACTCCTATCCATTCACCTGCAGCAGGAAGCGGAGTGACGCGGCCCCAGCCTGTTCCGCTTTCCTTGCCCCGACCCTAGCCGTGTCGCTGGGGGCAGGGGTTGGGGAAAGATCCCACACTCACCTGCGGCAGGAAGTGGAGTGCTGTGGCTGAGAGCTGGCAGAGTGGAGCTGGCTGGGACTGGGCTGCTCCGCTTCCCACTGCCGATGAGTGCGGGGAGGTTGGCGAAAGGATGACCTCTGCACTCACCTGCGGCGGGAAGTGGAGTGCCATGGCTGGGAGCTGGTGGAGTGGAGCGGGCTGGGGCCGGGCTGCTCCGCTTCCCGCCGCTGGTGAGTGTGGGGAGGTTGGGGAAAGGACACCTTCCGCACTCACCGGCGCTGGGAAGCAGAGCGATGCAGCCCCAGCCCGCTCTGCTTTCCTTACCCCAGCCCCAGCCATGGCACTGGGGGGTTTGGGAGGTTGGGGAAAGGTCCCGCACTCACCTGCGGTGGGAAGCGGAGCGCTGCGGCTGGGAGCTGGCAGAGTGGAGCGGGCTGGGGCCGGGCTGCTCCGCTTCCGCTGCTGCCAGTGAGTGCGGGGGGGGGAGGGGATCCCTTCTCTCAAGCCCCCTCCCCCAGCAACACATCTGGGGCCAGGGACGGGGCGAGGGAAGTGGAGTGGGCTGCTCCTGGCACCCCACTAATCCCCCGGGCCACTCTGGGACTGCAGGTCCCCAAAATTGCTCCCCCACAGCTCCTGCCTCCTAGATCTTGGGGGGAGGGAAGCCCCTGACTGCCCCCAAGACCCTCTGCCCCTTATCCAACCCCTTGGCCCCGGCCCGGCACCCTTAACACGCTGCTTAGAGCAGCATGTCAGAGCTTTACTGTGTTGTATGTGAACCCGCGTCATATCGGGTCACCTTATATTGGGGTAGAGGTGTATATAGTAAATGAAACAATGAATTCACACTACTGTGGCTCTTTTGGGGTAATGTTGATTGGTAATTTGGCTCCTGAATGACCAGGGGCGGCTCCAAGCCCCAGCACGCCAAGTGCGTGCTTGGGGTGGCATGCCGCGGGGGGCGCTCTGCCGGTCGCCGGGAGGGCGGCAGGTGGCTCCGGTGGACCTCCCGCAGGCGTCCCTGTGGAGGGTCTGCTGGTCCCGTGGCTTTGGTGGAGCATCTGCAGGCATGCCTGCGGGAGGTCCACCGGAGCCGCGGGACCAGCGGACCCTCCGCAGGCACGTCTGTGGGAGGTCCACCGGAGCCGTGGGACAGGCAACTGGCAGAGCATCCCCCATGGCATGCTGCCATGCTTGGGGCGGTGAAATGGCTAGAGCCGCCCCTGTGAATGACTGAGGTCTGAGTATCACTGGCTTACATTATTTATAATCCTTATTGCAGGAAAGCTTCTTAGAATAGATAAGTTTGAAAGCAGCTTCTTATGCATTAATTGGGAGGCTGTTTACAATGTGGACATATCAGTAGGGAGCTTAGCCAAAAGAGGCCCTGACTCTGACTGGAATCTTTCGGCGTTATCTTAATAACAATAATAAAATATTGATACTGCTAATGATGACAAATAATGCCATGAAAGTGCACAGATAGTATAGTGATGTGCATCATATAAGAAGGTGTATGTGTATATATATGAGAGAGAGGAAGGGGCTATATCTGTATTAAGTGCAAGTTATCCCCTTCTATCTAAGGTAATTATATGGCCTACCATACCACAGTCTCTGAGCATGTCACAATCTTTAATGTATTTCATTTTACAACACTTCTATCAGATAAGGAAGAGCTGTTATCCCCATTTTACAGGTATGAACTGAGACACAGAGAGGCTAAGACTCAGATCCTCCCTTGATTTCAATGGAAGTTAGGAGTCTACATAACTTTGAGGAGCTGGTCCCAAGTGACCTGATCAAGGTTACACAGGAAGTCTGTAGCAGAGCAGGAACTGAACCCAGGACTTCCAAGTCCCTAGCTAATGTCCTAAGGCAGTATCTGAGAAGGGAGAGGGGTTTGAATGGTGGAGATTGCAACAACAGAAGAAACTATTCTCAAATGCTTGTTCCCAAAAACAAGGAGTTGATTGAGAATGCTAGAATAAAAACGAAGTTTGGAAGAAGAGATCACAAGCTTTAAACTCATCACAGAAAGGAGCAGATTCACAGGATATGGTAATACAATTTGCATTTGATTACAGGTGAGCAAATATTGACGAACTAAGAAACTGAGGAAATTCAAGTGGCAGTATTAAACATTTCCCTACTACTACGTTAATAGAAATTTGTGGGGAATATATCCCAGAAATAACTTGCATACACTTTCTAACATTAGACCAGAAGCATTTCTATTTGTGATAATCACAGTAAATCTGATGTTGGTTTCCTATACAAAATCTGTACTATTTCATATCCTGGCTCCATTTAAATCAATGATAAATTCCCGCTGACTTAAATGGGGCCAGGATTTCAGCCTTGGCTCATTAGGGCTTGATTCCATCAGAGGCTGACAGTGGAAGCTGAGGGAATCAGCACTGCCAAGTGTGCTCAGAACCTCACAGGATCAAGCCCCAAAAGAGTAACTAGAATGGGCGTGGGATATTTTCTATTATTTTTTTGAGGTGAAAGCAGTGCATTTATAAGTACTGTGATATTGGCAGACCAGATGCCAGCTCATGCCAAGGCCCTAGGTATTAACTGAACACAGTCAAATACATAGAGTTATAAAAATGCATTTAGTGTTTAGACTAAATGAAATGCTTGTATGTTGCTACATGTATTAATCTTACTTATAATACCTGTATCCCATGTTCTAAGTAATATTTAAATGTTTGCTGTGTAACTGTAAATCAGGAGACAGGAGAGAAGCATTAACAACTGTGAAATACTAGTTTCCAACAGGACCTGTTATCTCTCGCCCAACAAAAGAAGGCCCATCGACACCAGACAAAGCATTGTGGAATATCAGAAGACAAAAGGCTTTGAGGATTGCTTCCCTCCCTCCACTATGTGAAGAGGAGATGTGTAACTGAATTCCTCCCAGCAGCTGGATTTGCAACTTGAAGCTGAAGGTAGAAAGGAATAGCACCAACAAAAGGGAACTGTATCTTTTCTGCTGCTGGGATTCTGAGGGGCAAGGATTACTAAGCATAAGCAAAAGATCCCTAGTGCTTAGCCTGGATTAGTCTTACAGGACATATAAAGCTTGCTTATTATAGAAGCTACTATTACTTTTTGAAATATAGGATTGAAACTCATGTGTGTGTGTACGTTTACCTGCTTTAACCTTGTAAATAACTTTCATTTCCTTTTCCTAATTAATAAATCTTTAGATAGTTTGCTTGTAGCCAATCCTATAGTATTGTCTTTGGTGTGAGATCAAAAGTTCAGTTGACCTCGGCTAAGTGACTGGTCTTTTGGGATTGGAAGTAACCCGAATATTGTTGTTATCTATGCTGTAACCAACGATCTATCACAAAGGCAAGCTTATGTGGACTGCAAGATAGATCAGAGTACCCAAGGGGGCTGTCTGTGACTCCATGTTAAGGATATTGTAGTGCTTGAGGAGATTATACTTGATAATTGGTTGGTAAAACCTAAGTATAGAACTCACATCCAATTTCGGGTTTGTGCCCTGCTTCTTAACAGTCTGCCCTGTGGTTGTTACCCATGCTCTTGAACCACTCCAGGACAGTTTGGCAAGTGGATGAAAAGAGTTTGGTCTAAAGTCCTTATTGAGGTGCACATTCAATGATAATAAATAGTTGTTATAATAATTGAATTGTTGTGTTAAAAGACAGAGACAATGGGAAATAATCAGAAGTAGCATTTCTTCTTGAAGGTGCTGAGTGAGGCAATCCCTATAAAACTTCAGCTCCATATTTAAGAATATGTTTAAGCTACCTTTGAGATGACAAATGCATTTGGAATTCCTTATATGTGTATATCTTCCATCTACAAAATATGTACATTTCTTAACCTGATTAGCTTTACATCATCACAGTTGGAGTACTATTCCTATAAAACCATGATGGTAAACAAAGCAAAAGCAAAACAAAAAACCTTAAAGCCAACCTGTCTCCACTCCCTTGTCCTCCAAAAATAACAGCTCTTCGGGCTGCCTCTTTTATGTCCAGACAGCTTAAATAGAACAAATAAAGAAACAATTCATAGATTCTAGGACTGGAAGGGACCTCGAGAGGTCATCGAGTCCAGTCCCCTACCCTCATGGCAGGTCCAAATACTGTCCAGACCATCCCTGATAGACATTTATTTAACCTACTCTTAAATATCTCCAGAGATGGAGATTCCACAACCTCTCTAGGCAGTTTATTCCAGTGTTTAACCACCCTGACAGTTAGGAACTTTTTCCTAATGTCCAACCTAAACCTCTCTTGCTGCAGTTTAAGCCCATTGCTTCTTGTTCTATCCTTAGAGGCTAAGGTGAACAAGTTTTCTCCCTCCTCCTTATGACACCCTTTTAGATACCTGAAAACTGCTATCATGTCCCCTCTCAGTCTTCTCTTTTCCAAACTAAACAAACCCAATTCTTTCAGCCTTCCTTCATAGGTTATGTTCTCTAGACCTTTAATCATTTTTGTTGCTCTTCTCTGGACCCTCTCCAATTTCTCCACATCTTTCTTGAAATGCGGTCCCCAGAACTAGACACAATACTCCAGTTGAGGTCTAACCAGTGCAGAGTAGAGCAGAAGAATGACTTCTCGTGTCTTGCTCACAACACACCTGTTAATGCATCCCAGAATCATATTTGCTTTTTTTGCAACAGCATCACACTGTTGACTCATATTTAGCTTGTGGTCCACTATAACCGCTAGATCCCTTTCTGCTGTACTCCTTCCTAAACAGTCTCTTTCCATGTGTGAAATTGATTGTTCCTTCCTAAATGAAGCACTTTGCAGTTGTCTTTATTAAACTTCATCCTGTTTACCTCAGACCATTTCTCCAATATGTCCAGATCATTTTGAATTATGACGCTGTCCTCCAAAGCAGTTGCAATCCCTCCCAGTTTGGTATCATCTGCAAACTTAATAAGCGTACTTTCTATGCCAATATGTAAGTCGTTGATGAAGATATTGAACAGAGCCGGTCCCAAAACAGACCCTTGCAGAACCCCACTTGTTATACCTTCCAGCAGGATTGGGAGCCATTAATAACTACTCTCTGAGTACAGTTATCCAGCCAGTTATGCACCCACCTTATAGTAGCCCCATCTAAGTTGTATTTGCCTAGTTTATTGATAAGAATATCATGTGAGACCGTATCAAATGCCTTACTAACATCTAGGTATACTACATCCACCGCTTCTCCCTTATCTACAAGACTCGTTATCCTATCAAAGAAAGCTATCAGATTGGTTTGACATGATTTGTTCTTTACAAATGCATGCTGGCTATTCCCTATCACCTTACCACCTTCTAAGTGTTTGCAGATGATTTCCTTAATTACTTGCTCCATTATCTTCCCTGGCACGACGTTAAACTAACTGGTCTGTAGTTCCCTGGGTTGTTTTTATTTCCCTTTTTATAGATGGACACTATATTTGCCCTTTTCCAGTCTTCTGGAATCTCTCCTGTCTCCCATGATTTTCCAAAGATAATAGCTAGAGACGCAGATACCTCCTCTATTAGCTCCTTGAGTATTCTAGGATGCATTTCATCAGGCCCTGGTGACTTGCAGGCATCTAACTTTTCTAAGTGATTTTTAACTTATTCTTTTTTTATTTTATCTTCTAAACCTATCCCCTTCCCATTAGCATTCATTATGTTAGGCATTCCTTCAGACTTCTCGGTGAAGACCAAAACAAAGAAGTCATTGAGCATCTCTGTCATTTTCACGTTTCCTGTTACTGTTTCTCCCTCCTCACTGAGCAGTGGGCCTACCCTGTCCTTAGTCTTCCTCTTGCTTCTAATGTATTGATAAAAAAATCTTCTTGTTTCCCTTTATTCCTGTAGCTACTTTGCGCTCATTTTGTGCCTTTGCCTTTCTAATCTTGCCCCTGCATTCCTGTGTTGTTTGCCTATATTCATACTTTGTAATTTGTCCTAGTTTCCATTTTTATATCACTCCTTTTTGTTTTTTAGATCATGCAAGATCTCATGGTTAAGCCAAGGTGGTCTTTTGCCACATTTTCTATCTTTCCTACCCAGCAGAATAGCTTGCTTTTGGGGCCTTAATAGTGTCCCTTTGAAATACTGCCAACTCTCCTTAGTTGTTTTTCCCCTCGGTCTTGATTCCCATGGGACCTTACCTACCAGCTCTCTGAGCTTACCAAAATCCGCCTTCTTGAAATCCATTGTCTCTATTTGCTGTACTCCCTTCTACCCTTCCTTAGAACTGTGAACTCTATGATTTCATGATCACTTTCACCCAAGCTCCCTTCCACTTTCAAGTTCCTCCCTATTTGTTAAAATCAAATCTAGAACAGCTTCCCCCTAGTAGCTTTTTCAACCTTCTGAAATAAAAAGTTGTCTGCAATGCAGTCCAAGAACTTATTGGATAGTCTGTGCCCCGCTGTGTTATTTTCCCAACATATATCTGGATGGTTGAAGTCCCCCATCACCACCAAATCTTGGGCTTTGGATGATTTTGTTAGTTGTTTAAAAAAAGCCTCATCCACATCTTCCACCTGGTTAGGTGGCCTGTAGTAGACTCCTAGCATGACATCGCCCTTGTTTTTTACCCCTTTTAGCCTAACCCAGAGACTCTCAACACTTCCGTCTCCTATGTCCATCTCCACCTCAGTCCAAGTGTGTACATTATTAATATATAAGGCAACACCTCCTCCCTTTTCCCCCTGTCTATCCTTCCTGAGCAAGCTGTACCCATCCATACCAACATTCCAATCATGTGTATTATCCCACCAAGTTTTGGTGATGCCAACAATGTCATAAGTTGTATTTATTTATTAACACTTCCAGTTCTTCCTGCTTATTACCCATACTTCTCACATTTGTATATAGGCATCTAAGATACTGATTTGATCTTGCCTCCCAGTTTTGCCCTGACCCTCCTTTCTCTCTGCCATTATAGCCCACGCTCCCTCCTATTTCCGACCCATCTCCCAGGTCTCCATGTTCTCCACTTACCTGTGGGCTTTGCTCACCTGTCCCCGTCGAACCTAGTTTAAAGCCGTCCTCATTAGATTAGCCAGTCTGTGTCCAAATAAGGTCTTTCCCCTTCTCGAAAAGTGAACGTCATCTCTGCCTAGCAGTCCTTGCTGGAATAGCATCCCGTGGTCGAGGAAGCCAAAGCCTTCCTGGTGACACCATCTTTGCAGCCAGGCATTCACCTTCACGATGCACCTGTCTCTGCCTGGGCCCCTACCTTTGACTGGAAGGATCGAAGAGAATACCACCTGCGCTCCAAACTCCTTCACCCATACTCCCAGAGCCCTGTAGTCACTCTTGATCCACTCAGTATCATATCTCACAGTATCATTTGTGCCCACATGGATGAGTAGAATGGGCTAGTAGTCAGAGGGCTGGATAATCCTTGACAATGCTTCCGTAACGTCTCGGATACGGGCCCCCGGCAGGCAGCATACCTCCCAAGATGAAATGTCAGGGCGACAGATGCGCGCCTCTGTCCCCTTCAGCAGAGAGTCTCCGACCACCACTACCGTACATTTCCTATTCACAGTGGTGGCAGCAGACCTCCCAGACTTAGGGGTATGAGGGTTCTCCTCCTCTGCTATAGGGGGTGATTCCTTCTCTCCTGTATCAAGAAGAGCATAACAGTTTCCTGTTACCACAGCGGAAGGGTTCAGAGCAGGGGTGGAGCACTGCCCGCTGCCAGAAGTAACCAGCTGCCAGTCTCCACCCTGAGCCATCTCCTCCTCCTCCACCAGTGGTGTGTCAGCAGTCCTGTGTACTGGGACAGCTACCTCAGCCGTCTCCACATAGACACTGTCCAGGAATTGCTCGTGGATTTGGATGCTCCTCAACCTAGCCACTTCCTCCTGTAGCTCTCCCACCTGCTGCCTGAGAGATTCCACCAGCAGGCACCTTTCACATTGGATAGTCCCCCCAGCCTGAATATCAGTAAGTGGCAATTGCAAGTCACAGTCCCTACGAAACCACACCAGGATCTGGGTAGAAGCATCCATGCTCAGGCTCTCTGTCTGGCTACAGGTGCAGGTGGAGGAGACAGAAGCAGTGCTGGCACAGGTGTTATGGGTCTTCTTAACAATCGTAGGCCTCCCTCTGTGAAACTCCCTCTCAAACTCCCGTCTGCAGCCCCCTGTCGCTGCTATTATCAGATCACCAAATAGCTCACCTTAATTAATTACCCTCGTTACAGTTGGTATGGCAACACCCATTTTTTCATGTTCTCTGTGTATATATATATATTTTCCTACTGTATCTTCCACTGCATGCATCTGATGAAGTGGATTTTAGCCCATGAAAGCTTATGGTCAAATAAATTTGTTAGTCTCCAAGGTGCCACAAATACTCCTGTTCTTTTAGTTGAGAGGAGTGGGTCACAATAGCAAGGTGTCTGGGATCCTCGGAGGAGCATGATGTTGAAGGCAGTTGGGGACTGGATTTTGGGACTCACCAGGTGCTAAAGCCATAGAGCTATAGGAAGTCAGGCATCTCAGCTATGATACAGGGCCAGTGGTTTCACAGCAAAGGGGTTTTCCTGCTTCCTGGTTCAGCCAATTACAGTGAACATACATCCTAATCATAGTCATTCTTGTACAGTTACTTTCATTTTGTTCCATATCATGGGTGACGTGTGTATATTAGGAAGAAACTGTATCAAGAGATTAAGATACAGATCTTTCTGGATGTTGCTCAGATAACACGGGCCCTGAGAAAAGAAAAACTTACATGCTGTTAAACAGAGATGGTTTCACTAGAGAATGATGCTAAATTAAATTTGATTATGAGTGGGGAAAAATGTTTTTAATTACTGCACTCGTGCCAAACATTTGTATTGGAACAGTCCAAGATACAGGAAGATCAAGAAAAGAGGAACTCATGGGACGCTGCCAAAATTATATTATTGAATCTGATTCTTCCTGATTTTGATTAGTAACTAAAATTAATATTCATGCTCTATCTGCTGTGGCACCTGTCTCTGTTTTGTACATTTAAAATGTTATATGCCAGCATTACTACGAGAAACAGTTTTGTAAACAGGCAACATTCTTCAATGATTCTGATCATGCAATGTGCAGTGCACCTTCCTGGAGCTCCTGAAAAACCCTCTCCCTGCTCATTGAAATCAGTGGGAGAGGAGCATGCTCAACACCTTGGAGGAGGAGTGTCAAAAAGCAGCTGCTATTTTTAAAACTACTGTCGCATTTAAAAATCAGGATTTTTCAGATGACATAATTCAGATAGCATGAGAGCAGTAAATCGCTAATGACGTGCATTTAAAAATAAAGTACTTGAGCCCACTTGTCAGGATGCATAATGCAGGATGTGCCTAGGGAATAAATTAACCTCAAATGTGATTTGAAAACAACCCCATTATTCTACATACATGTCACTGTGACTTGCAGTTTCACTCACTGTTATCTTGGAATAATAGGTGATCTGTTTGCATAGAAGATAATACTCAGACATTTGAAGCACAGGTTTTTAATATTGTAAAATTCACTGGGGCCTAAAATAAAGTAAGAGGGCATATTGAGAGAAGCATCCTATACCTGACATTGCCCAGGTATTTTGATATCTTACTTGAATGAAGACAGCTCTGGTTTTCTTCACATAAGCGGTGTTTTGAAATCATAATAGGCAAGTGACTTGAAATGATGAATCAAGAAATCATGTGATAGCTTGTAGAATTGCTGACATTTTTCTTAGATGTGTCAGAGCATGTTCACAGTTGGAAGACTCTGCTTCTGACATCTATACTTCTTGTGAAGGAAAAGAGGGAAAATATCACAAGCTGGATAACATTTCCTTTCTATTACTATGAAGTCCATTATTTGCAAGATGAAGCATATGGGCCATATTTTAACAAATCAGTATTTGAAACCTGCCAGGGTACCTCTCACTCACTTTATCTTGCTTTTGTTTCAGAAGGCAATGTTTGTCAAGTTCAGATGCACCAGCATGACACTACTAATACGATTTCTCACTTGAGGCAAACCACATCACTCTATGTTTAGAAAATATAAATCAAAACAAATAATTTTATACCTCTTAGATCAATTGTAAAGTTAAGTCCCAATCACGACAGCACTTCAGTCAAATGGCTTTTAGGGATGATAAATACAGGGGTTCAGCTTATTCACCAGTTTCTGAGGAGTAAGTAGGAACAAACAAAGGCCTCCCCTGGGGGGGAGGGGTTTTCGAACTAAGGTACGCAAGTTCAGCTACGCAAATAGCGTAGCTGAACTCGAAGTACCTTAGTTTGAAGTACTTACCCGTCCTCATGGCGTGGGATCGAAGTCCACGGCTCCCCCGTCGACTCCGCCACCGCCGTTCGTGGTGGTGGAGTTCCAGAGTCGACGGGAGCGCGTTCGGAGTTCGATATATCGCGTCTAGATGAGATGCGATATTTTGAACTCCAAGAAGTCGATCGCTACCCGCCGACCCGGGCGGGTAGTATGGACGTACCCAAAGAAATAAAATCACTTCAAAGGAAACACCTTGTAAAGCACTTTGAGATCTTTGGATGAAAGGCACTATCTAGGTGTAGTATAAAGATGGATTAGCATAACTATGATTACTATAATACACACTAACTTGGTCTAGAAAAGATCTGTTAGATCATCTTGTCTATTTTTCTGTCTCTCTAGGATTAGATTAGAGGCATTAAGATACATCCATATGAAGAGATATTAAACAGTTAGGACACTTAATTGAAAGAGGAACTGAATGAAAGAAAACATCAGAGAGATATAGAAAATAGAAGATGGTATACAGAGAGGAAGTATGATGAAGGTGAATGAGAGGGCCATCACAGATGTACACAAAACAAAGAATAGATGCTTTTGTTGTCCCTTTCTCATACTAAAGGAACCAGGGGACATTCAATGAGGTTGAAAGGCAACAAACAAACTTATAAAACAAAATTTATTTTGTTTTACATGCTGCATAACTAGCCTGTGGAACTCACTGACACACGATATCAATGAGGCCAGGAGCTTAATCATATTTGAAAAAGAAGTAGGCCTTTATGTGGATAATGAGAACATCTGTAGTTACAACCCATAGGATCATTTAAAAAATAAGAAATAGAACACCTGGGCTCAAACCAACTATAACTAATGGGGGAGAGGGGGAGCTAGAAAGGAACTTTCCTTGACATCAGATTATCCTATTATCGCTTACTGTAATGTTTTCTGTGCTTTCTTCTGAAGCAGTTGGTATTGGCCACTATCAGAGACAGGACAGTGGTGTAGCCCAGTGGTTCTCAAACTGGGGCTGCCGCTTGTTCAGGGAAAGCCCCTGGTGGGCCGGGCTGGTTTGTTTACCTGCTGCGTCCACAGGTCCGGCCGATCGCAGCTCCCACTGACCGCAGTTTGCCGCTCCAGGCCAATGGGGGCTGCAGGAAGTGGCGCGGGCCGAGGGACGTGCTGGCCGTTCTTCCTGCAGCCCCCACTGGCCTGGAGCGGTGAACTGCGGCCAGTGCGAGCTGCGATCACCTGAACCTGCGGACGCGGCAGGTAAACAAACCAGCCCGGCCCGCCAGGGGCTTTCCCGGAACAAGCAGCGGCCCTAGTTTGAGAACCACTGCTGTAGCCAATTACTTCATTGTACATTCATTTATTGTGTAATTAACATTTCATATCATATATAATCATTGTATGCTAAATAGATTTAAATTGTAGGATTAGCGCATATAAGACTAATCAGTAGTTAGAAGGGATAAGTATGCATTAGGTATCTAAATAAGTAGGGCTGAAATGCAAGGCCTACAGGCTGAGGACTGTAAGATGTCAGCTTAGCCATAGTAGGCCTTAGAGTTAAGAAATGCTTGACATAAGTAAGTGACCAGAGAAGAATCCAATGCCATAAGATTATGGGAAAAGATGTCCCAATGGGAGGTATTGCGAAAAAATATCTGCAAGATTAATTTTGGACTCCAAGGTACCCGGTAGTCACATTTTTTTTCTAATATGTGCCCTGACCAATGTGCTTAAATGCTATTGAGAATAAAATGAACTCTAAATAACCTATGACATATGGGGTACCCCATATTCTTGGGGAACACAATACAAATAAGGACAAAGAGGGTAGACACCTTCGCACACATACTCAGAGTGTTAGGAGTTGTCAGAATCACAAGTTAAAAGAGAGCTCCCAGAATGGGTAAAATGAGCTTCCTACAGGCAAATTCCAGCAGGAAACATCCCTCTATTGATGATCCTTTGGCAAGGCATCCGTCGGACCCTAAGAATATCATTGCGTGTATGACTATTTGTAACTTTTGAACAGGTCTTTATAGGATTTCTATATGCATAGGTAATCATAACCTTAATTGTAACTATAATAAAACTTGTAAAACAGACTAGACTTTGTACTTGTAAATGTATGTGTGGTCACTACCCTAGAGGCTCTAAATCTGAAGCAAGTAGCAGAGGTGACTTTTAACTCTGTTGAGCTTGAAACTGTAGCCACGAGAGCCAAACCCACAATGGTGTAATACCACATTACCAAATTCACTTTAAATAAAATACAATGTTACAGTGGGCTAGATGGATCACTGATCTTATCCAGCTTTTAGCAGGCTGGGCAAAAATGCTCTCCCCTCCCCACCCCGCAAGTGATTTCAGCTCTCATTTAAGGCCTTAAAACAGCAATGGCTCCTAATGAAGCCTATTTAGCTCTATCTTTGAACAGTGCGGAGGAACAGGTTCAACCAAACCAGGGACCCTTAGGGAGAATCCACACCTCCTGGGCTGGAACACCTGTTCCCTCCCCTTTTATTTTCACAGGGCTCTTGCATTTGAGCCCCTGCTTAACAAGGTTCTTTCAGCTGAGGATGACCCTCTCATTTGGAACAGGTTAAGCACAGTTCTGCTCCCCTTTATTCATACAATAAAGACAACAACATTGATAAAAGCATTTCACTACCCCTGCATTCAGCACTAAAGTGATTTGTAACCCAACACCAGCCAAAGTTGATCACTTTGAGCAACACCGCTCTATCTGCTGGATATCTAAGCAGAGTAGGTGTGTTCATGTAAATCCAGTTCACTTCTGAAGTCTCTCCCCTGACAGCTGTCAGGGGAGAAGTCATTCAGACCCTCCTTACATATGTTAACAAGAAGCAGGGGTATATAGAGATCCAATAGCAGAATTCAGCTCATGGCCATCTTAAAATATTCTAAGACCATCTTCAGCTCATTTGGAAGAGTGGCAAGCAAAAAGCCATAATAAATTGGTCCTTGAAATTACAATTGGTCGTTGTACCACTGCAGGTTTAGCACATTATATTAAATTCCTATTTCACAAGCATTTATAAGCATTCACAACATTTATATATCTAAATGTAAAAGGAACAAAACTAGCAAATAGCTTTTGTAGCATCAACCTTGGCTGACAATGTCAAATCAATACTGACCCACATTCCACAGGATATTGTAAAGGACAACCAACAAGCTAGACTTCTAAGTAAGCGGTGGGCAGTGAGGCATTAGGAAAGGTATTAACTACTCTAGTTCACCTTAAAGAAAAGAAGCATAGAGATGTTGAACCAGGTATGTCTACACTACCGACTGGATTGGCAGGTAGTGATCAATCTATCGGTGATCGAAGTATTGCTTCTCGTCTAGATGCGAAACATCGATCCCCGAACGCACTCCCCGTCGACTCCGGAACTCCACCGGGCAAGAGGTGGAAGCGGAGTCGACGGGGGAGCAGTGGCCGTCGATCCCGCGCCACGAGGATGTGAAGTAAGTCAATCTAAGTCGATCTAAGATACGCAACTTCAGCTACGAGAATAGCGTAGCTGAAGTCAACGTTTCTTGTAGCTGAAGTTGCGTATCTTAGATCAATCCCCCCTGTGTAGACCAGGCTGAAGAGATCCTTGAGGGAACCCTGTTACTAACTGGGAAAAAGTGTGCTGAACATTTACTAAAAGTGATTATTTTGGCCATTAAAACTCTGTGTTTTTCCATTTATAGTTTGAGGCACTTCTGTGTGAGCAGAAAGAAATAAACCCCCAAATATGTTTGTACTTGGTGATTGTACCAAATGTTTTTTTTTTTTGGTTAGAGATTTTACCCTATCAAAGTTTGCCAAGAGTGGGAAATAAGTAATTAATTTGTTTATAAAGAGCAGGAGAAGTGAAGTGGGAGGCCAGCAATGGGCCATAACAACTAGTACCTTTGTATGCCAAAATCCTTCTTGCTGCTGAGGACAATGGTTGACATTCCAGTACTGATTTGAATGAAAAAGGAGAGGTTGCTCTAGTGGATTATCTACTTCATTGGTTCTCAGCCTTTTTACACAAGGGTCACAAAACCCAATCATGGCTCCTTGCCGCAACCCACCAAAATTGCATATGCTTCTTTCCAGCCTTTCCCTGCATCTCACGGAGCCCTTGTCACCACGGATCTCCCCACTCAGCCAGGGAGGTACACTCCTCCAGGCAACTCTACCAACCCATCTGAACATAGTGCCCCACAGTGGAGAAATACTAATGTAGTCCACCCCTGCTCACCCATACATTTTTGTAGTGCTTAATACAGTTCTACCACATTCACTAGTTGCTCTAGTTTTAAATGATGAGGCAATGAGGTTTCTACCACTTCCTTTGGAAAAACTAAGAAGATATGCAAAATATTCCATACTGCTACCACTGTTCTAAAGCAGTAAACTTCAAATTAAAGTGGAGTTGATTCCACTCAGTTACTAAAAGGTGTATCCATTGCAGCTAACGTTTTGTATGGTGAATTCTGACTTCAGCATCAACAAATTAATTGGTCCCAGAAAAATCATCATTAGTTACTACAGTAACTGAAAACATTCAATACACAATATGTATTATTAAAATATCTTTGGATAAATATGGTATGACAGCACTATATGTTCCTCAGAAAGCAAATCAAGGAGCCTAAGTAGAACAGCAACCAACAGTAAAAAAGAACTCATTTATTCTTCATTCCCTAACATTCCTACAATAAAATTATAAGTAAAGATGATCAGACTACAGCTAACTGTTAGAGGAGTTACAGCAATGAACAGATGGATTCATTATCATTTCATTAGACATTATTTTCATGATATTTTCCTTCTCATTTTATTTCTTCTGTTTCCCTTTTCTCCTGTGCTCACATACTTGGTAGAGTCTATGTAATTTGAAATCCTGGATTTGCTACACCCAAATGTACTTGTCCATGGAAGTCATGGTGGATCCTCTTTTAAGACTAGTTAAAAATTTAGAAATCAAACTTTGTTTCTCTTTCTGCTACTGTGGAACTAGAAGTTTGCAGGATAAAGCTCAAAGACTCCTTCCCATGACTAGATTTGGGGCAGGATTCACTGGTCTGCTCTGTTTACCAGGAGAGTGTTGTGAGGGGATGTGGCAGAGCAGAACTCCACTATGCCTATCCTCTGCTGATGTAAGTTAAAACAGCATCTCTAATTTCTGCCATGATTGGTGGGGTGTGCATCAGGAAGAAATAGCCACCTTTGTGTGGGCCATTCCTTCCCTTGCATCTGAGCTAGGACAGCATGAAGAATCCAGCTCTTGATGACTAGTTCACATTTTCATTCTATGGCACCCTTTACTGGTGTCTTCTATTTCAGCTTCCTTGCTTCACTGGAATGTGGTAACATTCCTTTGAAGTCCTGATGTTCCATTAGACTATACACAGGGAGAGAAATGAAGGAGAAGTTGAGGGGGATTTCCCAATATTTGCTGAAGTTCACACCAGCGAAACTTGCCCTGAATCACATAGCCAGCCCTGAGGAACAAATCCTTTTTGTACTTTTGAATATATCCACTTAAACCTATTATTAATTTATTATGGACCGCTTTATGAACTCTTGCTTATTCACAGAAGTAGACCCATTAACTTCCATGCAACCGTTCATACAAGCAACGGCTCATGACTGGGAGTGAGGGCTTTATAATCAGGCCCTATCTAATTAGTATTTGTATTTATTATCTGCCAGTGTTTTCAAGACATTTCTCCATAGGCACATATCTCTGCAACTACCTCACAGCTGTTATCCCTGCTTCTGCTTCGATGAAATGCTATGGGCTTGATCCTGTTCCCATCTATGAGCCAAACTGTGTAACACTTACTCATATTGGTGAGCACTTACACATGCCAGAGGGGACTGATCTAAAGCCCACTGAAGTCAATGTGAGTCTTGCCATTGACTCAGTGGGCTTTGGACAAGTCATTAACCCCCATCGAAGGCTCTGTGGTAGTAAGGAGGGATGCTCCACTTGAAAAACATTTAGAAAATACATGCTATGCATTTGACCAGTAATATACAATAATGCACTAAACAATGAATAGGGTGGTGTAATCTAGTATTGGGATTCAAGGAGCTAGTCTTTATAGGAACAGTATAACGTGAACAAATCTTCCGTGGCAGTTGGAATTTGAAGCAGCAACAATATTTGTAGCTTTTCTTTTTATTTCATAGGAATGGATTTCTTCAGAGACCTCTTTGTTATTAGGACTTTGGTCTGTATCATAAAGTATCTTTAAAATGGGGCACCATGGTATAATACCAACCCTGATGTCAATGGGCTACTCCCAGAGTAAGATACTACTCAGTGGGAGTGAGTGGCAGAAGCTGGCCCACTCAGAGCAGGATTGGGTTCTTTCTGTATTAGTCTAATAGTTAACTTTCTCTGCACCCTGGGAAGAATAAAAGAGTATTAAAAAAAAGAAACATAGCCTCAATAATACTTTACGACAAGGGCCAGCCAAACTGACTCCAGACATGTCCAACCTTTATTTCTTTGCAAACATTTATAGTCTACATTGTGACTTGGACTGCACGTCAAGCAGGGTAATAAAGGCAAGGATGAATACCTCTTACCTCCCATGTGGGCTACCCAGATCATGGGTCTGGGTGCACAAGGTAAGTGGATGAGCATCTGTGAGAACTCCTGCTGCCTCAGGCAACAGAAGGAATGAGGGAGATAGTTGGGGAGGGGCTGGAGCTTTGCCCCGTCTCTCATGATGCATCAACCCAATGCAGTCTACCTGGTACAAGGCAGTTGTAATTTGTCCCTGGTATAGGCCAGCAGCAAATTACTACACCCCTCTCATAAGCCAAAGAGAAAGCAAGGAGGGAAGTTTGCCTCTGAAGTTTTAGGGTGGTACATATTTTACATCACTCTTTGCTCAGGGCTATGCATATAGGCACAATCTAGCCCAAATATTCAGGGCCAGATCTCAGCCCATTCAAAGCAGTGTAACTCAATTGATTTCATCAGCTGAGGATCTCCTTCCTTAAATTAACACTTTAAATCTAATTCATTCTCTGGGTCTAATAGCATTAATTCAAGCAAAACAATAATGGGGACCAGCTTGAACAGAACAAGTGTATAGAGGCAATATTTCAGTGTAAGGGCTTTAAAACACCGGCTCTTGGTCCTGCCTCAGTGCAGGTGACTAGACTTGACTTCTCATGGTCCCTTCCAGCCCTACAATTCTATGGAAGGCAGCACACTGGCAACAGATTTACCAAACAAAACCAGAAACATAAACTGGTTTCTTTTTATTTTATTTTAAAGTTTAAAATGGCAACCCTCTTTTAACATCTGCAGAGAAGTGACATAAGTCAGATGTATCACAGTATAAATAGACAACAAGCATTTTGATTCCTGAAGAAATAATATCAATAAATGTTTACTTCGTAAATGCACTTGTATCAGGTAAGCCAAGAGGGGTTCCATTGGAAGATATCAATCACATTGCAGCATTTGCCTTTTCCTCAGCTTATCTGTGATAGCCATGAAAACATGACAGTCTCTTTCAGCAGATGTTCCCATGGCAATAAAGAGTTGGGAAGGAAACATCAGTTCAGTAGCTCTCTGTAATTTTTCTAGCAGTAAATAGCAGAAAAATATTTGCTTAATGTGCCACCGGGACAGTGCACTCAGACAGAGAACCCCAAACAAGAAACAGGATCACGCTGGACATACGTCTTTAATATTCGATTTCTGGAGCTCCAAGGAAGCAGAACTCTTGGGCCGCCACCCACCCACCACCAGATGCCTGGGCTATGGTGGCCCCAACTCCCCTCCATCTCTTCCCTTCCCTGCTCCGCCTCTTCCCCGAGGCTGCCACCACCTGCCGCTGCCTGGTGAGTCCTTCCTCTCCTCCACCCCACAACCTGCCCACCATGTCCCTCCTCTCCTCCCTCGCAAAGCTGCCTGCCGCTTACCACGTCCCTCCTCACCTCCACCCCATGAGACCCCTGCTCCTGTCACTCACTGTGTCCCTTCTCTCCTTTACCCTCCTCCCCTGTGAGACTCCCCTGCCTGCTGCTCTTTGCATCCCTCCTCACCCCCCCACCCATGTGGCAGGTGGCCTCCTGGGTGGGAGGAGAGGAGGGACACAGTGAGCGGCAGAGGAGGCGGGGCCTGGGGCAGAGCAGGAATGGAGTGTGGGTGGAGCCACAGGCAGAAGAGGCAGGACAGGGAGCTAGCCTTCTCCAAGGGAAGCTTCACCCACTGCCTATGGCTCTCTCTAACCACATAAACTGTAAAGATTAGTAATATACCATGGAGCACCACTTAAAGCATATTTTATGGTATAAAATGAACTTCTGATGATAAAGAAGTCTCTGCTGACATCCATTCCTACTTTTTAAAAGAAAGTTGTGAGTATTGACCCAGGACCAAAGCCCACTAACATCTATGGAAAGGATCCCATTGACTTCAATGGTCTTTGGATCATGTCCATCATTGCTGGCCTAATTCCAGTTGTCAGGAAAGATTTTTTCTCCATTATACTACACCTTTAACACTTGGATCCTGACTTCCTAATATTCTGTTCTCTCCTCAGAGTGTGTCTTTTTAATGTGAGGTTTTTCTAATTACATTTTCTCTGCAGTGCTGTAGATAGAAAAGGGCATCACAGCTAGACAACATAGAAAGTCCCTGTTGATTCCAGATAGCTAACTGATTGCTGCTAGGTCAAAGAGTTTGTTGTATGAATCATTTCAGCCTAACCTGAGTACAGTGTATGAGACCTGTGCCCAGATGATATGTTCACACCCAGAAGCAGAAGTAAGAGCTAGCTAGTGCTTTGACTGGAGATGGCAGATTAGTGTCTACCTGCAAAATGCAGGTATGATCCAAAGACTACTGAAGGCAATTAAAAGAATCCCATTGGTTTTATTGGGCTTTAGATCAGGCCCTATATGTGATTTTATTAGCCACTGCATAACCTGGAAAAACTTTTTCTGGATTTGGGAAGTTCAGGCATAACTTTTTAGCTGACTACTATACTGGCAGCCAGGGCTTAAATTCAGCCGGAGCTGTCCAGAGCAGAGCTCCAGTAAATATTTTCAAACCTGCGGGAGCCCCAGCACCTCTGACCCGGGCTGAAGCCCAGAGCCCTTGGACTTCAGGAAATGCTTGGGGATAATTTAAGCCCTGCTCACAGCATAGCATTACAAGACACCATTTGTCCTGGATGACTTCTCTCTTACTCGAGAGAAGACAAAATAAAGAAAGAAAAAAAAAACTAGGGAAGAGATGGGAGGAATAGGGTGGCTTGGAGATTGACACTCTAGCTCAGTGGTTCTCAAACTTTAGTACTAGTGACCCCTTTCACACAGCAAGCCTCTGAGTGTGACTCCCCCACTTATAAATTAATTTTTTTTGTATATTTAACACCATTATAAATGCTGGAGGCAAAGCAGGGTTTGGGGTGGAGGCTGACAGCTCACAACCCCCCATGTAATAACCTCGCAACCCCCTGAGAGGTCCAGACCCCCAGTTTGAGAACTCCTGCTCTAGGTAGTGTATTGTAGGAACCATAGGTCAACAACTCAGGAGATGCTCAGGACATAGATAGGGAGCTGATGATTTCACCTGGTTCCCTCTGATCCATCTAATCTGATCTGATCAGATCAGAAGATAATTCAGGATCAAGAAAACAAGGGCCCGGTAGTGACGATGGCAAATCCTTGGACCCCAGTGTGGGTGGGTAATGGTGGTTGTGAGTAAAGTCTGCAAGATTTGCTCCTTTAGTTTCTAAAACAGCTGCAGCTGCTTAAGCATATCTCAAGAGATTGTTTCCCCTTGTTTTTAGCTCAGCCATTTTGTCTCAGGGAATTACGAAGATGGCAGAAGCCCCTCCATGGCCTTAAAACATAGATATCTGATACTATCTTGCAGTACAAAGAAAAGCCAGTTGAACTCTGGCATATTCAGGGATCCCTGGGGTTGCAAAGTGATGTTCCCTGTCAAAAAATCAATAGACTTGTTTACTGCCTAGTGTAACTAACTTGTTATCTAGCTGGGATTATCTGCAATGGTTTTAACTGTTGGGGCCCGGCCAAGGTTCCCAACTGACTAATTAATGACTATTCCCTTTTGGGGATGGGACACCACCAGATGTATTAGATAGATCTCCTCACTTACAGCTTCAGGGAGCTTTAAGTCAATGGAACATCTGTGCTAGGAGAAAAAGAAATTACCTCACCCCCTCCCCATCCAAGCACGGCCATACAAAACAACTCAGAATTTTGACCTATCCCTTCCTTTTACTGACAGTTGCTCTTGTTATTTTGTAATGGCTACAAGATTTCATCAGAACCATATTACAAAACTATGATGCGGCCACTGCTGCCTGCTACTATATGTTTGTGCTGCTTTTTTAAAAAAGAAAAAAAAGAAACGAAAGCATTTTGAGTTTAGATATTGATTGCTCATATATTCTCATCATTTAGGCATAAGTCACGAGAGTAAGCAACAGTTAGAGTGGAAACATCTAATGCAGTTTAATACAAGCATTTACATTCTCGAATGACTGAAAGTGTTTTGAAATCTATCACCTATATCATGGTTTACCAGCACTATGCTCTTAAGATCGGAATTGTGAAGTGGTGATTGCTTTGTATATGTATTCATTAGTTCTATGAACAAAGGATATTGACAGCTGGTAATGAAATAATTCATGATGTAGAACTGAGATTTTCATAGGAACCTTGTAGAAAAAAAAGTATGGATAGCAGGAGTCCCAATAGAGCCCCAAACCTCCGGAGGACCTCCAGGTACTATAATAAATGATAATAATGTTACCACTTTTTGACCCAAGTAGTTAGCCAAAGTTTTGGGCCCCACATGCTCTTTCCAAGAGGAGGAGAAATTGATGATGGAGTCAAGTATCTCTGATGCAATCCTGTTTACTTACAAACAATGCAAAAAGTTCTGTTTCCCTAAACACAGAAGACTGTTTCTTTGCTCATGTCTCCAAGCATCAGCCCAAAAGCACCCTTTCACAGCTTTTTCTTTTGTTTTCAAATCCATGCTACCAGTGCTGCTGTGTCTGTGTTTGGTGCTTCTTTGCTCCTTTCTCTCTCAGCTTCACGGATATTTCTGTTGCTTTTTTCAGACACACAAACCTTCAAAAAATAATAGCCAGCAAAATCCATGGGCCCACATGTGCCTTTGTTTTGGGCAGGGACATCCTTCTGTGTTTGGGGCAGAAGCTGTTGTTGTTTCAACAAGCAGATTACATAAAGATGCTTAATGGCTTCAGTCATCTTAAATGAAAGGCAGCGGTTACACCCCTCGGTTTCAAAGAGGCTTTACTCAGTCAAAAATAACTATGGCTGATATAAAAGAGGAATGTTGCATTAGTAGCTTGGTTTTGTAAATTTCACACCCTTTCCTATTCAATGTATTGTCCTGATGGTGGGGAGATATTTTGAGCCATTTTTTCAGTTAGTATTTAATAGCTTCTAATTAATAGATCTGGAAAAGGGGTTTGGGGGGTTTATTTTTGGTGCTACAAATCTAAATTACTGGCAGAGCTCAGGTAACTGAGCTGTCCAGAACTGAAGTATACAGAAGTGTGTCCTATTAGAGGCTATCAATCTGCTTAGTCTGCAAATGATGGCAGCCTTGATTGTCCATCTGTCTGCTCCTCTCTTAAACACCTCCATGTTTTCTCCCGTCCTATCTCGCATACATGGGAGAGTTCCCTGGAAAATATATAAAGCTGCCACCTTCTTTTATCTTTCCTTAAATACTATCTCTGCCATGATGCCTACAAATCACTCCTGTCTGGCATTGCTCAGGAAAGTGGTGAGCTGGGACTTTCATTGCTAAACTCGCTTTGCTACCTCATTTTTCAAATGAAACTTTTTCCAGCTGAGGTCCAGTTTGCTGTGCCACAGAGAAAGCATTTTAATGCATGGTAAAGCTCACATGGCATTTTTCAGAAGAGAGTCTGAGTTTATCTAGATGCCCTTGCCTAATGTACTGACCTAATAAATGTGATCATGTATCCTATAGGCTGGCCAAAGAGACTATAACACTGTGCTACTTTCCCAAAGCTATGTGTGGTCTCTGTTAGCAAAAGTGGTCGAGACCTGTGGTTTTGGTGTGTATAGATTCAATCCCCGCAGACCATCTGTGATGGGGTGTTCATTCCCCCTCCCACACACGTTAGCCTGGAAAGGGTTAATGTGGCTCAGAAGGGACCAAATAACCTGATAGGCAATCACGGATTGTGGATGGAACCCAGCAGGAGCAGGCAGGTGTGACGAGACCCCTAAGGTATAACCTGAACCTGTGGGACTGCTGTGCCCCTTTAACTCTCCATCCTGGGTTGTCTCACACAATGTGATGCCAGTGACAAACAGCAAAGCCCTCCAAGCGCTGTGATAACTCATCATGGGGAGACCTACATCCAGCTAAATTGCATGAAGGCTTTCCAAGCCACTCATGAATTATACAGAGAGGCACCAGGCAATCACTCCAGCCCCTCGCCTTGCACCAAAGAAATATATAGTCTTACACTGCTCAAGACACCCTTGGAGAGTGAAAGCTCATTAATTAGTTCACCACTCCAATAAAGGGTCATGGATGTGCAACAGCCCTTGTTAACCTGAACTGAGATTTACTAAGCACTTCCACAAAAAACACACTGTTTTAGGTAAAATATAAAACAGATTTATTAACTAAAGAAAGATAGATTTTAAGTGATTATAAGTAGGAGGCATAGAGATCAGAGTCAATTACATAAGAAATAAAAAAAAGTCATACTCTAGATTCTGCAGACTAAGCAAGATTTGAATCAAACGGTTTCTCACTCTAACAGATGTTATAGGCAGCTCACAGCTCTTAATTCACAGACTGAATTTCCTTTCAGCCTGGGACCAATCTCCTCAGTTCAAAGTCTTTGTCTTCCAAATGATCTTCCAGGTGTTGAGATGGGGGAGGAAAGAAGTCCAGTAGTGATGTCACTGTCCCACTTTTATACTTTCCTCCAGTTGCTAGAAAGATCCTCACTGTGTCACAGGGGTTAGGCCACCTCCATCAGGTACATGCCCTCTGAGGAGTCTCTGGGATAGTCACTGGGAGAGCCGATTCCCCTTAATGGGCCATCAACACATGTCTGGCTGGTCCTGATGTAAATCTGTCTCATTAGATGCTCCTTTGTTGGCACTGAAAGGCTGGTTGTGGGTGTCTCTCAACCTCCCAACATATTTCAGTAACACACATACTTCATAACTTCAGCTCCAACGGTAATGCACATAATTCAACAGGATAGTAATGTTCAATGGATCATGACTTTTCAAATGATATTTCACAAGGTATACTTTGTACAAAACATATCCTACCCATACCATGGTGGTGAATATGGGGGTTCCAGGGTGTGACTTTGAGATACAGTGAAGCTGGTATAAGGCCAGGATGTGAGGGCAGAAGGAGGCTGCATTGTGGATGCCTGCGGTCACTCTCTGGGCTTACAGAGGGAAAAGGAAGAAAACCTGGGAAGGAATAGAAGCCCTGGGATGCTAGCTCTGGAGGAACGGTTTACCCTGAGGGGTGGTAGAAAATGAAGCCTGAGAGATGTGGAACAGGAAGCAGCTGAGGGAAATAGCAGCAGAGTTTCGGGATGGAACAGATCTTCACTGCTGATTGAAGGGTCCCTGAGTTGGAACCCAGGAGTAGTGGGTGGGCCCAAGTTCCCCTATCAGCCACTGGGGAAGTAGCATAGCCTTGAATAGAGGAGTGCGGGGAGTGATATCTGGACAGCCATTATAATGAGACTCTGAGACCCCGGAAGGGGAAAACTGTAGTGACCTGGCTGGAGGGCCAGGCTATGAAGAGAGAATATCCCGAGCCACAAAAGAGGAAGCACTACAACTCCTGGAGCACAATGATGTTGCAATGTGAGATTGAAGGGAGCGTCAGACCGAGTGGAGCTGTTCCCCAGACGCATCCACAAGAAAAAGTGTCCCAGCAGTGAGTAGCGAACCTGTGACACCACAGTAGTGTCTGAGACTATGGCACAACAATTACACGTGGTCAAAATTTCTCCCCCTTCTGTTCTTATTCCATGTGTTGATTTATTCCTGCTCTCTACACTCTGGGATACATTTTCAACAGGTGGCCACCACTTGTGCTCATGAAAATGGCATATGCTCACTGGTAGTTGCAAACATCTGCACGTCTGCACTTTAAATAGTGTAGCAACAACATGCAGAACAGTGCTAGCATTTGCATCCACCACTTGTACTGTAATGAGTTTTGTGGGTACAAATGCTAATATTTACATGTGCTATTGAGAAAGAGTGCACCAATGTTTGAATTTTCAGCAGTCATTTGCACCCAGGAAATGCAGGCAGATGTGTGAACAGTTTTTAGTGCACACAACCAGAGACCTGCTAGAAGTCTTGCTGAAAATTTGCTCTGTATGCATGAAACTTGCTCCTGTGCAGAGGCCTACATACCACATAAGTTGAATAGGGCCTAAGTGATATTTAAGTTGTATATAGGCCTTGTGTAGAGCCGCTGCACAGGATAAATTTTGCCATGTGTGTGTGTGTGTATTATATCTAGCATCAAGCCTGTTTTCTATTTTAGTTTCTAAGTAAAGTTAAGTTACATTTTATTTTTGCTTTGCTATAGCTAGATTTTTAGTCAAAAATACAATACTACACATGACAAAGCAGGAGTTTTCATAACAACACGTGCTGGTAAGATACATCACTTTTAAAAAACATCAGTCATGATTTCTCTTCAGTCAGGTTTCCCATCCAGGTATGGTTTACATGAAGGAACACTAATTAATTGTTTTTTCTTTTTGTAAGGGTATTTTCCTTTTGATAACACATGTTCAAAATCCACCTTTCACCTCACTACAAAGATAGACAACTGTCTTATCTCTGGGAAAACACAAAGAAAAATATCTGGGTGGTAGGGGGAAACGCAGATGCTGCCAGCTTGATTTGGTATTCCACACAGAACCTTCATGTTATAATTATAGATGGAACAAAATAGCCATCTATAACCACTCCTTCTAGGGAGTTTTTATATTTTAAAATAAAGAAATACAGCCAAATTGATATGTATACAGTACATTTGCAGCTAGTAGATCAAACTATGAAAGCCATGATATGACAGTTTAGAGTGAAAGGAAATAGCACAGAACAGTGCATTTATTTATATACAGATGGTCTTACTCTAGTTGGCTGAAACCATGGTGACTTGGTAACAGAAGTGGAACTCTGAAAGCCTGAAGCCACCCCAGATGGCATAGCAAACATACCAGATAATATAATTTAATAATAATTTCTACAGTAAGTGTAACACTTGTGAAATTTGTCATTCAGCACCATCGCTGCGCCCCATTCCCTGGTGAGTAATTTAAGGACATACACTGTATCAGAGCTTTGAATTGGAATGGAGATAATTAGATTCTCTTTTTAAATCAGGTATATGCGGGGGAAAGTTAATCAACTCAAAAAGATAATCTAGTAGATTTGGATTCTCCAATGACACTCCTAATAAGAATTAGGACACAATTTGGGACACATAAAGAGTGGCTAATTATTATGAAAATATTTTCAAACACGCTACAGTGTAAAAGGTGAAGAAAGTTTATGCAAACCTGATGTAGAGAAGATCCATACTTGAACATGTATATCCACTGTACGCAGCTATGGACTTTGTCAGCCTTTCTGATCAGCAAAGTTTTAATTTGGACGTTCGGCTCCTAAACCAGATTGCAAATAGTCCATAGAACTGTGTGGAGCTGTCTGGCAGTGCATCCTGTTTCAATCCACTTATACACTTCCCTACTGATGTGCATAGTTTGCTAATGTGTAGACTCCACAGCACTTTGCTTCTCAATAAAAGTTTGTGCTGCTGTCTTAGAACAGCCAAAAATGTCCCTGACCCCCAATTCTGTGTAATGTGCTGTATACCAGTTGTCTAATTAGTTGCTGTCCTCCTACTCTATAGAAAGTGTCTGCATAACATTTCAGTGATCCCACTCTGAGAACCTTCCAGAGGAAGGACATAAATATAAGATAACTTATTTTTACTGCTCTTAAAGATCTGAATATTCACAAGCTGAAATACCACAGAATGCAGGCTGGGTTGGATAAAAGCATAGGCACTATCACCCACATCTAGAATCCCAACCCTTAAAGTCACAGGATGAGATTTAAATCTTAGCTTTCATGCTCAAAAATAATGTGTTTAGCTCTCATGGAGCAAAGAAAAGCTTAAAAACAATGAATCAAATCTACCAGATGGCCTGGCTGAGTCTGCAGACAGCCTGAAACAGTATTTCCAAGACAGCCCCATTCATATCAACTCTGAAATATGCTGCCACCTCAAAGAGGGGTGGAGCCACAGCACAGATGTGGAGTCTCATTAGGGAGAGACTATAGAGGTCCCCAATCAGATTTGTCTGGGGGCCCCAGATTACATTTTGCTAATAGCAGGGATGAATTAAGGCAAAGAGACTGATTGAGAGTAACTGGGAAAGAACTATTTTTGCTGGTATAAAGGGGCCTTTGTAGAAATGAGAATCAGGTCCCCAGTACACACAGTGACAGACCTTCATGTGTGTGTCACTCTCATACTTGCTTGTATGTTTTTGCACGTATCACCTGCTGGAAATACTTATCAGATTTGCTCAAATGTTTCTCTGTTCCTTTCAATCTATGACTCTGTGATTTACCGCATCTGTGGACCTGTCCTTTATTCTCTGCCATAATGAAAATTGATCATTATTTCATCCTACCCTTTTCCCTCCCCTAATCTCTTAGACAGTTTATAAACCATGCAAGACACTTACATCTCCCCCCAAAACTACTTAGTTTCCTTTTTAGCATCTTGTGGGGGATTTTGTCAGAATAAGTGTGAATAATCAGACGAGTGAAAGTAGATATGAAGTACTCCCTCCTGATACTTTTGGAGTTATAATTCTTACAATGCATTATATTGTACATCGGTGTTACATATAATTAGCATCACAGTCATTTCTGCTCAAACATTTTGAACAATGGAATTTATTTTTCACTAGTTCAGCAGAATCATCATTCAGACAATGTCTCAGAGTATGTAGATATTTACACATAACAAATTAGAGGTTTCTAATTGCATATGCAAGGTCACATACAGGCATCATGACTAACCTAACCTTTTTTTTATTATTATTTGGTTAGCTTCACTGAAGCAGAAGTCTCCTGGAAAGGTGGCTAATGCATGTACATAAATTGCCTTTGAAACAGCAAGACAGGTGCTTTTACTCTAGTTTATAGTGTTTGCAACACAAACAGGACTCTAGGTGGAATTTGCCCACGGCATACATGAACAACAGGTGGGCTTGACCTGCATGTATGGGGTTTGATTCTCCAGAGCATTTGGGCTGCTTTGCATCATGCCACTCCTGCAAAGCTGCTCTAAGTCCAGTGGATTTAGGCCCTGGAGGATTTCTTCTCAACAGGGAGATTTTCATACAGTGTAAGGTTGCCATACAGGTTAGTCTTTAACAATCTTTCCTTTCCTTTATGCACAGCCCATTAGAGACCCTGGTCTCCATGTACAGGTGTAATGGGAGGGAGGAAAGGAGGTTTTCTGCTTCTCATCCTCTCAACAGCCTTAGACCTGGGCTACTTGTGGCTTCCCCCCCACCACAGAAGGGCCTGACCAGCAGAAGCCATGTGCCATGCTGGTGAATCTCTTGGCTGGAATGGTATCACCAGCTCCCAAGGCTGATGCATCCACATATACCTGGTGCATTGAGCCAGCCAGCAAAGTGAGGGGCGGGGACAGGGTAGTGTTGGCCATTGCACTCTCATTTCTGGAGGATTTCTAGGCACCAGGTTCACAGCTAGGGTGACCAGATGTCCCGATTTTGTAGGGACAGTCCCGATTTTTGGGTCTTTTTCTTATATAAGCTCCTATTACCCCCGACCCCTGTCCTGATTTTCCACACTTGCTGTCTGGTCACCCTATTCACAGCTTTGGTTTGCCACAAGAATTTGAGGAGTGAGTCAGGCCCTGAAGTTTTATGGAAATGTGTGTTTCATACATATATAAAATAACATTTGATAAACATCACTGGTGAGATGACATAAGAGGACAATTTTGGAGACTGCATTTTAGGGTATTTTACATTCAGCATTTATAGATCAAAGCCCTTTGACAGTACTTAGGGCCTGCTCCTGCTCAAGTGAATAGCACACTTCTATGGACTTCAGCATGAGCAGGAGCAGTCCCGTAGAGTGCACGTTAATATATGAAAATAAAGCATGAGCACTTCAAATAGTTTCATATCTGACAAATAGAAAAAGTATACGTGCCTAGAACTCACCTCATGATTAGCCTTCCATTGTGCACTAGAAAGATATTTATTTAAACAAGAAGCTAAGCTGTTCAATGAAACCCTGCCTTTGCCTAATGCACAGCAGAAAGTATTTAAGGATAATTCTTGTTAATGTAAACCTTGTATACATCAATGATGTGCTGGTGGCAGAGGTTAATGGCCTCTTTTCCAATAAGTTATGTTTATGAATAAGTGTTCAGTTTATGGGTCAATAAGGTCTCCTCATACTCTATCCTCTTTTGGACTGGTACATTACTAACATGCACCAGAAGGGTGTCCCATTGTACAGCAAGTGAACTACAGTGAGAAAACAGGATTTCTTTCTTCTGCACTATAATTACACACACAAACTTTGTTGAAGTAAAGTTTTCAGGCACACAGCAGTAGGTTGATTACTGAAAAATATTCAATGACAGACTTAAAAAGAAATCCACATCCACACCTCCAGTGCTGGGAACCCATTTAGTGCAGCGTAAAAGTTGCACTTCTCAAACAAAGCACCCACATTAACTGAGTGGTGACTGGGTAGAGATGCCACCCTGCCATTCTCCCTTTTCTGCACGTAGCGTATCAAATGTGCAACACAGTTCAGTGGTTTTAGAATTTTTTTCCCCATCCATACACAGCTCCTCCAATATTAAGCATGCTCCTTTGCAAGCATGGATTCTTTTCTGTGTCACAGCCCTGCTTCCCCCCCCCCCCCAACGCCTCAATTCCTGGGGTTAGCACCAACCTGAAAATACATAGCTGGTTTGGGGAAGCTCCAAGACCCATCACTGGGTCCTTTAAGGGACCTATGCCTATGGAAGGTTGTAGTGATGGAGTGGGACCAAACTCAGCCATGCTTTCCCACCACAACCCTAACACACCTCCTCTGCCAAGAAAAGGGGATGGAGGGCATAATACCTGGAACTAACACACTTGTCCACCAGCAGGCAGAATTCCTCCTATACCAGCTGAAATTTTGTGTGGCTAATTTCATCCCCATTTGCACCCTCTGAGTAGAGTTGACTGAATAATGGATGTTGCAATTTGCTGGAAACTAAAAGAAAATAAAGAAACCCACACATTTTGGGTCAAACCAAAAAAATTTTTTGAAGTTTTTGTTAAAATGAAAAGTAAAAAAAAGTTGGTGGTCAACCAAAAAGTTTTATTTAGACAATCAAAATATTTAATTTTGACCATTTTCAAATATTTTTTAAAATAAAAGGAAAATTTGAAAAGTTCTTTCAAACTGAAAAAATCAATTTGACAATTTAAAAAAATTACTTTTAAAAAATTGGAAAAAATTGAAACAGCTTGAATTCCACATACATTTGCAAAAGGTTCTGGTCATCAAATCTGCATTTTTCACCAAAAAACAGATGAGAAAAAATTTCCCCCAGGTCTTCCGAAGCAGCATTGAGAGAACAAAGTTGGAGAGAATCCAGACCTATTTTTTTTTAAATTTTTCATGCAAGTGCTAGAATTTAATTTGAGCACATGAAATTTGTACATGAAGATATACTAGCTTGTGTTAAATACGCTCACAGAACTGGTTGCCACTTGGAATCAAATAGACCAATTTTTGTGCAGTGCTGTTGATAGAATCGTGCAGTACTGAGCTCTCAAAGAGTGGGTAATGATTGACTTTATTATACTATTTGTTTAATTTGGAATTGGTAAAGATACAATAAATAGAAGTATATCACTGTGAAACAGTACAGATACTATGCCATTAAGGTAAAGATTTTCAAAGCCTTGATTGTCTGCTCGAGTTCAGTTCTGCTTTTTGTATTTGAATGCTACAAATAATGGATGTTTGTCTGAGTGATGAAAGTTACACAGATAATTATTTAAGAGTTGAAAATAATCAAAATAAAATCAAAGTATTTTTTTTAATTTTAGAGGCTTAACAGCTATTCACTTCTGCTAATTCATCATTAAAGTGAGATTAGAATAGGAATATTGGAATAATTCGCTCTTATCACATCTTTTTGTCTTGTTCATCTCTCAATGTAGAAAACAAATTTCATCTCAAGGCTTCTGTTCCTAATTAAATAAACCGGATAGATGATAGTCAATTAACTATGCAACATCATAAAATTTCAGACATCTCCATGGTTATTTACAGGAAAACTACAGAAAATTGACTTACAGCTGGTTTCAAATATCCATTTTGTAAATCAAACTGTAAAGTACAAATTTTGGAGACACAAAAAAGTAATTAATACATTTTCTTATTAAATCGAATTACTATTAAATCCCCCCAGACAGCATGCCAATGTTTCCTTGAGACCTTAAGGCTCTTATGAAAAGTAATTTGTTACTATAGTTATATTTGTGTCTGAAAACACTGAAAAAACAACCCTGTTTTTCAGACAATGTATATTTTGGGGACACAAATGGTACTAAAGAATGTGAAGTTTAAAAACCCCTTAGCTCTATACTTAAATGATGCAAGTCAGGGAACAACTCATTTTCATCCATTGGAGCAAGTGTTAATTTAACCATTCCTATAGAACTTGATTGCTGGGTACTGGATTTATTTCTGGATACTATTCAGTTAAATCATATAGGAGTCCTTTCCCCCTTTTCTATATTGGAAGATTAGTTTGTTCTAAGGAACAAGTTGGTTCCTATCACTGCCAAGTTTTCCTTTTTGTAATATGTTAGAATGTTGTTCTTCACTGACTTTTTTTTTGCACTCAATCTATGACCTATCAGTATAATTGGCCTCTTTAATTGCTGCCTTGATCAATGACAGTTATGCGTCGTTACTGTTTAGCAATGGACAGTTACAAGTTGTGGTTGGACGTTTCATGCTTGGGATGTTGCTGCAGGCAGCTGAAGAATGAAACTAGTATTAAAATACACTCATCTTGGGCACAGAAAGAAGCCTGATGTCACTGACTTATGCTAGGTGTTGCTAAAGAAATGTATAGTACCATTGACTGAATAAATTGACCAAGATAATGTTTAGAAACCTCATGGCCATCTCTGCAGAGTGATCTGCTCTAGGAACACAAAATTGACACACAAACCAACAACAATGCCAGGGAATGAGAATGGGGAGTTAGAGGGATTTATTTATAATCTTTAAAGAGGTTAGAAAGACCAGGTGGGTGAGGTAACATCTTTGATTGGACCAACTTCCGTTGGTGAGAGACAAGCTTTGGAGCTACACAGAGCTCTTTGTCAGATCTGGGAAAGGTATTTAGCTGTAACACACTTAGTACAAGATCAAACAGATAGTTTAGCATAGCTCACCAACAGAATTTGGTCCAATCAAAGATATTACCTCACCCATCTTTTCTCTCTAATATCCTGGGACTAACACAGTTACAACAACAACGCTGCATACTTTAAAGAGGTTCTCAGTTACAGCTGTTGAAAGCTATGACATATTCACATCCAGATGCCTCTTCTCTTCCACTCATGGGGAAAAGAAGGAGATGCCTGAGTGGGAAGTAGTTCAGGGAACTATCTTCTGATTACAATGTTCTTGATGAGCTAGGGCATCCTGGGGTATCTATTTAATTAGGTACATTACCAGAACGGGGGGGTGGGAGGATGCACTGCCTCAATAAGCAGAGATTTATAGACACACTTAAGTAATAGCACAGTTTTCCTGACATATTTCTCACTTATGCACTGAGACAAATTCTCTAGCCCTAACTTAGGCAAAACTGTCATTGAAATAATTGGGAGTAAGGGGAATTACCAGCTACTCAGGGCTTGGAGCATATCTACTACACTCTCGGTAGAGCCCCTAGCATAATGCCCCCCGTCACAATTGTGATCCAGGCCTCTAGGCATTCACTGCCCTTCCTCTTGCTAGCTCTGGTCTCTTAGGTTCTGTTGATCACCTTTGACACTGAAGCATATTACAACCTTATTTATATTATGGTGCTAACATATTCTAGTGATAGAAGCCATATAAATAGA
Organism: Mauremys mutica; assembly: GCF_020497125.1. Taxonomy (NCBI): domain Eukaryota; kingdom Metazoa; phylum Chordata; order Testudines; family Geoemydidae; genus Mauremys; species Mauremys mutica. Next base: position 86,386,083 of record NC_059073.1, on the reverse strand, counting down.
CAGATTTTGGGATGAATTAATCCCAATCCCATAATATATCTGATTGAGGCATGTTTGCATCATATTTATTTGGAAAGTAGGAGGCTCCCAAACTCAAAGTTCACTTTGAAGAACTTTGCTCATTTGAATATGGGGAGGGAGAAATTCCTACCACAGTGCTATTAAATATTTATGTACACCATCAAAGCCTCACAATTTTTACTTGAGGTGTTCACATGACTCATCCTCTTGAGTTAATTCTTCCTTTTCTTTATGCTCGCTTGCATAAAGATATAGAAATTGAAGTTACCAGTTAGTACAAAATTTCATTGACAACTATTACGAACATAGGAATTAATACATTATGGACAGATGTGTCATCATATGGCAACATTTATTTGTTGTTACTCCTTTATGGGAGTTTATTTGAGCTTCTTTTTAGATCATTAGGACACTACTTACATTTTTGGAACCAAATGGCTGCAAGGTCCCTTTCTTCATGCATCTTCCTGGGTGCAATTGGCTGATGGCTAGTGTATGTCACCAAGAACCATCACAAAACTTAACAACAAATGGCCCACTGGAATTTTAAGTGCTCTTTATTTTAGTTTCTTTAAAAGCATAGATTTTCAATGCAGAAAATAATCCACACAAAATGTCATAATACACTCAATACTTCCAACTCTATACAACCTTATTTTTATGTCTCTTATGATGAGCTTGTCTTGTTTCCCCAGTGTGGTCAAGCCAATTCTAGTCACTAGTTTTGTAGGGTGTGATAGCGTTACTTTATAAATGACTCATTTCTCCTCTTTAGAGAGGACAATTAAAAAAAAATCGATCAATTTAGGACTAGTTTGCCTATGGCAGTTTTGCCAGTTTCTGATTAATAAATTCATTAAATTATCACCATTTTGGGTTGCATAATTTATTGTTCCCTTTTTCAGTCTGGAGTGTGAATGGCTCAAGGCACAACTCCCTCTTCCCCCGCCCGACCTCCAACACACACCACTCCCTTTCTTTTTTCCAAAATAGACCAATAGCCAATAAGAGTAGAACTATTACAATTTTCACTGACGACCTATAAACATTAAAATATACACTTAATTTTCTTACATGCACACTTATAAGCCCATATAGGGCCAGATCCTCAGGTCCTGCACATCTGTCTTCAGAATTGCTCTGAGTTGTACCAGCAGCCTCTGCATGGCTATTATAATTATTGGATATAGTTATTGGTTTCCCAGATGAGAAGATCAGGATGCTAAACGAAATCACCCAACTACTCTGACTTGCTCAGTCCACTGGAACACTTCTTAGCATGGCAGAATCAGGCGCATAATATCTTTAATGATTTTAAACTATTAAAAAAACTCCTTAAAGAAGGAATTTTTAAGACAGCATTAGTACATTTACTCACTTTTTGGACGTCAGACTCCTTTTATTCAGGTTGAACACACCTCTGAGTCACTTAGCTTCTCAAGCACTTGCACAGCTGTACGTGTTTCGAGTACTATTAAAACAACAAACTGCTTTGTGCATCAGAACATAAGCGCTTTACTTTCCTCAGGTCTCTCTGTAGTTAGGCTATATTTGGGAAAGCCACTATGTTTGGTTGCCCTCAAGAGCATGCTTCCCTCCAGATGGTGTGATGGTACCAAGTATAGTAGCAAGGCTATAAAATGCAACACTTATAAGCAGAATAGTTACCTTGATGCCTCCTAAAGATCAGTTTTGTGCATCTCAGTGCTATATGTTCCCAGCTGGGTGGCTCTCTTTTTTCCCCCATTTGTATTTAACACATTAAAAGAGAGGTTTTATCTGTAAGTGGGAAGGCAGGATAGCTAAGCACTCTGGAGTCATTAAAGGAGTGAGAATTCATAAAAACCGTCATCATGAAGGAGGAAAGTTACATAGAACATGACTCTCTACAGCGATTGCATTTATATAGGCAATCAAGTCAAGCGTGTTAGTATCATAACCATTCATAGCTGAGGGAAGGGCATTATGCAAGAGCATGAGGGAACTTTTTAGATGGGTGTCCTATAAGTAAGTGTCCTATATTTAACTGGCCACAGATGCAAAGTGTGGAGTCAGGAAGGCCCCACTTAAAGTCATTAGCAGCACACTCCCCAGCTGATTTGAGCTTTACTCATAGATGGCATGAAAGGTCAAAACCAGGCACCTGGATTGTTGGACCTGCCATGAAATAGGTATTGGCTATGTTTGAAGCTTGTTTTTGCCACCCAGTAGTTACTGGAGGTGACATCGGGTTCCTTAGGGGAATTGTTCAAACAGGGCACTTCCAGCAGAGATGGTGGCTTGGTGGAATTAACACATCCTTTAAACAGGAGTAGACATGGCATGTCTTGTGCCTTAAGGAGCAAATTCTGCAAGTTGACTTGCAGATGTCAGGAGGGGCAATTCCAGTCTTCTCATGGTACCTCTTACTACACACATAGTTTCATTCAGCTGAGCATCCACTACTCCTGTGTGAAAAGAGCTGAGCCACATCAGGGAGCTCTACTGCAGACTAGCACAAGACAAACCCAGTGTTTCTCAGCGTCTGCTCATTGGCTCCCAAGGTAGATCCGGCTCCTTTATTGATCAGGTTATTTCTTGTCTTTATGTTCAGTATAATACAGCTATGATCTCATGATATGCCCCCTAGGTTTCCTGCTTCAGCAAGGAGAGACAAAGGTGCAACTAGCAGGCCAAAACGGTCAGATCCTGGCCAGCATGGATTTTCAAGAGATCTTCCACACCATAACCAGCTATGCTACCTACTTGTGAACTAAAGTGCCAATCATCATAAAGCTGGGGCATCAGGTCCCTAATTATCTACCACAATTGTGAAGAGCTAAGTTGTACCTATTGGGCATAGCCAGTGATAATGAGGGGCGTGGAATTACACTGCCCAAAGGGAAGCAATAAGAGGCATTCTCCTCCATAGGTCTTGTCCTGATGGGCAAAGAGGGTTTATTTTTCAGTTGTGTGAGTAGCATAACACTATTGAAGAGCCCTGTTAAGAAGCAGTCTAACTCATCTGAAGGCATAATAGCTGGCTGCATAGTAACTTCTGGGAGAGTCTAGGCTGCAGCACAGCCAACCTAAATGGCTCCAAAATATGCATTTTAAGGAGGCTTTTCACTCATGATTAGCTAACTCAGTGGAGTTAACCTGATTGGGGAAAAAAAAACAACCTCACCCTTTTTGCTGTTCAAGTCAGCGCCAGAGACCATTCTGGCTGCACTGTGGATGGCGTCCTTTGCAACACCCCATTAATGCTGGTTGCATGTTCTGACATAGGCAACTGGCTAACTCCACTGTCCAGTGTGTTAGTGGAGCCAACTCCTGCTTCTCCCTGCCACCTTTCCAGCAAGTAGCTCCCTGGGGGAGCATTTGGTAGCAGCTCCTTAATTCACCCAAGTGAAGTGGCTGTGATTCCAGGCAGCCCTTACACAGACCGGACAAAGGTGGAAGGGATTCCTTAGTCCCTCCCTGAAAGTCACAACAGTTTAAGGGAGAGGGGGATTTGAAACTGGATTAAAGTTAGAATGCTTATTCAGAGTACTGCATCTGAAGCACTTGGGCCAGATCCTCAGTCCTGCATAACTTGTCTTTATTATATTCACTGCCTTGTCTTCATTATATTCTGCCTTTATTATATTCAGCAGTAATGCAAGGAATTTACAGGCTTCTATCCTGTCAGACATTTGCTTCAGTGGTTAGCATAAGGCTTGAGGCAGGAAATATATCAAACGCAAGCTAGCCCTATGGACTACACCTGCTGCATCTACTTTGAGCTACACCAGCTTAAACTGGTTTAACAGACTTCCTGAGGACTCCCTGGCTGTAGTACATCCTCTCCTAGCCTGTCAGCTTGTGGGGCATGGTGAAGGAAAAAGGGGCAGACGCAGTGATGGAACACTAGCTATGCATGCCATCTAACCCGTTAGCCCCAAATGTAAGTGATTTGCTTTACCTGGCACCAGTTGCACACACTCAGGGTATGTCTACACTATGGGATTATTCCGATTTTACAGAAACCGGTTTTTTAAAACAGATTGTATAATGTCGAGTGCACGCGACCACACTAAGCACATTAATTCGGCGGTGTGCGTCCATATACCGAGGCTAGCGTCGATTTCCGGAGCGTTGCACTGTGGGTAGCTATCCCATAGTTCCCGCAGTCTCCCCCGCCCATTGGAATTCTGGGTTCAGATCCCAATGCATGATGGGGCAAAAACAGTGTTGCGGGTGATTCTGGGTAAATGTCGTCACTCAATCCTTCCTCCGTGAAAGCAACGGCAGACAATCATTTCTCACCCTTTTTCCCTGGATTGCCCTGGCAGACGCTATAGCATGGCAACCATGAAGCCTGTTTTGCCTTTTGTCACTGTCACCGTATGTATACTGGATGCTGCTGACAGACACAGTACTGCAGTGCTACACAGCAGCATTCATTTGCTTTTGCAAGGTAGCAGAGAGCGTTACTATTCCTATTGCACCGTCTGCTATTGTAAATTGGCGATGAGATGATGGTTATCACTCATTTTGCACCGTTTGCAATTGGAAATTGGCGATGACGGTTATCAATCCTTTTGTACCGTCTGCTGCTGTCATGGGTGCTCCTGGCTGGCCTCGCTGAGGTGGGCTGAGGACACATGGACAAAAATGGGAATGACTCCCTGGGTCATTCCCTTCTTTATGTTTTGTCTAAAAATAGAGTCAGTCCTGCCTAGAATATGGGGCAAGTGTACTAGAGAACCAGAAAGTACAGCTGCTCTGGGTCAGAGCCCCAGAGATCCCGCAGAAATGATGAGCTGCATGCCATCCTAGGGGGTGCCCCTGCAACAACCCCACCCGTTGCTTCCCTCCTCCCCCAACCGTCCTGGGCTACCGTGGCAGTGTCCCCCCATTTGTGTGATGAAGTAAAAGAATGCAGGAATAAGAAACACTGAGTTTTTAGTGAGCTAAAATGATGGGGAGGCAGCCTCCAGCTGCTATAATAGTCCAGGCAGGACATTAAAGGGTGGGGAGGAGAGGAACGCAGCCTCCTGCTGCTATGATAGTCCAGGAAGTACAGAATCTTCTTTAGACATGAAAGGGGCGGGGGGCTGATGGAGCTCAGCCTCCAGCTGCTATGATGAGGATGGTTACCAGCCATTCTGTACCATCTGCCGGGAATGACCGGGAGTCATTCCCATTTTTACCCAAGCGCCCCCTGCCGACCTCACCGAGGCCAGTCAGGAGCACTCACGGGCTGATGATGATGATGATGGCTACCAGTCATTTTGCACCATCTGCCACCGGGAAGGGGATGCTGGTGTTCAGTGCTGCAGCACCCCGTCTACAAGCAGCATGCAGTAGACATAGGGTGACAATGAAAAAAGGCGAGAAACGATTTTTTCCCTTTTCTTTTGGGGGGGGGGAAAGAAGGGTGTAAATTGACGACATACACCCTGAAACACCCGGAAAAATGTTTTTGACCCTTCAGGCATTGGGAGCTCAGCCAAGAATGCAAATGCTTTTCGAAGACTGCGGGGACTGTGGGATAGCTGGAGTCCTCAGTACCCCCTCCCTCCCTCCATGAGCGTCCATTTGATTCTTTGGCTTTCCGTTACGCTTGTCACGCAGCACTGTGCTGAGTCCCTGCTGTGGCCTCTGTCTATCATAGCCTGGAGATTTTTTCAAATGCTTTGTCATTTCATCTTCTGTAATGGAGCTCTGATACAACAGATTTGTCTCCCCATACAGTGATCAGATCCAGTATCTCCCGTACGGTCCATGCTGGAGCTCTTTTTGGATTTAGGACTGCATCGCCATCTGTGCTGATCAGAGCTCCACGCTGGGCAAACAGGAAATGAAATTCAAAAGTTCACAGGGCTTTTCCTGTCTACCTGGCCAGTGCATCCGAGTTCAGATTGCTTTCCAGAGCGGTCACAATGGTGCACTGTGAGATACTGCCCGGAGGCCAATACCGTCGAATTGCGGCCACACTAACCCTAATCCGACATGGCAATACCGATTTCAGCGCTACTCCCCTTGTCAGGGAGGAGTACAGAAATTGATTTAAAGAGCCCTTTATATCAATATAAAGGGCTTCGTTGTGTGGATGGGTGCAGGGTTAATTCAGTTTAACGCTGCTAAATTCAGTTTAAATGCATAGCGTAGACCAGGCCTCAGGGTTAGTGAATCACGTTTCTCTTTTGCCTGCTTAGATTACCGGAAAGAGGTTTGAGAGGTTAGGAGGGGGGAAGCACTGTGAAAGAAATTGCATTAGAAGAATTTCGTCTGTATCCATGTTGAAACTATTCCAATACAGCAGACAATACTTCTAGTTTCTAGTGCCACAGTTACAAAGTAATTGAATAAACTGCAATATTAAAGAAATTCCAACTGACAATTGTCTTATTCAGATGCAACCAGGTCACTTCTGGGTTCAGGACAAACCACCACCAAGTTCACAGTTTGGTGTAAGGAAACAATTTTATTTAGCTGTTGCCTCTTTCAGGCAGGGCACCACCTGCAGCAGACCCACTCAGCACCAGCAGACAAGTAACTGGTCACAAATCAAACAGTAGTCCTACATCAGGCCTACCTTCCCTCAGGGAGTCCCTGGCACACAACAGCCTCTCAAGCAAATCCAGGCCACAGCCAAGCCTGGCTCACAGAGTGTAAGCTCTCCTTTCCCCACCTGAGCTGTGCCTGACCCTTTTAACTTTCTTCAGGCCTGACACTGCTGGTTTAGTAGGATAGGGCTGATTGAGCCCACTGCAAATTGTTAAGCCTTTCCTGGCTAGTGTGGGGTTTGTATGCACCATCCTTGCAGGTTATCATAATCATTGTGGTGTAGCTTGTTCAAAAGCAGAGAAATGAATTTCCTCTGTGGCACAGAAAGGGGAAAAGAATTTGGATTAGAGAGGAGGAAATTGTGTATATATGAAATGTTTTGCTTACTGTATTTACCACTTTTATAACCAACATATTTAACTCCAGTTAAATCTATTTACCGGTTTAATCTTTGTCAATTGGTCTAATTGTAAGTTCCAATTTAAATTGAGCCCCCATTTTCATACCTGGGCTATTCAGATCAATGCTGCCAAAGAACAGTAGCATTTTGCACCACTTTGCACTGGTATAGGGGACTACACAATGTGCAAAGCAACAAAGAATCTGCTCCATAGAGCTAGTAAATCTGTAGTTTAAAAAACTTGTGTTTGGCTCGTAGTGTTCATGTTTTAATTGCTCAGATTTCATCAGCACTTCCATTATTAATTTAACAAGGTTATATAATTAATCCAGTGAGGAGTGAAATTTGGTTCTAGCCAGGAAATAGTATCTTTTCTTAATCAAGTTTTTTTTTTAAAATCACTTATGTATTTAAGTGATATAAAAGGTAGAATCTTTTACTATAATTTATGAGGTTTGGACATTTTTTCAGACTTCTAATGCCTTTAATCTAAAAAAATATTATGTGACAAGTGATTACTCAATTATTATATTGAAAATTAAAATAGTCAAGACAATGAAGCTAAAAAATTAATTACTTAACATGAATACATTTATATGCAATATTCATAGTCTTTAAAATTCTGGATAGCAATGTAATCACACAGAATCTGGGCTCCAAAGGAGCCATTTCTGTCTGATGAATAAATTGCCTTTTAAAAAGAATTGAGGAGTTCTGTGCATAAGCCAGAATGGCCTGGCTAGGCTGATAAAATATTTCTGGAAAAAGTGACCTTAAAAAAAATGTACTAATCAGAGTACAAATCCAGTGATCCTCTCTTTCCAGCCAACTGAAGGTTGGCCACATCGCCAGATAGCAGTGCATAGGGTAACATGCATTGCTTCCCCACCTAGTAAGACCCATTTACTAAGAAATTCAGTAAAATAATTGGGACATGAAGTGTTAGTTTTTTATAACAGTAGAAATCCAGGAACTGGCACTTGAACAACTTATTGAAATTTCAAAGTGGATGAATAAAATAAAAATTACATTTTGTATTTTAAAATTGAAAACCGCAAATTCCTGTCTGAGTGAGACCTGACAATGAATTGAGTCCTTCCTTTCCTATTCATTCACCTATGTCAGTAAAGTAGACGTACTCCTTAGCTCTTCTGTCAGTCATTTGGCAGGATAGTGCTAATAGCCAAAGCCAGGTGACCCCCCCCCCAAATACTCCTTTTGTCTTATTGTATGGATATTTCCTAAATAAATAAAATGGTGCAAATCTCCATGTGGAGACAATTACCCAAAAGCGTTGGGCTCTGGGAAAAGAAAATAAGGAGACAAGTTTACCAATGTGAAGTCTCCCTCCTGTCAGTAAGCAATTAATCCTGAGTCAACAGTGGTTTGGAATTAAGTCAGAAGATGGCACCACTGTGTGTTGGAAAAACCCAAAGAAACAGGTGACCCTGCATACAAGTGCACACGCACACACACACACACACACACACACACACACACACACACACACACGCACTTTAAAATGGCAACAAAGTAAAGAATATATTAAGCAGAAACTCTGCAGCCTTCCACCAGTCACATGTTAAAACTGTATGGATCAATCATTTGTGGCAGTTCCAGGCACAGTTGAAGACAGTATGTCACACACAGCAGTCCATATGCCTTTAGACTGATCATTATCAGTAAGGTTGAAAGTCTTTGTCCAGCTGGAATGGAGTTGCAAGCTACAAATTGCTGAAAACACTCAAGATACACCACCTGTGATTCACGATTGTCATCAACATTACCCACAAAAGTTGCCATTTCTTTGCTCGCCTATTGGACTTCATGACTCCTGGATATCTTCTTTTCCATAGGGAAACTGTCGTTTGTCTTTGTTCACTATCCGATTGCCCTCTGCTGGCTGTGTGTCTACACTGAAGAGAGCAGAATTTTTCCTTTCAGCTTCCTCTGCTGGTTGAAGACCCTCAGTGAAGGCTAAAGAGCTCTCTCTGCTTGCTTGCACAGGGTTAGCCAAGATAGCCGCTTGCTTCCCCCTCACTGCTTTGTTTGAATAGGTCTGGCAGTAATTGAAGACCCTTCTCCTCTGTTCTCCCTTTATTTGCCCACTTCCTCCTCTCTAGCTAGCTGGCTCACTCTGTGCCAGCAGCAATCTGTCACCTTGTGCCTCTAGGTGAACTTTCCCCCCTTTTGTTTTTATCCGCTTGCTTTTTCTTGTTCAGGCAGTGGGAGCACTGGACACTTGTGCAATAGAGGGATGCAGTAGAGAAGGAAATAGAAACACAACTATCTAATGTGGAGACTTTATTGTTCTGGCAGCAAAACTGAAACCAATACAAAATTGAGGCACTTTGCACTGGGGCGGAGGGTGGGATGGGGAGGAGGGGAGTATTCAAACATTTAAAGGCAAAGGACATCACAAGATTAGCCGTACTAGATAAGAGCAATGGTCCATCTAGCCCAGTATCCTGTCTTCTGAGAGAAGCCAAAGCCAGATTCTTCAGAGGGAGTGAACAGAACAGGGCAATTATCGAGTGATCCATCCCTTGTCAGCCAGTCCTGGCTTCTGGCATATGGAGGTTTAGAGACACCCAGAGCATGCATGGGGTTGCATCCCTGATCATCTTGGCTAATAGTCATTGATGGACATACACTCCATGAACTTATCTAAGTCTTTTATTTAACCCAGTTGTACTTTGCACAGTTGACATGGTGTTTGCTGTCAGACAAATACAAGAGAAGTGCATTGAACAGAACATGCACCTGTATGCTGTTTTCATAGATCTGACAAAGGTGTTTGATACCATCAACAGGGAAGCCCTTTGGACCATTCTAACACAACTTGGCTGCCCAAGAAAATTTGTCCAGATTATACGCCTTTTTCATGACAGCATGACAGGCGAAGTATTGTCTGATGTAGCCACATCAGCCCCCTTCAACATCACCAATGGCGTGAAACAAGGATGTGTTCTCGCTCCTGTCCTATTTAACCTGTTCTTTGCATGTGTCCTTAACCATGCAATGAAAGATCTGGACCAAGGTATATATTTGAAATACCGGCATGATAGTTCACTTTTTGACCTCCGTCGCCTGAATGCAAAGACTAGGACAGTGCAGAAACTCCTTTTTGAGGCACTCTTTGCTGACGACTGTGCCCTCATGGCTCACACTGAAAATGATCTTCAGCACATTGTCAACAAGTTTGCTGAGGCCTCGCAACTTTTCGGACTAACTATCAGCCTCGGAAAAACAGAAGTTCTCCATCAACGTGCACCTGGATCAAATGCTTCTGTCCCGAGTATCTCCATTGACGGCACTCAGCTGAAAGTAGTGGAGAACTTTAAATACCTGGATAGTGTCATATCCAGTGATAGCAGCAAAGAATCCTGTGGCACCTTATAGACTAACAGACGTTTTGGAGCATGAGCTTTCGTGGGTGAATACCCACTTCGTCGGATGCAAGTAGTGGAAATTTCCAGGGGCAGGTATATATGCAAGCAAGAAGCAAGCTAGAGATAACGAGGTTAGTTCAATCAGGGAGGATGAGGCCCTGTTCTAGCAGTTGAGGTGTGAAAACCAAGGGAGGAGAAACTGGTTTTGTAGTTGGCAAGCCATTCTCAGTCTTTGTTTAATCCTGAGCTGATGGTGTCAAATTTGCAGATGAACTGAAGCTCAGCAGTTTCTCTTTGAAGTCTGGTCCTGAAGTTTTTTTGCTGCAGCATGGCCACCTTAAGATCTGCTATGGTGTGGCCAGGGAGGTTGAAGTGTTCTCCTACACGTTTTTGTATATTGCCATTCCTAATATCTGATTTGTGTCCATTTATCCTTTTCCTTAGAGACTGTCCAGTTTGGCCGATGTACATAGCAGAGGGGCATTGCTGGCATATGATGGTGTATATTACATTGGTGGACGTGCAGGTGAATGAACCGGTGATGGTGTGGCTGATCTGGTTAGGTCCTGTGATGGTGTCGCTGGTGTAGATATGTGGGCAGAGTTGGCATCGAGGTTTATTGCATGGATTGGTTCCTGAGCTAGAGTTACTATGGTGCGGTGTGCAGTTACTGGTGAGAATATGCTTCAGGTTGGCAGGTTGTCTGTGGGCGAAGACTGGCCTGCCACCCAAGGCTTGTGAAAGTGTGGGATCATTGGCCAGAATGGGTTGTAGATCCCTGATGATGTGTTGGAGGGGTTTTAGCTGGGGACTGTATGTGATGGCCAGTGGAGTCCTGTTGGTTTCTTTCTTGGGTTTGTCTTGCAGTAGGAGGCTTCTGGGTACACGTCTGGCTCTGTTGATCTGTTTCCTTATTTCTTCGTGCAGGTACTGTAGTTTTGAGAATGCTTGGTGGAGATTTTGTAGGTGTTGGTCTCTGTCTGAGGGGTTAGAGCAGATGCGGTTGTACCTCAGTGCTTGGCTGTAGACAATGGATCGTGTGGTATGCCCGGGATGGAAGCTGGAGGCATGAAGGTAGGCATAGCGGTTGGTAGGTTTTCGGTATAGGGTGGTGGTAATGTGACCATCACTTATTTGCACCGTGGTGTCTAGGAAGTGGACCTCCCGTGTAGATTGGTCCAGGCTGAGGTTGATGGTGGGCTGGAAGCTGTTGAAATCATGGTGGAATTTTTCCAGAGTCTCCTTCCCATGGGTCCAGATGATGAAGATGTCATCAATGTAGTGTAGGTAGAGAAGGGGCGTGAATGGACGAGAGCTGAGGAAACGTTGTTCCAGGTCGGCCATAAAAATATTGGCATATTGTGAGGCCATGCGGGTGCCCATAGCGGTGCCACTGATCTGGAGATATATATTGTCATCAAATTTGAAATAGTTGTGTGTGAGGATAAAGGCACAGAGCTCAGCAACTAGTTGTGCTGTGGCATCATCAGGGATACTGTTCTTGACAGCTTGTATTCCATCTGTGTGTGGGATGTTTGTGTAGAGAGCCTCTACATCCATGGTGGCTAGGATGGTGTTTTCTGGAAGGCCACCAATGCTGTAGTAAGAGGAGGCCCTAAGATATAAACCTTGGTATCAGAAGCCTGGTATGAGGCCTGAGGCCTAAACTAAAGTAATGGTCAAGACTTTGCTAACATAAAGCAAAGTTAAGCTGTGAGCCAGAGGCAGGCCCTGCTCACAGAAGCTGGCAAGGAAAGGGCTGATGCTGCAAGAAGATACGTTCCTAAAAGATACTTAACACTAGATATCAGAACATTCACATACTTGCACATTCCACACAGATAACAAAGAACAGGCTGGCCCATCCCAATGACAGGGGCAAAAGGGTAATATGATGGATAGAGTTGTTTTGATCGAACCAACATGTACAAGGTGAGAGGCGGCACCTTACTACGTAGAGGGGTTGTACCTTGCTGTGTAGAGGGGTTGCACCTCATACATCAGGTGTGATGTGTAACTTGTTTGTACCTGTGTATAAGAATGCATCCCTGGGGCGGTGTCTTTGTCCAGCCGAGGGGGCAGTGGAAACTCCCGCCACTGACTGAGCTGAGTCCATTGCCAAGAGGCACTTTCTCGTAGTATGCCCTGAGTTAGGCTAAGAAACCTACAGGGAACTGCCATTGTGTCCGAGGTCGCAATAAACCTAGTCAACGTGACTTTGCATCTTACTAGACTCGGGGGTTCTCGTCGGGTCTCCTGTGTCAGCTATCTGCGCAGAGCTGGGACAGCACACAGAGGGAACACACGCACGCAGCCGAGTGATATATCAACATTGGAGAAAGCAGAGCACCACACCGGTAGCACTCTGACAACACTTCTGACAACAAATGCGTTGTAGTTTCCTCAGGAAATCAGTGGTGTCACGGAGATAGCTGGGAGTGCTGGTGGCATAGGGTCTGAGTTACACATACATAAATGGTGTTACTCCACATTTATGTATGTGTAACTCAGTGGGGACTTAGGCTGTCTATCTCTGTCCTCCTGATCTGAGGATCCCACTCGGGGTTTGGCATGAGATAAGTACCAGTTATCAGAATTGAGGCCTTGTGCACATGTGCAGGTGCAAAAACCTAGGTACTTTGGGAGCTTTAATCATGGACATTTAGGCATTAAGAGATTTTAGGCTCTAGTTAAAGATCTCAGTGGCCCCTAGATTTTGGACTTAAGGCCTAAAGTGGAAGTTAGGTATCTAAGTCCTCTTGTGGATCTGGGCCAAAGACTGTGTCACTCAGAGGTGACTGGGCTGCTTACAGTCTAGGCTGGGTAGAAAAGATGTTTTGCTCTGGTCCTGTAGCTAAGCTGAATAGCTTTCCTGGCTGTGGGTGGCCTTACTGCAACTTAAAATGTGATCTGGGCTCAAGGGGCAAAGAGCATGATTGATTTAGGCCCTCTCATGTGTGTTATAGAAATGATGCCATATTTCTCCTGTATTTCTAAAGTAGGGTATGAAAATTTAGCCATACATCTCAAATTAAACTGAATAGATTCATGACTATCATCCCAACCTGATCACCTGTCCCTCTGAGTCATTCAAACAACCTTACAAAGCATTCTGTATTGGGATCCACCTTTTAAAACTCCCCTGGTATAATGGAGTTTAATTTATCACTCTACTACTTATATACTTATCACTGGCTCATTCAAGTATGTACTTGTGTTTTATATCATATATTATCATTGATAAATATTTATAGACATTTGGAAAAAAGTGTATGCTTAAGCTGCCATATTTCTCAGCATATTAAAAATACAAATCTCACTGTCTTACAAATACATTACCATATGTTTCATTTCCATAAGTATCCAGATGCTCCCTTCCTGGAGACTAGCAAGTAGATTCATTATAAAACTCTTCCCCTTAAGAACGCCTTTCCTTTCAGTTATCTAATTCTTTACACCTGCCATCCTTCACTCTTCCTGACTGACTTGATGTGGTAATTAAAGCTTTCAAAAGGCCTAACCTGTGTAGGAAGTATATGCAGCATTTTCCTGAATATAAAATCCTAGAACCTACATGTCTGACACCAACCAATATGTGTAGACAACTGTAAACCTGGGTCATTATTATGATAGTGGTTGTGCCTGTAATGACTTATATTGCAAATCAGTTTCCATTATAACTCCTATGTCTTCATTCTCCCAAAACCTAAAACTTTTTTCTCTTGGTTCACATTTTCCATGTAAATTTTTCCAGTAAATTTTTCTGTGACACTTAGTCCAAGAATTTACATATTAATAGAACTTAGTTGTCAAGACTCCAAATATATTTTAGATGGGTCCAAGCCTCCTATGCCCCCGTTAATTGGCATTCTGAATTCACCCATAATGGAAGATCCCGGTCTCATTGATAGGTGTTACTAAATTATAGACTATTTGGCAATTAGCAAAAATGTATGCAGGTTTGATCTTTAGCATGTAATTGCTCCACTGAAGCTTAAGATTGATGGTACTAGTATATGAAGTAAGTAAGCTTGTCAGAAACAATGAGGAGTCCAGCAGCACCTTAAAGACTAACAGATTTATTTGGGCATAAGCTTTCGTGGGTAAAAAATCTACTTATTCAGATACCCATGAAATCTTATGCCCAAATAAATCTGCTAGTCTTTAAGATGCCACCGGACTCCTCATTGTTTTTGTGGATACAGACTAACACAGCTACCCCCGATACTAAGTTAGGCAGCTGGAGCAAGTAATCAAGATATAAAACTATAATTTGTGCCACCCGCAAGACTGAGATTTAGCAGATCCCAGCATGTGAGATGGCAAGGTTTGCTCTGGATAAGTAAACTAAGATTTCCCTAGATCATATTTTGCAGATCAGAGTTCAGTTTATTCCATAGTAATTCATTTTTTTTTCAGTTTAAGTTCCAGGTGCTGAATAATGTTGGGCCAATCATTTGGACTAATGTAACCTTTATTCTTGGGATCTGACTTGAAACATCATCAAGTATCCTGACATTCTGAAACTGAGCAGGAGATGCAGGAGAATGACAACATGAACTCATGAATGAAGACACAGCAGTGGAAAATTATATATATATAAAGATATTTCCAATGGATAGAGATATACAGCCTGAGTCCCCACTGAGTTATACCCACATAAAAGCAGAGTAACACTACGGTGATTCAGGCCCTGTTAGGCTAGTGTGACCTGAGACCTCTTTCTTGCTGAAACTCTTCATTTTGTTACCTCAGCTTCTTACTTTCCCCCTCCTTGTTTGTCTTTCTCTCCCCCTCCCCGGACTCATTCTGTCTGACACCTATATTGTAAACCCTCTGGGGCAGAGACTCTTTTCTGTTATGTGTTTGCCCAACACAATGGGACCTTGGTCTTGGGATGGGGTTCCTGGGCCTTACCATGATAAGTAATAATAGTAGTAATATTGCTCTATCCATGGTGTGATGCAGCAGTGGCTCATTTTAAAATAATAATTCTCTGGCACATATTCACCAGGACATTGACCACTCTGTAGTGCTTTATAGCTTTTCCATCCTGTAATGTTTTGCAAGACTATTTGTATTTTCTTCTTATCATTTTAGTACCTTAATATTAGAGACGGATAATTCCAGCATACTTTCACTAAACTAAGAGTTAGATTTGTGCACTTCCATATAAAAGACTCCAAAGGTTTCATTTACTGAGCTGGGAGTAAAGCTAAGCACTTGAATACTTGTTTCTGAATTTTGTGCCTTCTTTAACTTCCATGCTAGGACTTTGAAATTCTTGTTGCCATCTACATACAAATTTTGCTTTGTTCAAAATAAGGCATACTCTTTCTTCTTACATATTTTATTACAATCATATTTCTCCTTTCAAAGTTTGCTCAGCCCCTCTTTTGTGACAATCCTCTTCAAGTTGTTTTATAATCTCCAAGTTTTCAGTTTTTAATGATATTTTTTAAATCCAAGTTTCTCAGGTTACCACAGTTATCTATGTGTTCAGTTGAGCTTCCCACTGCTTATGCTTATCGTAAAAATGACACTGGCTCATTATCTGTTGCATGTGGAAATATTTGATCTTTAAGCAAAGAAGAATTTGTTCTTCATCTACTTCATTTCATGTGATTGATACTCAGATCTACAGATGCAGGATCTCTTACTGCTTTATGCATGATCTCTTACTGCTCTATTTCCTATCAGGCATGAAACTGATCCATGAAATAATGAACCTGATGTTAGGAAGAAATCTGTTCTTGGGATAACATTGCATGGAACCAGGCTGAAAGTAAAGTCTCTAATGGAATTACGTCTTCTCTAAACATCACTGAGTAAATTATCTAAGCAAAGTTGTTTAAATATCTTTAAATATCTTTAAATGATGCTTTGCATAGTGATGGTTTTAGTCAACCTTTCTTTTCTTTCTTTCTTTAGCCCAGTGCCTATTTAAGTATTTATCCATAGAGGAACAATTACTGGGCCAGAGAAAGAAAGAACGACTCTGTAGTTCAGTGTTTAGGGCACCCACTTGGGAGATGGGAGACCCAGGTCCTGTCACCCTGCTCGAATATCTCTTTCATTATTTATACACAGTGGACAGGGGCGGCTCCAGGCCCCAGCACGCCAAGCGCGTGCTTGGGGCGGCATGCCGCGGGGGGCGCTCTGCCGGTCGCCGGGAGGGTGGCAGGCGGTCCAGTGGACCTCCCGCAGGCGTGCCTGCGGAGGGTCCGCTGGTCCTGCGGCTTCGGTGGAGCATCCGCAGGCACGCCTGCGGGAGGTCCACCGGAGCCGCAGGACCAGCAACCAGCAGAGTGCCCCCCGCGGCGTGCCGCCGTGCTTGGGGTGGCAAAATGGCTAGAGCCGCCCCTGACAGTGGAACTGCTTCAACATCACCATAGCTCGTAGTTCAGTGGTTGAAGCCCTCTCCTGAGAAGTAGGAGACCTCTGTTAAAATCCTTTGTCCAATTCTGCTAAAGCGGTGGGAATTGAACCTAGGTCTCCCACATCCTGGGTGAGTGCTGCAGCCACTGGGACAAAAGGTATAAAAAGGTGGCCACCACTATCATCTCCGGCTGGTTTTTGTGTGGAGCAAGGCAGGCACCTAACTCAATCCTGCAAGAAATGCCTTAGGCACCTAAGCCACCATGTCATAAACAGATAGTTAAGGGTTAAGGTCTGTTTTACCTGTAAAGGGTTAACATGTAGTACCTGGTGACCACCTGACCAGAGGACCAATCAGAGATAAGATTTTTTCAAATCTCTGTGGAGGGAAGCCTTTGTCTGTGAGAGAACTGTTTTTGGATCTAACAGAGGACAGTCATGTCTCCAAGTTCTCCTGGAGTAGTTTCTACTAATTAATAGTGAGTATTAATTAGAAAGGCGAATTAGTCTTATGATTTGATTTCTATATTTGCAATTGTGTGTTTGCTAAAGGAAATGCTTTATTCCTGTTTGCTGATATTGCTTTTACTGAGAAAAGGGGGAGAGGGGATTCTCTCCAGAGATTGATAAGGTTATACCCTATGAGTATCCAGCTTGGGCTCATAGATATTCTGTATTTTCTTTTTATTCTTTAATAAATTCTTTTCTATTAAGGACTTGTTGGTCTTTCCTTGGGTGGATTCTCAGGGAAAGGGGAGGGGGAGGTATCCCTCTGTAGTTGGATCCCGGTTTCTCTCCTAGGAAAAGGGAGGGGGGGAGGAAGCAGGGGGAATGGTTTGTTTCTCCTGGGTGTGAGAACTCCATGGATTTGGGGCTCTTGGAATCCCCTAGGATTTTGGGGAAGGACTGTGTCTCAATCCACATTTCATGATTGAGTGGTGGCAGCGACAAGGAGACCTACCCTAGGATTTTAGGGTGGGGGAATACATGCTGGTCCTCACTTTGAAACCCCCCAGTTTCAAGTGAGGGTGCAGACCAGGACATGGTAGTTTAAAGGGAAACCAAGTCAGGTCCCCACATTGGAGCCCAACAGTTCCAAGTGGGGGTGAGACCTTTGACATGGTGGCAGAATACCTGCGGGTCCCCATCTTTGAACCCACAAGCTCAAAGTGGGGGTGAGATCCCATGACACACCATCTGTGTGGCATTCCCGTTTCTGGATTGCTAAGCAGAGATAGGTGCCTATCTCTGAGAGAGAGGTGGGGCTTAGCACACACCTCTTTCATTGCCATCTTCCATTAACTATCTTAGGTGTCTCTTTGCCTACCATGCAGACATTTGTGGATTGAATTCTAAGGCTCCCATCTCTCACTATTCAAGGAATAGGGACTGTAGGCATCTAACTCAGGCTTTGTGGATTGCAGTGGTGTTCCTTTGGTTTCCAGGCTCCCTTTTTGGATCCTCCTCCTATTACTTTAGACAGCAATAAAGAGTTTATAAAGCAGGACAACAATAAAGAAGTCTATATATAAAAAAGGCAGAATTCCTCACCAGGTTCAATATTTCTATGAAGTGAGGAGGAGGAGGATTGGTTGTATTTGAGGCCATCCCTTGTGATGTTTGGGGAAATCAGTAGGTCACTATAATACAGATGTTGTTTGAACCAATACGTGATGTTCCAGTTTATCACAGCTTCTGGTCTTTGGGGATGCCATTTAGGAGTTGTTCTCTTGGTTACGAGGAGGAATAAAAATGTAAAAGATCTTGGAGCCAATGTGCTTTAAAAACTTGCAGATGTTCAGAATGTTTGCATATTGTTCCTAGCCAACAAGAGAAATAACTAGAGCCAAAGGATTACAATGATGAATTAGAATAAACTAAAACAGGGAAACCAATCTGCCATCAGTATTAGTGTTCTAGCTTACTTTTGTTCATGTATTTGCTTACACAGATTGGCAGTATAATATTGTTGGCCAGTCTTTATGGTGTTTAATAGTCCCTTAGTATATTTTTAGAAAATCGTTGATATTCCTGATGACTTTGTAATTTCCAAAACACCAGTAACTTGGTTTAAGTAAGAAGTTCTACATTCTTGGCTCCTGGAACTAGGTGCTATTAGAAGGAACTACAGCAAGTGCTATGGCTTGACAAAATAATAGTTTCTAATATTGTACATCTAAGCTCAGCTGATGTAAATCTAAATGACAATTGCTAAATAACCAGACCACTCCTACATATGTTCTGGAAATAGACTTCTCATATACTAATTAAGAAGCATAAGTATCCTTTAACGTGTATTAGAAACTTTTAAAAAGTGTGGCTCACTTGCTGTATTCTGCTATGGAACTTTAAGCCCTTCATATTCACCTTGCCAATAAATCATCCCTAAAAGCATTCTATTTAGATTTTAAAAAGCAGTTTTTATATTCAATACCAACCAATCATTAGCACATTTAGGGCCAGATTCTGACACCTTTATTCTGACTGCATAATAACTTAATTGAATCAGAAGCCCCACTGAAATAATTGTAACTGTAGGTGAAATATGACACTGCTTAATATAAACAAGGGTGTCAGAATCTAGTCTGTATTAAATAAGGTTCATAGGGTGATAATTCCCTCTATAGTTGTTTCTCCATGAATAAGTTCTAAAAATCAACTTGTAGCTCCCAGACATATGATATGAGCTGCAGCTTGAAGAGTCTCATTATAGATTTAGTTTTAGAAACAATAGGTCATATTTTGATCCGTTATGCTAGTGTAAATCTGAAATGCTTTGATAGAATTATTCTAGTTTTGCAGCAGTGCGGAATAAAATCTACCCAGCATGTTCTGATTATATGTATTAAGGCTTCAAATGGGAATTATACATATTAAGGTCCTCAGTTGGGGATGGTGCAGCACTTCCATTGTGAAGGGGGTGTGTGCACACTCTACTGCCACCAAGGATGACATACTGTGACTCTGGTGTGACAAAGTGTCCACCCCACACAAGGCCTGAAGGGATCACGGTGGCCAGGTAGGCCAATTAATGACCCGGACTGCACCTGGAGGAGGAGCCAGGGAGCAAGAACTAATTAGAGATGAAGATCAGCTGGAGAAGAACAGGAGGGGCCTGTATAAAGCCCAGTAGATGAGAGCAACTGGGGGTGAGGGTGCAGAGAGACAAAGGCTGCTGTCAGACGTTCAGGACTGTGGAGACCTTGACTGCTTGTTGTACGGTCCTTGGGCTGCAACCCAGTGTTAAAGTCAGGCCTGTGTTCCCCTCCCAGCCACTGGGGAAATGGTACTGTTAAGGGGCAGTGGGTCCTGAGAGACCTACCGTGACCTGACAGGAGGACCAAGCTATGAAGTGAAAGCAGTTGAGTCCCAAGAGACTGAGACACAGACAGAGTGACAGAGTGCAACCACAGGAAAAGATGTTGGCTTGGCAGAGTTAATCCCCAGCTGTGGCTAGAAGGAGGTGCTCCAGCGGTGAACGCAGCACCCTATGACACCTAGGCACCCTTCTATTCATAGCCTATACACTATTGCAATAATATTTGTTCAAAATATGCCTTGTGATGTATCAGATGAAAGCTAATTACATGCTGGTTATTAACTGCACTGTAAAATGCATGTGTTAACATTATATGTGAAGTTATGAATTCCCTTTGTGAGATGTTACTAGACTTCAAAACTGAGCTCACTGTGATCAACACTCCATGTAAACTTAAAATAGAAGCTTTTGATTATGTTGATTATACGAAGAGGGATTCCATATGCCTGCAGAATGCGCCATAGGCTGGTCCTGTGAATGCCATCAAAAGCCTTCTATTTCAACATGCAGTGTTGATCACAGTAAGCTCAGTTTTGAAGTCAAAACAGGAGTACGTCAGGGGTGTGTCATGTCTGCAATCCTCTTAAACATTGCCCTCAACTGCGTAATGTGACGTATAACAGAAGACATGCCAAGAGGCATTAAATGGACACCCTTCTCATCCCTTGAAGACCTGGACTTTGCAGATGATCTCGCTCTCCTATCACATACCCAACACCATATACAAGAAAAAACAACTCAACACATTCAGCTAGCAAATTTGACTGAAAATCAACCACAATAAGACAGATATCATGCCCTTTAATATTGCCTTACCATCAGCAGTATGGATAGAGGATTATCATCTCACCAATGTAGAAACATTCATATACTTGGGCAGCACCATCAGCCAGGACAGTGGAACAAGCCAGGACATCCGGAACAAAATCAATAAAGCCAGGAACACCTTCAAGAGCTTAAATACAGTCTGGAAATCATCAAAATACAACACCAAAACCAAACTCAAGATTGATCAGAGCTGTGTACTTTCAACATTGTTTTATAGTGCAAAATGCTGGGGAATGAGAAAGTCTGATGTGTCCAAACTGTCTTCATTCCATACAATGTCTTCATTCCTGCCTCAGAAAAATCCTCCATATCTTTTGGCCCAGAAAAATCTCAAACCAAGGTCTATTGACACAGTGCAGCCAGGAGGTGTTGGAGATGGATTGGCCATGTGCTTTGGATGGAAAATGATTCCATCACCAGAGTAGCAATAAGATGGACACCTGAAGGCAAGTGAAAATGAGGCCGCCCTAAACCAACATGTCGAAGAGGTGTGGAAGCTGAGCTGAAAAACCTGGGGCACAACTGGGGAAACCATTGAAAGGCTTGCCAGAAACAGACAGGAGTGGAGGAGCTTCATCACTATCCTAAATGCCAGAGGCATAATGGGAACATGATGATGATGTTACTAGAACATGTATGAGACCGGACGGCCTAGACTAGGTAAAGGTGATAAATAGGTGTGACCTGGACAAAGCCATGAGACACCCAGAGTTACCGGGCAGACAGTGATGGAACCCCCTGTCACGGGGTCCCCGGGCGATGCTCTGGAACTGCTCCCCACAAAGCCAGTCAGGACTTTGGGGAGCCTCCTCTTCCATGGAGCAGACTGTCTTCAGGGCAAGAAGCTCACACGGCTTCACCTCCTGGGTCTGACCTTGGAGCATTCAGCATATGCCCCTCCATGGGCTTCCCACAGTGAGTCCGCCCAGGCAGAGTCCTGGGGAAGCCAGAGGGTCCTGCACGCACCCCCAACTTCGCAGTCAGACGTGACTCTCAGCCAGCCAGTAAAACAGAGGTTTATTAGATGACAGGAACACGGTCTAAAACAGAGCTTGTAGGTACAGAGAACGGGATCCCTCAGCCAGGTCCATTCTGGGGCCCAGAGAGCCAGACAACCCTGTCTGCCCTCACTTACCGTCCCCAGCCAGCTCCAAACTGAAACCCCCTCCAGCCCCTCCTTTCTGGCCTTTGTCTCTTTCCCGGGCCAGGAGGTCACCTGATTTCTTTGTTCACCTTTAGCCATCCCCTTGCAAGGGGGAAGGGCCCCAGCCATTTGTTGTTAGGAGACAGATTGTCAGCCATTTATGCACACTGGAGACTTTTAATGCATAGGGGAAATTGAGGCACCCATACAGTATTCAGAGGAAACATTAAGAACAGTCCCACTTCGTCACACCCCCATTGGCCTGAGTAAGCCCCAAGACATCACACATGCTCTTCTCTTTACTTTTGGTAAGTTCTATTGGTCAGTCTGGAGGGAGCTCCACCTCCTACTCACTTCTCCCTATCTTCTATAGGTAGCTACACCCCACTGAATAGATGGAGGCCACTGTTATATCCTTGGGGGGAGCCGGTTTAGTTAGAAATCAGTTGAGGCCAGAGAGCTGACAGCTGACAAAACCACCATTTTATTTACAGAGACAGAGAGCTCACTCAGCCGGCTGAAGCTGGCAGAGCTAACCCATAATAATCTAACTCAGTTGCCATAGCAACAAAGCCATGACAACCAAATACACAACATATTCCTCCCCCCCTAATAAGAACATCCCCTAAATAAGACACACACTAGACTAGAGAAGGAGGGTAGACTGCCTCCATTCCCGGCTAACCCCTGGGGATTATTTTGCCCCATAACCGTGGGTTCGCCCTAGCTAAAGATCCAGCCGATGAGGAGGCCTTCTGTCTCTAGGTGGATTACGGCGAACTTCTGGTGTTATTGCAGGGTCCGCAGCACGAACGGGTGAGGAGGTGGTATCAGCTCGTGCTGGGCAAAGGGGTATCTCAGCCGCCGGCAGTAATGGAGAACAGTCAGGAACAGTTGACTCGTGATTCGGTGCCTCACCAGAAGAGGTGAAGTCAGACCCCTCAACTGCAGATGGGTCCTGAGGACTGGCATGACCTGGCAACAGCTGATCTACATGTCGCCGCCAGGTAAGATTCTCTGCAGTCCGGACTGTGTAGGAAACAGGTCCTGTTTGAGTGATGACTGTGGCCGGGACCCATTTAGCTCTGGAAGTATAATTCCGAGCCAAAACTGGCTGTCCCGGGCTAAAGGTTCGGTCTTTTGCTCTGGGTGCCCGTCTGATGACTTGATATTGCTGCTGATGTTGCACAATTTGTCGGGGTTCAGAAGGTTTCAGCAGATCAAAGCAAGTGCGCAGCTGTCGTCCCATCATTAGAAAGGCCGGAGATGCGTGGGTCGTAGCATGAGGTGTGTTTCTGTAGGAAAGTAAAAAGGTATCCAGACGCTTTTGAATGGAGTGTTGTCCCCTTGCTGATTTCAAAGCATTTTTCATTGTCTGCACAAATCTTTCAGCTAATCCATTGGTGGACAGATGATATGGTGCTGACGTGATGTGGTGTATCCCATTTGCCTTCATAAAATTTTGAAACTCCTGAGAAATGAACTGCGGTCCGTTGTCGCTCACAAGTTGTTCTGGCAGACCAAAACGACTAAAGAGTCCTCGTAGTTTTTAGATAGTACTCTCTGCAGAAGTGGACTGCATTATAGAGACTTCTGGCCATTTAGAATGGGCATCTATTGCCACCAAGAACATGCTTCCTTCAAGGGGGCCAGCAAAGTCAACGTGAATACGTTGCCACGGGTTTTCAGGCCAGTCCCATGGGTGTAGGGGTGCCCACTGGGGTGCATTCCTCACACCCTGACATGACATACAAGCTTTTGCCTTCTCTTCAATAGCGCTGTCCAATCCAGGCCACCAAAAATAGCTTCGTGCGATTTCCTTCATGCGCACTATTCCACAGTGACCGGAATGTAGCTGTTCTAACATCTGTGATCTCAGTGGTGGTGGAATAATGACACGTCTCCCCCACAACAAACAACCAGATTGGACCGATAACTCCGTCCGCTTGGACATGTAGGGAACAAGGTCGGATGAGACCGGAGAGGTTTGTCGAGATTTTCCATGCATCACCAGGTCCATAACTTGGGACAATACTGGGTCAACGTGAGTTGCCTTCTTTATCTGAGTAGCAGTGATGGGTTTCTCTACCTGTTCAGTGATTCTCTACCTGTTCAAAGTAGAAGATTTCCTTTTGGGCACTATCTTGGTGTTTGACCGGCAAAGGCAACCTTGAGAAGCCATCTGCATTGCCGTGCAGAGTGGATTTCCGATATTTGATTTCATATGTGTGTGCTGAAAGGTACAATGCCCAACGTTGCATACGACTAGCAGCTAATGGGGGAATGCCTGTGTAGGGTCCAAAAATTGATGTCAGAGGTCGATAGTCTGTGAGAAGAGTAAACTTTCGCCCAAACAGGTACTGATGAAATTTCCGAATACCAAAAACAATTCCTAATGCCTCACGTTCGATTTGGGCGTAGTTAGTTTCTGCTTTGCTTAGAGTGCGTGAAGCAAAAGCAATAGGTCTCTCTTCTCCTGAAGGCATAATATGTGACACGACTGCTCCCACTCCATAAGGGGAAGCGTCGCAGGCCAATTGCAGTGGTAAGGATGGATCAAAGTGTGTTAGAACTTCAGAATTTAGCAATGCATCCTTAGCTTTGTTAAATGCAACATCACAGGCTTCAGTCCACTTCCAGGCCTTTTTCTGCCCAAGGAGCTCATGAAGTGGTTTTAGCAGTGTGGCTAACTGTGAGATGAACTTTCCATAATAGTTCAGGAGTCCTAGAAACGAGCGCAGCTGGCTTACATTTTGAGGTGGGGGAGCCTCCACAATAGCTTTAACTTTTGCAGGGGCCTTATGAAGACCTGCAGAATCAATGATGTGTCCCAAATATTCAACAGAGGGCTTGAAGAATTCACACTTGTCTTTGCGAACTCGTAGGCCATACTCTTCCAGTCTTTGTAGGTAGCCTCTAAATTCTTTAAGTGATCCTCTTCATTTCTTCCAGTGACCAGGATATCATCCAGATAGCACTGAACTCCTGACAAGCCACACAAGATCTGGTCCATAGCCCTCTGGAACAGGGCGGGAGCAGATGTTATTCCGAAGGGTAGGCGACAGTATCGATAAAGCCCCTTATGAGTCGCAATAGTCAACAGCTCTTGGGACTTTTCATCGACGTGCATCTGTAAATATGCTTGACTCAGATCAATCTTACTGAACTTTTGTCCCCCAGCCAGGCCTGCGAAGAGGTCATCGATGCGGGGAAGCGGGTATTGCTCTGCACACAACACTGGGTTGACAGTGACTTTAAAATCACCGCAAATCCGGAGAGAGCCATCTTTCTTCACGATTGGAATAGGAGTGGCCCATGAGCTATGGGTAACTGGTATTAGGACTCCATTGGTGACCAGGCGCTCCAGGTCTGCTTCAACTTTTGGCCTGATGGCATATGGCACAGTTCGGGCTTTCAGATATTTTGGTGGACTGTCAGGTTTAATGTTCAATGTCACAGTGATTCCCTTCATACTTCCCAAATCATCTCCAAAAACAGCAGCATGTTTCCTTAGTATAGGGGTTAGACTGGTTTCTTCTTTAGTCATCCGGTGCACTTCTGCCCAGTTCAGTTGAATCTTCCCAAGCCAAGACCTACCCATTAGGGCTGGGTAGTCACCTCTCACCACAAACAGTGGCAATTTAGCAGCCTGTCCATTGAGCTCCACCTTAACGTCAATAGTGCCCAACATGGGCACAGCTTCTCCCGTATACGTCTTCAGAACAGTTTTTGTTGCCTTAAGCGGAAGATGCTGTAGCTTTTCTTTATACACAGTCTCTGAGACCAGCGAGACGGCTGCACCAGTGTCCAGTTCCATGCGTATAGGTTTGCCATCCAATAACGGGGTTACCCAGTATTCATGTGAGCCCATTGCCAAAGACAAAACATGCAGTAGCACTTCCTCTTGCGATGAGGTGTCACCTTGATCATCCTGGGTCTGCTCTAGGGTATGCAGGGTTCCTCTTTTTGTCGACCAGACCACAGGCCTCTTTTTCTTTTGTTTACAGGCACACTCAATGTGTCCCTTTTTGCCAGAGTGTCGACACACCAGGTCCTTACACCAGCATTCTGATGTCTGGTGACCCGGCTTGCCACAGCGGTAACATTCTTGACTCTGCACAGTTTTGTGGGTCGGTTCTTGTGACACTTTTTGCACCCTAGGGGATGCACCAATGTATTGCGCCTCCCTTGTAGCCAGTTCCATGGAGACAGCAATATCAACAGCCTTCTGTAAGGTAAGCTGAGCCTCTGTCAGTAGGCGCTTCCGTATAGCTTCACTGTAGAGGCCACACACTAACCTGTCACGCAGGGCATCATTTAACATTTCTTTAAATTCACAGTGTTCTGCTAGCTTTTTTAAAATGGCTACAAATTGTACAACTGTTTCATCTTCCTTTTGGTCTCTTTTGTGGAAGCTATATCTTTCAGCAATTACCAGTGGTTTAGGGGAAAAATGGGACCCCAGGATTTCCACTATGTCATTATAAGATTTAGTTGCTGGCTTAACAGGGTAAGTAAGCTGCATAGCAGGGAGTAGGTTTTAGCCCCTACAACACTTAAGAATATTGGCACCTTCTTCGCTTCTGTAATGTCATTTGCAATAAAAAAAAGCTCAAAACGCTCAGTATACACATGCCACTGCTCTATATTCTCATCAAAAGGTTCCAGTGGCCTGGTCAGAGTAGCCATGATTTTAGTTTCACTTTCACAGTCAGTGCAAACAAGCAGCTTTTTTGTTTGTTTGTTCTTTACCTTGACTTCTACTTCCTTCTGTTACTGGAGCAGCACCGGAATCTCACCCTCGTTGCCACTTGTTATATCCTTGGGGGGAGCCGGTTTAGTTAGAAATCAGTTGAGGCCAGAGAGCTGACAGCTAACAAAACCACCATTTTATTTACAGAGACAGAGAGCTCACTCAGCCGGCTGAAGCTGGCTGAGCTAACCCATAATAATCTAACTCAGTTGCCATAGCAACATAAACCATGACAACCAAATACACAACAGCCACTAGAGCAACACAACACTGTTTCCAGTAGCTGAAAGGATATGGGTCCATTGGTGATGGTGCTGAAATACCACAAAGCCCCTCAACCTCTGAGAGTTGGTCCAACACACCTAGATTTTAAAACACATTATTTCTGTGCTTTCACATTGTCTGTCTGTTACATACTATTTTTTAAAAAGAAAAATACATATGGGGCAGATCATCAGCTGGTGTAAATTGATATGGTTTCGTTGATTTCAGTGGAGCTATAATGATTTACATCAGCTCAGAACTAGCTGAATAGCAAACAAGTGCCTCACATGTCTCAAATGTCAGACACGTCCTCATGAAGGAGCATTGTGCCTGGTTTTCCAGAAAGTTAGTCAGGGATGAGGTCTCATGAACATGGATGGTGTAACCTCTGAGGGAATCAAGAGGTTTGACACAAGAAAAAGCTGGTTCAGATCCTTATGCGAGGCCACTTAATATTTTCTCATATTCACAGTGTGGCAGCGTACAAAGGCACTGAATTGTCCTGCTCGTAAATACTTGTACAATCAATTTATGAGTAATATCCTAGATGTTACAG